>NW_024070201.1:43966324-44118902 GCF_014754425.2 Oryx dammah | reverse complement strand
TACATGCTTGTTTAATGAATAAAGTGTATTTCATATTTTACCCTGGCCCCATCCCCCCAAACCCCTCTAAATTCTAGGAATGGTTTGCTTGGAACAAAGCAAAAAGAATTATTGCTTTCTGACCTGGACAATATACTTCACTTTCTGTGGCATCAGATAAGACAGTTGCCATGACTGCTTCTGGTGGCGCTAGTAGTAAAGAACCCACCTGCCAATGCAGGAGACATAGAGTAGCAGGTTTCATCCCTGGGTTGGGAAGATCCCCTGGAGGAGGGCACGGCAACCCACTCGTTTTCTTGTCTGGAGAATCCCATGGACAGAGGAGCCTGGTGGGCTACAGTCCATGCGGTGGCAAAGAGTCAGACACAACGGAAGCAACTTAGCACACATACACACATACTCCTATAGTAGGGAGCATATAATAATCACCAAGGGAGCCTTCCTGAAAGTTATATACCTCACTCACATCCATCCCAAGTTTCTGTTAGGTCTTCCAAGAAGAGGAAAAAAAAAAACTAGAAAAAAGTTGGCATGTCTAGGATTTGATAAACTCCCACTGTGGCTCTGTTACTTCCTTTTCCCATTTATATTCATAAAACCTACTTTTCTCACAATACTCAAGGGAGCTAGTGACTGAAAACATGTCAATATGACAATATTCCCATTACTTCTGGTCACTTTCCAAGGGACAGAATTTGAGGGAGTTCTTTTCTGGCCCAGCATTTTGTGATAAATTCATCCTCCTTGGGCTAGACCACTTCTATAGACTAAAAGGGACATAATTGATTTATTTACCTGAAAAACCAATTTCCCAGTTTGTCCATTACCCATCCTTGCAGAGAGATCTAGTGGATTTAGTTAGTCTAATTTCCTTGAGATGGCAGTGAGACTTGCAGAAATTTTAAGGTTCTTTCTTAAGTCACCTTTCAGACTCTCTTGTTTCATCACCATATCAAAATCCTGGACAATGGACCCTGTAAACCAATATAACTGCCAAGAGGTACATCAAAACCATAGCCAGCCTGGGGGCTACTGGAACCACTGTGTCACTCATCGTTCCCTTTCAGGCTGAACTAGAGGAATTTTCTGACAATTCCACTTAATTTCTGTCCATGGGGTAGTGTTTAAAGCTGGAGAAACAGTAAATATTTACCACCAAGTCTTTAGAAAAATGCGTTTAACTTACTTCCAACCCAACTAAACTGAAAGTCAACTTTGAGTCAGTTTTTCTATAATTTTTAGGAAAGATACCAATATTTTAAATGAGAAGATCAAGGAGTATGCGTTATTGAGTAATAGATATGAATTTTGATAGAAAATTTAACAAAATTTACACAATTCAAGTTTCATGATGCTTATGCTTTTTCTAGTTATAAATGACTTTTGTAGATAGATGAAAATTTATTTCCTTACTTCTTTCAACAAGCCTATATATTAGACCCACCAAAGGAATGCTTGTTGTGTTACATAAATCACAACAACTTAATTATGAAGCCAAATGGCCATACTGACTAGCCAAAGGAAAAATGGAGATGGGGGAGGTAAACACAAAAAATTCAATTGCCAATGGTTTACAGTAAAATTTACAATTAAGGAATGGAAATGACATAGGGATTTTATACATGTTTTTCTTTACTCTTTCCTGTTAACTGTATTGATAGAATGAAATCACTTAATTAGCCTTGAGATTAGATCTAGAATTATATAGGAGTATATTTTTGTAAAGGAATAGTTGATAGAGGAGAGTTAAAAGGCCTGTGATCAAATCCAACCTCTGCTTCTATTTCTTACAAAAGTGCATAGTTCAAAATCCCTAATGAGCACTTCTCTCCTCTGTAAACGGCCTTAAATATACCTCCTTGCACAGTGACAATGTTGTACATATAGACCTATCAGATGATAAGTACCCAGTTCCTGCTAGTTCAGTTACTAGAACATCACTTGCAGGTGCTCAGCAATACTGACCTGTTCACACTCGGCCTTGTAATGTGGTACCTACTCTTCTGCTGAGTTAGCTGTGTGAAGTCAGTCTTTCTCCGCACACTTCACTTTGGTCTGAAGTTTGCAAACTGTTCTCAGTTTGCAGCTTTCTAACCTTCTCTCATTGCTGTTGTCCAGGTGGAATAGCAAAACAACAGTATTTATCTCCAGTCCAATTTAACTCTTAGTATTTTCAGTGTCTTCTATTAACCCATACATCTACTTATTATTTATTAGTGGATAGAGCACAATGTTTATGGGAAAAATATATATAAAATAAAATCCTACCTTGATGCCAAAGAGGAATCACTGCCAATCTATTAAAAAGAAGAAAACATTAAGTTGAATGAGAAAGTCACGGCTCATTCACATCTGTCTACAGTTTTTTTTCTAACATCATTTAGGGGTGAATTTTTAGGCCACTTTGCCCTTTGAATGTCCATGATGCATTAACTCTATACCTGAAATTACAAAGTGTCTTATAATAATAGTCTGGGGTCTTCTCTATTCCTCATGGCTGGAGCTAAGTTTCACGCACATTCTAATAAGAATTCTGTGGTCACCTGAGACCATTGTCCCTTGACACTACTTGGGAGTTTCTTCCTTTCCATTAAATACCAGGAAGATTGTTCTCTGTGGACCCAGAACTCATTGTGACAGTCACAAAACATTGTTTTTATTCTGAGGTAGCATCTTGATTATTCAATAAAGTTTGTTCTTATTTGTTTGAAAAAAAAATCAAGTAACTGAAATTCAACTTCTTCAAATATATTTTGGAATGTGGATAATTATATCATGTTTTTTTTAAAAAGTCCTACTTAATACCAAGTCCCACAGGTATTCTGTCCTATATACAAGGCTAGGGAGAGGCCAGTCATATAGGGTATTGCCTAGGGAATCAGTCAGAAGAAAGAAGGAAAAGAAAAAGAAGACATAGACTGATTCTGATGACAGCATTCTCATGAAGTAAATCTATAGACGGCCATGCTGAAGAGGAAAATCCATTGCAATTGAAATCTCCATTTACTGCAGTGCCACCCAAAATTTTTTCCAGTACTTCATGAAATTTTGAAGACATAAAGTCATTCTGAAACAATTATACTGTTAGCATCTGTATATGCACTACCTAGAGAATTTGTAGTATCTACTGTTGTGTAAGAAACTATTGCAGGGAAGAGCCAGTTCTGACTCCATGATGGATCTGTTTCACTGACTTTAACCTTTGTTTTTTGCTGTTTTTGTTACTATAATCATACATAATGGTCTGCTTCAGGGAACGCTGCTCTTCTACCTGATTGGTTTTCAAATTATAATTAAAAAATTTTTAATTGGAGGAAAATTGCTTTAAAATGTGATGGCTTCTGCCATACAACAATGCAAACAGCCATAATTATCTCCCTCTTGAGCCTCTTTCCCCTCCTCCCACTCCACTCCTCCAAGTCATCATAGAGCACCTGGCTGGACTCCCTGTGTAATACAGTAACATATCACCAGCTATCTATTTTACACATGTAGTATATATATGTTTATGCTACTTTCTCCATGCATCCCACTCTCTCCTTCCCCCACTGGGTCCATAAGACTGTTCTCTATAGTTGCCTCTTCATTCCTTCACAGCAAATAGGCTCATCAGTTCTGTTTTTCTAGATTCCATATACATGTGTTAATATGGAATACTTGTTTTTCTCTTCCTGACTTACTTCACTCTGTACAACAGGTTCTAGGTTCATCCACCTCACTAGAACTGACTCAAACTTGTTATTTTTTTTTTTTAATGGCTGAGCATTAGAGAAAAACATAGGCAGTACACTCTTTGATATAAATCACAGCAAGATTCTCTTTGCGTGATTGTTAAACTAAAGTGCCTTTGTTTGGCTCACAGGGAGATAATCTGACCCTACCCACCTGTGAATGGCTATAAGAATCAGTTCAGTTCAGTTCAGTCACTTAGTCATGTCTGATTCTTTGCAACCCCATGGACTGCAGCACACCAGGCCTCCCTGTCCATCACCAACTCCTGGAGCTTGCTCAAACTCATGTCCATCGAGTCAGTGATACCATCCAATAATCTCATCCTCTGTTGTCCCCTTCTCCTCCCATCTTCAATCTTTCCTAGCATCAGGGTCTTTTCAAATGAGTCAGATTACTTGTTTTTATTTGAAGTAAATTGTTTCATACTCACTTGAGAATGTAATAATGACCTCTGGTGCTTTTGAATTCACATTTGAATCTCTAAAATCTTCAGAGACTTATCCCTAAAGACAAGCAATAATGAAAGATAGGATGGCTGCTATATAACAATGACTCTGAATTTATTTCTATAAATGAACAAATTCTTATTTCAAGAGGTAAGACTTTGCTTTGTGAATTAAGTACTCTGTTGTACCGAGTTTCATTTACCGTTTGAGAATATTTTACCCTAAAGTTGCATCTGTACTCACAAGCTCCGGCAGAGGTAATCCAGCAGTCAGCTAGCAAGTAACATTAGCTGAATTAACCAAAGTTTCTACAGTATATTTAGTGCGTATAAACAGGCATAATTCAAGGTACTAGGATTCATCATTTTCCACCCATAAGATCAGAAGTCCACATGGTCTTTTGACACCATCTACACTTGGCACTCAGTCATTAAACTAATAGATTCAGTAGCTTTGAGATGCTTTGCAGATTTACTGTTTGTAAATGTCTTGTGGAAAGATTTCCTTTGTTTATTGCTCTGCAGACTTTAACTGACAGGCAACCAGAGACTTTGGACAAAGTCAACAACATGAATCCAGAAAATCTGGAGATGATTTTCAACTTGGCCACTCACTAGATGAAGGTGGGTAAACTTCCTTTCAGGCTGCAATTGTATTCAGCTGTATATCATGTTGAAAATAACATTATTTTGTTTCACAGTACTCCACGGGCAAAGGAGCCTGGTGGGCTACAGTCCATGGCGCTGCAAAGAGTTGGACATGACTAAGTGACTGAGCATAAGACAGACCTCATCCATAACTTCAATTTGAAGTTTCTCTCTATTTCTTCTATTGTATTTCTCCTTTCAAAAACATGGTCTTGTTTTACTGATAGAAAATGTAAATATTGTGACTAACTAGGCACCTTGTTTATACATTAGCTGTCAGAAAGTGGAAAGGTAATTTGTTATCCATCCTTATCCAAGAGATATGACTTCATCTTAAGTATTGTTTAATTTCATTTAGAGTGTAGTTTCTAAAGGAATGTACTGGTTTCAAACTACCTGAGATCCACATTTTGATTCTACCACTTGCTGTATAAACTTAGGTAAGTTTCTTAACATTATCAAAGTCAGTTTCTTCTTCTAAAAATAAAAGTACTTAATATCATTTCATGGAAACTAAAAATAGAACTTAATATATAAAACTCTTAATATTATGTCCATTATTAATTAAGCATTTCATAAATATTAGCTATTGATTTCCCTTAACATAATCCTATATGTATTTTTACATTTTAATCTTTGTTATACTGATCATTCCTTTTTGCTCTTCTCATACCTTAATTTTTTGAATATTTAGCTTTAAAGTCTCTTAAGTACATTTTATCAATATTAAATATAGAGGGAAAAATCTACATTATTTGAAGCTGGTTTTTTTTAAGTGTTTTTACTAAAAACAATTTTTAAAATATAGAAGACATACATGTATAAAATGTAGAATCTAAAGTTAAAAAATCCAAGCTTAGCTTGAACAATTTATTTGCTTATAATAGCTTCTATATGTATTCATGAAAATAGAACCGTTGAATTTACAATTTCTTTAATGCAGTGTTTCATCTAGGTTCATTTTGGTAGCAGCTACCTTATCTCATGGATTCCCTGGGGCATGGGAACCACACTGCAATGACAGGCTTCATTTTACTGGGCTTAACAAATGACCCAGTCCTTCGAATCATCCTCTTCACGATCATCCTCTGTATCTACCTGGTGACCATATGTGGGAATCTCAGCACAGTCATTCTTATCAGAATCTCTTCTCAGCTCCATCATCCTATGTATTTTTTCTTGAGCCACTTGGCCCTTGCTGATGTGGGCTATTCATCTTCTGTTACACCCAATATGCTTGTAAACTTCCTGGTGGAGAAAAATACCATCTCCTACCCTGGCTGCACCATCCAGCTTGGTTCAGCTGTTTTCTTCGGGTCAACTGAGTGCATCCTTCTGGCTGCCATGGCATATGATCGCTTCATAGCAATCTGCAGCCCACTGCTTTATTCCACCAAAATGTCCACACAAGTCTGTGTCCAGTTACTCATAGTGGCTTACATAGGTGGTTTTTTCGATGCTTCCTCCTTTACTATTTGCTTCTATTCTTTACTCTTCTGTGGACCAAATCGAGTCAATCATTTTTTCTGTGATTTTGCTCCTTTGGTTGAGCTCTCCTGTTCTGACATCAGTGTCCCTGCAGTTGTCCCCTCGTTTACCGCTGGCTCCATCGTTGTGGTCACAGTGACTGTCATAGCTGGATCCTACATCTACATCCTCAGCACCATCCTGAGGATGCGCTCCACCGAGGGGCGCCACAGGGCCTTCTCCACCTGCACGTCCCACCTCACAGCAGTCACTCTGTTCTATGGCACCATCACGTTCATTTACGTGATGCCCAAGTCCAGCTACTCAACTGACCAGAACAAGGTGGTGTCTGTGTTCTACATGGTGGGGATCCCCATGCTAAACCCCCTCATCTACAGCCTCAGGAACAATGAGATTAAGGGGGCTCTGAAGAGAGAGCTTGCCAGAAAAATATTTTCTTAGTGAAGTCTGTTGTTTTGCAGGAATTAATATAAAAATACCATAAATATAATAATAAAAAGAAATTGAGTAGTTGTGCTCTAAATAATTATATGGTCCACATGTAATTAGCCAATGTGGAGCTTCTTGGTGAAGGTAGAAGATGGATTTTCTGAAACCAAATTATTAATCAGAGGCTAATAGTAAATTCTCTTTAATAAAGAAAAATTGAAGTTATCATAACAAACGTATTTGTTCCCATGTAAAAAAAAACTTGATATGCTAAAAATTCTTTCAAAATTGTATTCATACCTTTTCAAAAGACATTCTTTGCTGTAAGTTAGGGGTTTTGTACTTTGAAACCTTTCAGGCTATGTCCATCTTCAGCAGCAGCTTACCCTGAAATAAGCATGATAATTACAGTTATGACTAAATACATTCTGTGGGGAGATTACCAAATAGAACCAGACAGTAAAACTTCTGGAGACTTTCTTCTTGCAGGAAGTTTATCTTCTAGCAGTGGGACTTTTGGACCCATAAATTCTGGTTTGTGTTCTTGATCTCTGGTGCCAGCCTAGTCATAGAGGACCCATTAAAGAAAAGGATGAGATGCCCCTGTCCAAACCAACTGTGAATTCTTTCAGGTCAAAACAGGTGACTTCTCTGTATAAGATAAGCAGAGTTGCTGAATTCCTAGGGAGTAAGTAGGCAAACTCTAATTTCTAGGGGTGTTCATAGTCAGATGCACATCCTACTAAGAAAGCTTGAGCGAACTAGACTGTTTCCTCTGTGAAATTTATCTGTATATACTGATGACTATCATATTTATTTCTTTTTCCCTGTCTTCTAAACCTTCAGATAGAAATATTTTTGTTTGTTGACTCTCAAGCACAAATTATCTGAAACTAAACTAATTATATCCTTATACCTCCAACTTGCTCCCCTCCAATGTTCCATACCTCAATAAGGAGCACCATCATTCAATCGACGTATTGATTGATTCAGAAACCTGAATTGATTTCTTTTTTTCACCTTCAAACACCTACATTTAACTACCAAATCTTTATATTCTGAGTCCTAGATTTTTCTGTTTCTCTTTATTTTCACTGTCAGCAGCTCTTTTTCCAGCAATCAATTTATACATTTTACAATAATACTCCTGAGATAGCTAATTTTATGTGTTAATTTGAGTGACCAGTTGTTTGGTCAAACACCAATCCAGATGTTGCCATGATGGTATTTTTGTATATGGTTAAAGGAGATTGGTCCTGGGTGTTCTTTGGAAGGAATGATGCTAAAGCTGAAACAGTACTTTGGCCACCTCATGCGAAGAGTTGACTCACTGGAAAAGACTCTGATGCTGGGAGGGATTGGGGGCAGGAGGAGAAGGAGACGACAGAGGATGAGATGGCTGGATGGCATCACCAACTTGATGGACATGAGTTGAATGAACTCTGGGAGTTGGTGATGGACAGGGAAGCCTGGCGTGCTGCAATTAATGGGGTTGCAAAGAGTCGGACATGACTGAGTGACTGAACTGAACTGAATATTTGTGTCAATAGACTTGAGTAAAGTAGATTCTCTTCCATTATGTGGATGTCCTTTGTTTAATCAGTTGAATGCCTTAAGAGGGAAAAAACTGAGCTCTCTTGGAAAAGAGGGACTCTGTTTTCAGTTTGCCTTTGATTTCAAGACTATGCCTTCAACTCTTACCAGAATTTCCAGTCTGTTGGACTGCCTGTTGATTTTGGAATTGACAGTTCCCACAATCATGTAAGCTAACTCAAAATAAATCACTTTAATCTATCTGTCTACCTATCTATCATCTATCTACTAAAGGCAAAAAAATCTTGAATGTGGCCCATTTTATTTTTCTTTCTTATTACTCTTCTCTTGGTCCTCAAACACTCAAACCCTAGAAATAAATAAATTGGTCTTTTAAATCCTTAAGCAAGTCCATATTATTTTCTGCCTCAGGACCCTCTCACATGCAGTAACTCTACCTGAATGCATTTTTTCCCCTCATCAGGGTAATACCCACTTAAACCATAGGCACCAACCTAAGTGTTTTCCTCATCCTTTTTGGAAATCTTCTTGAGACTTCAGGCCAAATAAGTACACCTATTATCTCCCCATAGAAACCTGCATATTTTCTTCAGAATGCTCAGTAAACTTGCAGTTACAGATTAAGCATATATTTTCTCCAAAATATTGGAAGTTGTATATAGACATTCCAATGTCTTTCTCCTTTCCCCATGCATGTAATTTCCACACAATTCTTGGAAAATAGCAAGCATAAATGTACATTCCAAATGAAAAAATAAAAATGAACAGATGGTTGAATAAAGCTTTTGCTCTAGCATGAACCACTGACTATGTTGCCTTTTAATCTGTTGAAAGTCAGCCTGATTCAAGTGATTGAATGTTTGTGTCTGATTTTGTTAAAACTCTGACAGGTTTTTACACAATCCCTTGCTCACCAAAATTATGTCACTGCCTTGACAATGTTTAACTCATTTGGCAACTAGAATTCCAGGCTAGTTTAGTGAAATTTTTGTAGCCAACCTCTGCTGAATAATGTCTCCCTTATGTCTCCTCATGGTAGGAGAGTTTGAAAATATAGAAGTCAAATGTTAGTAATAGTAGCAGTGGCAAAAGTATTAGCAAAGGGACTAACAGTATGAAACTATTTACTATCTTCCAATTACTGTTCCCAGTGATTTACAAGCATTAACCCAATTAATCCTCAGTACAACAAACATTTTTTCCCCAGTGTGTATTTTACAGAGGATGTTACTGATGCATATAAAAATTAAGCAAAAGCTCAAAGTCATGAATATCCTCTTATTAATCTGATTTCTTTTAAGGCACATACTCTCTCTGGAGGGGGAGAATGAGGGGCTCTTTGAAAATATTTCACCACTAGAGAACTCTCATTTGACTCTGACACATTTCATTCTAGCCAACTCTCTGTTCAAAGTAAGTGTGCAAACTTCTGTAGCTGGATATGTTAAGCTAACTTGTATTAGACCAAATTTCTAGCACAAAATAAGAAGGTATATATGGCTGCACCATGCAGCATGTGGGACCTTAGTCCCCTGCCCAGGGATTGAACACGTGCTCCCTGCATTGGAAGCACGGACTGCTAGGAAAGTCCCAGAAAGTGGATAAACATTGATAAATGTTTGAAGGCATAGACTTCAGGTTCTGTTGAAAATGAAGCTTTATTCCCCTTAGGTCCTCCCTCTTATTGCTAAAAATAATCCTGGATGCAACCCAACAAACAAGCATAGGGAGAGTCTAAAAAGGACAAAGAAGAAGGAAGACTCTAGGACTTTGAGACTTGAGGAACAATACAGTTTGAGTCCCTGTTTTTCCGTATTGCTTCTGTATACCCTGGAGAGGGTGTTGCCTCCCCAAACTGCCAAGAGACACAGATGAAAAAAGCTCCAATAAAATCCTATTCATTTTAGTCAGAGAACAAGGGAAAGAGTGGCCTCAAGAGAACAGAAAACCTTCTGGTAATATGTGCCCCACTCTAGATAAACACTGATGGAAAAATCATACCTCCCTACCCTCAGTGTCGGTGGGGCCAAGAAAGGAACTGACCTTCATCCTACCCACTATCTGATTCCCTTGCCAGGGCATGGTCAGTGGGGCACAGGATAGACATGAGCCTCCCCTGTCATTTGGCAGCAATGAGACTTAAGGAGGGAGTGTGAGGTGGGGCTAATAGTCTTCTTCTCATCTATATCCAATCCTACTTGTAAAGGGGAGCCCAGTGACGAGATGAGCTTCTACCCTGCTGCAACTACAAAGCAGTGTGAACCAGCTCTCTACTTCCCTAGGGACAATCGGGTTCAACAAGGTGATAGTTAGATAGTCTAACCATCAACAAGGTGATGCTTAGATAGTCAGCATTAGATCACTACTGGCGAAAAGACAGCAGGGCAGGGAGAGGACCTGAGCCTTCACCTTACTCGTATGCAAGGAGCCAGGGGAAGTCAGCACTCCATTTTTGCCAGAGCTGTGTCAGTGGTGCTCAGCAGGAAGCTGTACACATGCATACACCCCTAGTAGTTGGAGTGACACCTAAACAAGGAGACTTCCTCCTGAAAAGGATTGAATATGATCCAGAATCTCAGAATATCCTAAATGTTTATGATATAATAAAAAAAAAAACACTGTCATACCAGATGTTGGATTTCTGAATATAGGATATATTAAGTCACTGATTATGTCAAAAACAGTGAAGAGCTACACACTACTGTGGGAGGAAATTCAAGCACCCCAACAGGATATTTGATGCTCATCACAAACAGATCCCTAGACATTGCTCCTGGCTCTGTTTCTACCTCGTCCCTCTCTTCCCCCTACACCCACATCAGACAATAACCCTCTCCTTCTCCAAACACATGGTGATCCCTCATGCGGCTGTGCCTTTGCAAGCTGTGTTTCCTCGGTCTCCTCTGTAGCCCCTCCTCTTACTGTTAGACCTTTACTCAGTTTTCAGGCTCTAGCTTGAATGACTTGATTCCTCATCCTCTCTTGTCACCCACATTTTCTAGATACCATAATTCTAACTAAACTATGTCTCCTGCATTCTACTCTGTCATGTATTTGGATTTTTGCCACTGCCTCTTCCAGACCTGACCTCCACCTCCTACCACTTTTTCTATATCGAATTTACAATCAAGCTACATCTTTTCAACATGCTTTAGCTAGCCTTTGCTTATACACTAGGTAATTCTGATAACTTTTAAACCTCATTGCATGCTTCATTTATACCATCTCATATACCCTTGTGGCTATCCTGAGAGATAAGTGCTATATGAACAGTATGAAAAGGCAAAATGATAGGATACCAAAAGAGGAACTCCCCAGGTAACTAGGTGCCCAATATGCTACTGGAGATCAGTGGAGAAATAACTCCAGAAAGAATGAAGGGATGGAGCCAAAGCAAAAACAATACCCAGCTGTAGATGTGACTGGTGA
The DNA here is from genome assembly GCF_014754425.2 of Oryx dammah. Lineage (NCBI taxonomy): Eukaryota > Metazoa > Chordata > Mammalia > Artiodactyla > Bovidae > Oryx > Oryx dammah. The sequence goes on along the minus strand of NW_024070201.1, from coordinate 44,107,177 downwards.
TAGAAGCAAGATCCAATGCTGTAAAGAGCAATATTGCATGGGAACCTGGAATGTCAGGTCCATGAATCAAGGCAAATTGGACGTGGTCAAACAAGAGATGGCAAGGGCGAACATCGACATTCTAGGAATCAGCAAACTAAAATGGACTGGAATGGGTGAATTTAACTCAGATGACCATTATATCTACTACTGCGGGCAGGAATCCCTCAGAAGAAATGGAGTAGCCATCATGGTCAACAAGAGTCCGAAATGCAATACTTGGATGCAATCTCAAAAATGACAGAATGATCTCTGTTTGTCTCCAAGGCAAACCTTTCAATATCACAGTTATCCAAGTCTATGCCCCAAACAATAACGCTGAAGAAACTGAAGTTGAATGGTTTTATGAAGACCTACAAGACCTTTTAGAACTAACACCCAAAAAAGATGCCCTTTTCATTATAGGGGACTGGAATGCAAAAGTAGGAAGTCAAGAAATACCTGGAGTAACAGGAAAATTTGGCCTTGGAATGCAGAATGAAGCAGGGCAAAGACTAATAGAGTTTTGTCAAGAAAATGCACTGGTCATAGCAAACACCCTCTTCCAACAACACAAGAGAAGACTCTACACATGGACATCACCAGATGGTCAACACCGAAATCAGATTGATTATATTCCTTGCAGCCAAAGATGGACAAGTTCTATACAGTCGACAAAAACAATACCGGGAGCTGACTGTGGCTCAGATCATGAACTCCTTATTACCAAATTCAGACTTAAATTGAAGAAAGTAGGGAAAACCGCTAGACCATTCAGGTATGACCTAAATCAAATGCCTTATGATTATACAGTGGAAGTGAGAAATAGATTTAAAGGTCTAGCTCTGATAGATAGAGTACCTGATGAACCATGGAATGAGGTTCATGACATTGTACAGGAGACAGGGATCAAGACCATCCCCATGGAAAAGAAATGAGAAAAAGCAAAATGGCTGTGTGGGGAGGCCTTACAAATAGCTGTGAAAAGAAGAGAGGTGAAAAGCAAAGAAGAAAAGCAAAGATATAAGCATCTGAATGCAGAGTTCCAAAGAATAGCAAGAAGAGATAAGAAAGCCTTCTTCAGCGATCAATGCAAAGAAATAGAGGAAAAAAATAGAATGGGAAACACTAGAGATCTCTTCAAGAAAATTAGAGATACCAAGGGAACATTTCATGAAAAGATGGGCACAATAAAGAACAGAAATGGTATGGACCTAACAGAAGCAGAAGATATTAAGAAGAGGTGGCAAGAATACATGGAAGAACTGTACAAAAAAGATCTTCACGACCCAGATAATCATGATGATGTGATCACTAATCTAGAGCCAGACATCTTGGAATGTGAAGTCAAGTGGGTCTTAGAAAGCATCACTATGAACAAATCTAGTGGAGGTGATGGAATTCCAGTGGAGCTGTTTCAAATCCTGAAAGATGATGCGGTGAAAGTGCTGCACTCAATATGCCAGAAAATTTGGAAAACTCAGCAGTGGCCACAGGACTGGAAAAGGTCAGTTTTCATTCCAATCCCAAAGAAAGGCAATGTCAAAGAATGCTCAAACTATCACACAATTGCACTCATCTCACATGCTAGTAAAGTAATGCTCAAAATTCTCCAAGCCAGACTTCAGCAATATGTGAACCACGAACTCCTTGATGTTCAAGCTGGTTCTAGAAAAGGCAGAGGAACCAGAGATCAAATTGCCAACATCCGCTGGATCATGGAAAAAGCAAGAGAGCTCCAGAAATACATCGATTTCTGCTTTCTTGACTATGCCAAAGCCTTTGATTGTGTGGATCACAGTGGAAAATTCTGAAAGAGATGGGAATACCAGACCACCTAACCAGCCTCTTGAGAAATCTGTATGAAGGTCAGGAAGCAACAGTTAGAACTGGACATGGAACAACAGACTGGTTCCAAATAGGAAAGAAGCACATCAAGGCTGTATATTGTCACCTTGCTTATTTAACTTCTATGCAGAGTACATCATGAGAAACGCTGGACTGGAAGAAACACAAGCTGGAATCAAGATTGCCGGGAGAAATATCAATAACCTCAGATATGCAGATGACACCACCCTTATGGCAGAAAGTGAAGAGGAACTAAAAAGCCTCTTGATGAAAGTGAAAGAGGAGAGCGAAAAAGTTGGCTTAAAGCTCAACATTCAGAAAACGAAGATCATGGCATCTGGTCCCATCACTTCATGGGAAATAGATGGGGAAACAGTGGAAACAGTGTCAGACTTTATTTTGGGGGCTCCAAATTCACTGCAGATGGTGACTGCAGCCATGAAATTAAAAGACGCTTACTCCTTGGAAGAAAAGTTATGACCAACCTAGATAGTATATTCAAAAGCAGAGACATTACTTTGCCGACTAAGGTCCATCTAGTCAAGGCTATGGTTTTTCCTGTGGTCATGTATGGATGTGAGAGTTGGACTGTGAAGAAGGCTGAGCACTGAAGAATTGATGCTTTTGAACTGTGGTGTTGGAGAAGACTCTTGAGAGTCCCTTGGACTGCAAGGAGATCCACCCAGTCCATTCTGAAGGAGATCAGCCCTGGGATTTCTTTGGAAGGAATGATGCTAAAGCTGAAACTCCAGTACTTTGGCCACCTCATGTGAAGAGTTGACTCATTGGAAAAGACTCTGATGCTGGGAGGGATTGGGGGCAGGAGGAGTAGGGGACGACCCAGGATGAGATGGCTGGATGGCATCACGGACTCGATGGACGTGAGTCTGAGTGAACTCCGGGAGATGGTGATGGACAGGGAGGCCTGGCGTGCTGTGATTCATGGGGTTGCAAAGAGTCGGACATGACTGAACGACTGAACTGAACTGAACTGAACTGATGTTTGTAGTGAAGAAAGTATGGCCTAGAGAGTCACTTACTTTACCAAGGTGATACAGCCAGTCAGTGTACATGTATAACACAGACACAGCAAGAGTTTGGAGAGTGTCTGAAGACCCATTTGCGTGGCTAACTGATACGAAGGCCTGCTTCACTATAAACGCCCTAGCACAGCATTCAAGGTCTTATCCGCAGCCTCATTTCCTGCCACTGAAACTGAGCAGGACCCAGAGCGTTTCCCTAGGGTCAGACTCCCACCTTTTCCTCCACCTGCCTCTTGTTTGTAGAAAAACTTTAGGCTCCTAGGCCTTCCTTGAGTTTCAAAAAGCAAATTTAATCAGAGAAGTATGAAAATGCAGAAACAAGAGAGTCAAGCAAGACAAAATAATAATAGTTTATTTACAAGCATAATAAGACAGAGTCAAGGACTTTTAGTTCCTCCTCAGGAGCTACAGATATTTTTCTGAGCTTCATCCTTGAGTTGTTTTGCAAATACTAAAGCTCCCACCAGAGGGAAGAAGTTAACTGCATGCTGAGAAGCAGCACATAGACCCAGAAGGTTGGAATCAGAAGGCTGATGAAACATCACCTTATTACCTCACCACCTCCAATCAGAAGGTTGTACACAAGCTGATCACACACTCTGCGACCCTCTCTCTTGCTTTGTCTTTAAAGAGCCTTCCCAGAACCATCAGAGTTCAGATCCTCTGAGTATGAGCTGCCCATTCTTATTGCTTGACCCCCACGTTGGGCACTTGCAATCAACACCATACTTTTCTTCACCTGGTGTCAGCATGTTGACTTTACTGCTGGCAGACTAGAAGACTCAAGTTTGGTTCAGTAATTGTCCATATATAAAACATTCCCCTGTTTCCCGAACATCATACACCCTTCATGGTTTCTACTTTGCACAAATTATTTCCCCTAACCTGCATGCCCTTCCTTTTTTGTCAGCTAAAGGTCTAGCATTTCTAATGAATCATTAAATGGCATTTTCCTACCAACCCTAACCCCTCCCCACTCAAAAAAGGAAAAACTTTGGAATGCTTCCCACAGAAATCTACCTAGTTTCCCTAGTTTGGTTAGTGATTTCTCCCAAAGTCACATTCCATTTTCTAGAGACAGGGTTCTCCTCCCTTTCTTCTTCTCCTTCTGCTCCTCCTCCTGTTTCATTTTTTAAAGTTTAACTCATATACTAGACAGGTGGAGACCAGTTTCAAAATTTTGCAACCCCCATTAGGCAGCCTAAGTCTAGTGAATGTAGGCTTTTGAGTAAGGTTATTTCAGTGAGTGTAGGAAAAAATGGAATTCTTTCTTCACCAGAAAGCCTCTCATGTTTATTATTTGGGGGCATTTCCTAATTCCTCTATAATTTATTTTTGGTTTATTTAAAATTTATTGTATTTATACTAAAGTAATTGGTTGCTCTCTAAATAGGTATTAAGAATCTTATCACCTAGCAATGTGAATGCTGAATGGAAGTTTTATACGTACTCTCTTAATGGAAATAACGATGGTGAAAAATCCAATAAACTTCTGAAAATGCTAGTAGATAGGGTCTAAGACGGAGAAGGCAATGGCACCCCACTCCAGTACTCTTGCCTGGAAAATCCCATGGATGGAGGAGCCTGGTGGGCTGCAGTCCATGGGGTCGCTAAGAGTCGGACACGACTGAGCGACTTCATTTTCACTTTTCACTTTCATGCATTGGAGAAGGAATGGCAACCCACTCCAGTGTTCTTGCCTGGAGAATCCCAGGGATGCAGGAGCCTGGTGGGCTGCCATCTATGGGGTCGCACAGAGTCGGACACGACTGAAGTGACTTAGCAGCAGCAGCAGCAACAGGGTCTAAGAGGATGAGACTAGCATTTTCTCAAGTTAGAAAATTTACTGTAGAATCAGATCACACTTGAACTACAACAGTGGTCATCTACTAAGATGCACATTAGACTCTAGGGGAGCTGTGTCAAAAAAACAATACATCTCTATCTATACTTACAACAAGTTCTTGGCAGATCTCCCCAAAAAGGAAATCTCTAGCATATGAGGGTACATATACTCTGCATATTCTTTCTCACTAATTTTGGTTGAGAACTTTTGACTTACATGATACTTTTCTTGCATTTTGATGTGAAGTTTTGGTCTTTAACTATTTTAGTAGTACAGTAATGATGGAAGATGATGTTAAGATGACATTATCTGGATTCTTCTTGATCACCCTGGAGGCACTGGAGAGAAGATGCCTATACCATCTTTTCAGCCCCCTGTTTGTTTTTTGCAAGCATTACTCTCTTTACTGTGATGGCTTTTGCCCTGAGTTTGCCATCCTAGTTTTTGTTTGAAGTTCTTCAAAGCTTCCCCAAAACTGTTTTCTGGGTTCCAACTCTACCAGGAATAGAGACTGGACAAAATTCCTAGATTATCCATGCCTGTATTTTCTTCAGTATATCCCAACATGTTATTTACATCTATAGGTACATGATCATTAAAAGACAGAATATTAATTTGTATAGAGGAATAAAACTAAAATTCCCACAATCTACAGAAGGAAAATCATTTTCTAGTCTCATAAATCATACCAATGTTTTCTTAGGCCATTCTCCCAAGTCAATAGATAAAAAAGCAAAAATAAACAAATGGGACCTAATTAAACTCAAAAACTTTTGCATAGCAAAGAGAACAGTAAACAAAATGAAAAGACAGCTCCTAGAATGGGAGAAAATATTTGCAAATGATACGAGTGACAAGGGCTTAATTTCCAAAATATACAAACAGCTAATACATTTCAACAACAAAAAACTAAACAGCCCAATTGAAAATGGGCAGAACACCTAAATAGACATTTATCCAAAGAAGATATACAGATAACCAAAAGATACATGAAAAGATGCTCACCATCACTAATTACTAAAGAAATGCAAATCAAAACTACAATGAGGTACCACCTCGCATCAGTCAGAATGGCCATCATTAAAAAAGTCTATAAATAACAAATGCTGGAGAGGGTGTGGAGAAAAGGGAACCCTCCTTTAATGTTGGTGGGAATGTAACTTGGTGCTGCTACTATGGAAAATAGTATGGAGGTTCCTCAAAAACTAAAAATAGAGTTGCCATGTGATTGAGCAATCCCATTCCTGGGCATATACCCAGACAGAACTATAATTTGAAAACATACTTGCACTTTGATATTCATAGCAGCACTATTTACAATAGCCAAGACACGGAAACAAACTAAATATCCATTAACCGATGCATGGATGAAGAAGTTGGGTACACATACACACACATATACACAAAGAAATATAACTGAGCCACAGAAAAGAATGAAATAATGCCATTTGCAGCAACATGGATGAACCTAGAGATTATTAGACTAAGCAAAGTAAGTCAGGGAGAGAAAGACAAACACCATATGATATCACTCACTTGTGGAATCTAATATATGCTACAAATGAATATCTTTATGAAACATAAACAGACTCACAGACTCAAAGATCTCTAGTCTTTCCCATTCCCCTTCCCCAATGGGGAAGAATTGGGGGTTTGGGATTAGCAGATACAAACTATTATATCTGGAATAGGTAAACAAAAAAGTTCTACTGCATAGCACAGGGAACTATATTCAATATTCTATGATAAAACATAATGGAAAAGAATATATATATATATACACACACACACGTGAACTGAATCACTTTGCTGTATAGCAGAAATTAACACAGCACTGCAAATCAACTATCAGTTCAGTTCAGTCGTTCAGTTGTGTCCGACTCTTTGCGACCCCATGAATGTCAGCACGCCAGGCCTCCCTGTGCATCACCAACTCCCGAGGTTCATCCAAACCCATGTCCATTGAGTCAGTGATGCCACCCAACCATCTCATCCTCTGTTGTCCCTTCTCCTCCTGCCTTCAATCTTTCCCAACATTAGGGTCTTTTCAAATGAGTCTGGTCTTCACATCAGGTGGCTAAAATATTGGAGTTTCAGCTTCAACATCAGTCCTTCCAATGAACACCCAGGACTGATCTCCTTTAGGATGGACTGGTTGGATCTCCTTGCAGTCCAAGGGACTCTCAAGAGTCTTCTCCAACGACACAGTTCAAAAGCATCAATTCTTCAGAGCTCAGCTTTCTTCAGAGTCCAACTCTCACATCCATACATGACCACAGGAAAAACCATAGCCTTGACTAGACAGACCTTTGTTGGCAAAGTAATGTCTCTGCTTTTGAATATGCTGTCTAGGTTGGTCATAACTTTCCTTTCAAGGAGTAAGCATCTTTCAATTTCATGGCTGCCATCACCATCTGCAGTGACTTTGGAGCCCAGAAAAATAAAGTCAGCTGCTGTTTCCACTGTTTCCCAATCTATTTGCCATGAAGTGATGGGACCAGATGCCATGATCTTCGTTTTCTGAATATTGAATTTTAAGGCAGCTTTTCACTCTCCTCTTTCACTTTCATCAAGAGGCTCTTTAGTTCTTCTTTACTTCCTGCCATAAGGGTGGTATCATCTGCATATGAGGTTATTGATATTTCTCCTGGAAATCTTGATTCCAGCTTGTGCTTCATCCAGCCCAGCGTTTCTCATGATGTACTCTGCCTATAAGTTAAATAAGCAGGATGACAATATTCAGCCTTGATGTACTCCTTTTCTTATTTGGAACCAGTCTGTTGTTCCATGTCCAGTTCTAACTGTTGCTTCCTGACCTGCATATAGGTTTCTCAAGAGGTAGGTCAGGTGGTCTGGTATTCCCACTTCATAATGAATTTTCCACAGTTTATTGTGATCCACCCAGTCAAAGGCTTTGGCATAGTCAATAAAGCAGAAATAGATATTTTTCTGGAACTCTCTTGCTTTTTCGATGATCCAGCAAATGTTGCCAATTTGATCTCTGGTTCCTCTGCCTTTTCTAAAACCAGGTTGAACATCTGGAAGTTCATGGTTCACGTATTGCTGAAGCCTGGATTAGAGAATTTTGAGCATTACTTTACTAGCGTGTGAGATGAGTGCAATTGTGTGGTAGTTTGAGCATTCTTTGGCACTGCCTTTCTTTGAGATTGGAATGAAAACTGACCTTTTCTAGTCCTGTGGCCACTGCTGAGTTTTCCAAATTTTCTGGCATATTGAGTGCAGCACTTTCACAGCATCATCTTTCAGGATTTGAAACAGCTCAACTGGAATTCCATCACCTCTACTAGCTTTGTTCGCAGTGATACTTCCTAAGGCCCACATGACTTCACATTCCAGGATGTCTGGTTCTAGGTGAGTGATCACACCATTCTGATTATCTGGGTCATGAAGATCTTTTCTGTATAGTTCTTCTGTGTTTTCTTGCCACCTCTTCTTAATATCTTCTGCTTCTGTTAGGTCCATACCATTTCTGTCCTTTATTGAGCCCATCTTTGCATGAAATGTTCCCTTGGTATCTCTAATTTTCTTGAAGAGATCTCTAGTCTTTCCCATGCTATTGTTTTCCTCTATTTCTTTGCATTGATCACTGAGGAAGGCTTTCCTATCTCTCCTTGCTATTCTTTATTATACTTCAATAAAATTAAAAAGTCACTTTCTAGTCTTAAATTCATGAGGTATTAAATTGGAGGAAGAACAGTCTATATTAGAGTCTTACAACTCAGGTGTGGCTTTCTTCATTACTTCCTGTGATTTCATATATCTCATAATTCAGGAATAAATTTTAAGGCAATTTTTCCTTTTGAATGCCTATGATGAGTCCCTCTGACGTTAGACTCTTTATCATAAAAGGTAGTATCTTCTCCATTCCTTAAGGGTAGAGCTCAGTACCATAAAAATTTTAATGAGAATCCTCTGGCCACCAGAGACCATTTTCTTGAGACTATTGCTTTAGATACCAGAAGTGTTTCTGTGACTCTAACACCCAATGTGATGTCCTCAAAAATGGTTTTAAATCCTGATCTATCATAGGGAATTTTTGGTGATGTTTGCAGTTATAATTCTGAATAGCAACTGAAGTAATGGGAAACTCAATTAATTAAAAATAAATCATGGGATTTAGATGATTCCCTCAGGGATATTTTCCTTCCTGCACAATATCATTTCTTTTTTCTGAAAGCTTTCTAAGCCCCACAGGATCCCTCTGTGCTATACATGGGATGGCATGCCATGAGAAGCTATTGTCTAGGGAATCATTTAGAAGAAGATAAATAGGAAGAATATTAACACACAATGCAAGTACTGTGATTTCTCTCTCAGAAGCAATTCTGCAGTAGAAGATCTTGCTGTGAAAGAAGATCCCTTTCATCTAAATCCCCCCCATTAAACCCTCTTACACTGTTGGTGGGAATGCAAACTAGTACAGCCACTATGGAGAACAGTGTGGAGATTCCTTAAAAACTGGAAATAGAACTGCCACATGACCCAGCAATCCCACTGCTGGGTATACACACCAAGGAAACCAGAATTGAAAGGGACATGTGTACCCCAATGTTCATCGCAGCACTGTTTACAATAGCCAGGACATGGAACCAACCTAGATGTCCATTGGCAGAGGAATGGATAAGAAAGCTATGGTACATATATACACAATGTAATACTACTCAGCTATTAAAATGAATGCATTTGAATCAGTTCTAATGAAGTGGATGAAACTGGAGCCTAATTATACAGAGTGAAGTAAGTCAGAAAGAAAAACACCAATACAGTATATTAATGCATATATGTGGAATTTAGAAGGATGGTAATGATGACCCTATATCCAAGACAGCAAAAGAGACACAGATGTAAATAATAGACTTTTGGACTCTGTGGGAGAAGGCGAGGGTGGGATGATTTGAGAGAATAGCATTGAAACATGTATATTATCATATGTGAAATAGATCGCCAGTCCAGGTTTGATGCATGAGACAAGGTGCTCAGGGCCGGTGCACAGGGATGAACCTGAGGGATGGAATGGGGAGGAAGATGGGAGGGAGGTTCTGGATGGGGAACACATGTACACCCATGGCTGATTCATGTGAATGCATGGCAAAAACCACCACAATATTGTAAAGTAATTAGCCTCCAATTAAAATTTTAAAAAATTAAAAAAAATATCCCCCCTTTAATGCACTGTTATTTGTAAAATCAATTTCCTCTCTCATCAGCCTGGCCTTCAAAGTCATACACCACCTGTACTACCTTCTGTCTAACATGTTACCTCATCTTTTCTCTGACATCTGCTTTCAGAACCTCAACACTTGATGTAAACCAGTCAAAACATCATCATCTTCTGATTAACATCTGTACCTTCTTCATTCTGTCAGAAAATTCCTTCTCTTGACTTTACTCATCCAAACTCTTCCCCATTTTTTAAATGTTCAGCATAAATCCTACCTCATCCAAGAAGCCCTTAATTAAGTAAACCTTATGGACATAGAACCTCAAGGCTAGCAGATATAGTGTATCAGTTTAGGTAATTGTACAGAAAATAAATTGGGATTTCTTGAGTAGATAATTTGTGCCTTTCCTCAATCTCCCTTATTAGACCAGTGAACATTTCATCAACTTGAGACCCAGCTGCTAATATATTCTTTCAAGAATTACTCTTTGATAAAAGGAATGCAACTGATTGCAAATGTCTGGGAGTATATATTTCCAGGGCATCCCATAGCCAACAACTTAATGATATAAAAAATAATGGACAAAAACACCCTATTGTCACAGGGTAGGAGAACTCTGCAATGCCATTCATGCTCCACTTCTCCCTGTGGTTTCAGACTAAAGCTACACTTTAGCAGAGCCCACGTGTTTATCTGGCTTCTCTTCATGGCTGTCTCACTTCTCTCTCTCCTTACAGTTTTCCCCCTGAGATCACTCCTCACTAAATCACTCACATACGAATTGCAGTTTAAGGTCCTGCTCTTGAAGAATTTGTGATAAGACAAGTCTCAACACATACACAGGAATGAGGACTATACATACTTAAATAAGCACACCTGAAAAAAAAAATTATAGGTAACCACATCAGTTTCTGATTGTTGACTCAGAGTCCTCCTCGCTGAGGAACTATTATAGTTATAACCCTTCAACATCATTGACAGTCATCTAGTCATACAGACTGAATTTCTGTGCTTAGATTTCATTGCAGTTGCCCCTTCTACTGCTGGGACTTCTGCTTCCCCTAAACAGCTCTGATTACTAGAGATTGATATTTATTTTTCTTATGCATCTATTCGAGGACAGTTAGTGAATACTAAGTTCATACTATTAATTTTCTATAGATGCCTGCAATACAGTCTGCCAAAGACAGATGGGACTGCGTGATGCTGCTGCTCTGTGTCTCTCTACCCTGAATCATCAGTCTATCTTTCCTATTATCTCATCAATTATACTTTCAAATGCAACATAACTCAGCTACAGAAATGGTAATAGGAATCACAGTATCATTTCTGGCTTGAAAACAAAGTTATAGACACCACCACCACCCCCTACTCCTCAAATTTGAAAAAGCATTTGCATGTTACATTTTCTTTATAATACTATTAATGATCTTTCTAGGGATACTAATATAGAGCATTAATTGTTTCATTCATTCTTTTATTCAAAATTTATATTGACTGCCTCATATTTCAGGCATTGTCCTAGACTAAAGGAAATACAAGTAACAAACAAAGATGTCTGCCCTCATGGAATTTATTGTCCTTCATCTCCAAGGCAGAAAGAGAAAAAACTATGGCCTAGTATTAAGCAAATAAGCCATAAAATTAAGATAGGAAAGAATAATTTTATAACCCTTTCAAGCAGAGTAGTCACCAACCAATTAACTTCAAATCATTTAAACATCCTATACTAGCTTCTAGAAAGGAACAGAGAGAGAAAGATCAATAGTGAACATATAGAAAGAGAAAGCAGAGATCTAGAATATGCAAATATGGTCGGAGTGAGAATTACTTCTTTGGCCATAAAATCCATATTCTTGGATGCAGAAATATTCTATATGGATCATGAAATTGTCCTGGAATAGAAAAAAATTATTTGATAGTAATATTCTATGCTATTCATTTCAATAACTAGTTTTGAAAGCTAGAACACTTTCATGACCTTCTAAAGATTTCTTATGTCTGTGTGCAGTTCTTGCTTCCCTTTGCCCCGGCTCCAGGTAACTATTGATTAGCTTTTTAAAATTTATTTACTTTTAATTGGAGGATAGTTGTTATAAAAGGTTGTATTGGATTCCTCTATACATTAACATAAACCAGCCATAGTTATACATATGTTCCCTCCCTCTTGAACCTCCTTCCCACCTCCCACCATATCCCAACCCTCTAGATTGTCACAGAATACTGGATTTGAGCTCCCTGTGTTACATAGCAAATTCCCACAGGCTATCAATTTTTACATATGGTAGTGTATATATTTCCATTCTACTCTCTCAGTTCATCCCTCCCTCTTCTTCCCCTGCTGTGTCCACGTCTATTCTCTATGTCTGTGTCTCTATTCTTGCCCTGCAAATAGGTTCATCAGTATCATTTTTCTAGATTTCATATATATGCATTAATATATAATATTTATTGTTCTCTTGACTTCACTCTTGGTTCCTCCACCTCACCAGGACTCAAATTTGTTTTTTTATGGCTGAGTAATATTCCATTGTATATATGTACCACAACTTCTTTATCTAGTCATCTATTCCATTGTATATATGTACCACAACTTCTTTATCTATTCATCTGTTGATGGACGTCTGGGTTGCTTCCATGTCTTGGCTGTTGTAAATAGTGCTGCAATGAACACTGAGGTACATGTGTCTTTTTCCATTGTGGTTTCCTCAGGGTATATGCCCAGTAGTGGGATTGTTGGGTGATATGGTAGTTTTATTCCTAGTTTTTTAAGGAATCTCCATACAGTCTTCTGTAGTGGCTGTATCAGTTTACCAACAGTGCAACAGCGTTCCCTTTTCTCCACACCCTCTGCAGCATTTACTGTTTGTAGATTTCTTGATGATGGCCACTCTGACTGGTGTGGGATGACATTTCATTGTAGTTTTGATTTTCATTTCTCTAAGAATGAGTGATATTGAGCTTCTTTTCATGTGTTTATTAGCCATCTGTATGTCTTCTTTGGAGAAATGTCTGTTTAGGTCTTCTGCCCATGTTTTGATTGCATTGTGTGTTTTCCTGGTATTGAGTTCCATGAACTGCTTGTATATTTTGGAAATTAATCTTTTGTCAGTTGTTTCATTTGCTACTATTTTCTCCTATTCTGAGGGCTGCATTTCACCTTGTTTATAGTCTCCTTTGTTGTGCAAAAGTTTTTAAGTTTAATTAGGTCCCACCTGTTTATTTTTGTTTTTTCTCTCCATTACTCTAGGAGGTGGGTCATAGAGGATCTTGCTGTGATTTATGTCATATTGAGTTTTGCTATGTTTTTCTCTAAGAGTTTTCCAGTTTCTGGTCTTACATTTAGGTCTCTAACCCATTTTGAGTTTATCTTTGTATATGTTGTTAGGAAGAATTCTAATTTCATTCCTTTACAGTATCTGTCCAGGTTTCCCAGCACCACTTATTGAAGAGACTATCTTTTTTCCATTGTATATTCTTGCCTCGTTTCTCAAAGATAAGGTGCACATAGGTTCTTATCTGAAATTTATCCACTTTTACTTTGTAGTTCTCTACATGATTTTCAAGGCTTTTACTCTCTTAGTCTTCATATGATTGTTGTTGTTCAGTCACTCAGTTGTGTCTGACTCTTTGCAACCCCGTGGACCACAGCATGCCCTGTCCTTCACCGTCTCCCAGAGCTTGATCAAACTCATGTCCATTGAGTCAGTGATGCCATTCAACCATCTCTTTCTCTGTCATCCCCTTCTACTCTTGCCTTCTATCTTTCCCAGCATCAGGGTCTTTTCCATTGAGTCAGCTCTTTGCATCAGGTGGCCAGAGCTTCAGCCTCAGCATCAGTCCCTCTGATGAATATTTCAGGATTGATTTCCTTTAGGATTGACTGGCTTGATCTCCTTGCAGTCCAAGGGACTCTCAAGAGTCTTCTCCAATGCCACAGTTCAAAAGCATCAGTTCTTTAGTGCTCAGCTTTCTTTATGGATTGGAGGTCCAACTCTCACATCCATACACGACCACTGGAAAAACCATAGCTTTGACTATATGGACCTTTGTCAGCAAAGTAACGTCTCTGCTTTTTAATGTGTTGTCTGTACTGTGCTTGGTCACTCAGTCATGTCCGACTCTTTATGACCCCACGGACTGTAGCCTGCCAGGCTCCTCTTTCCATGGGGATTCTCCAGGTAAGAATACTGGAGTGGATTGCTGTGCCCTCCTCCAGGGGACCTTCCCAACCCAGGGATTGAACCTAGGTCTCCCACAATGCAGACAGATTCTTTACTGACTGAGACACCTGAGAACCCCAAGAATATTCGAGTGGGTAGCTTGTCCCTTCTCCAGGGGATCTTCCCGACCCAGGAATCAAGCTGGGTCTCCTGCATTACAGATGGATTTTTTACCAGCTCAGCTATGCTACAAGGGAAGTCCCTTGTAGCTGTCTAGGTGTGCCACAGCTTTTCTCCTAAGGAGCAAGCATCTTTTAATTTTATGGCTGCAGTCACCATCTGCAGTGATTTTGGAGCCCAAGAAAATAGAGCCTGTCACTGCTTCCTTTGCTTCTCCATCTATTTGCCATGAAGTGATGGGACCAGATGGCATGATCCTGGTTTTTTGAATGTTGAGTTTTAAGCCAGGTTTTTCACTCTCTTCTTTCACTTTCATCAAGAGGCTCTTTAATTCCTCTTTGTATTCTGCCATAACAGTGATGTCACCTGCATATCTAAGGTTATTGATATTTCTCCAGCAATCCTGATTCCAGCTTGTGATTCATCCAGCCCAGTATTTCACATGATGTACTCTGCATATAAGATAAATGAACAGGGTGACAATATATAGCCTTGACACACTCCTTTCCCAATTTGGAAACTGTCCATTATTCCATGTCTGGTTCTAACTGTTGCTTCTTGACCTGCATGCAGGTTTTGCAGGAGGCAGGTAAGGTGGTCTGGTATTCCCACATCTTTAAGAATTTTCCACAGTTTGTTGTGATCCACACAGTCAAAGGCTTTGGCGTAGTCAGTGAAGCAGAAGGAGATGTTTTTTTGGACTTCTCTTGCTTTTTCTATGATGTAACAGATGTTGGTAATTTGATCTCTGGTACTTCTGCCTTTTCTAAATTCAGCTTGAACATCTGGAAGTTCTCAGTTTATGTACTGTTGAAGCCTCAGTTGGAGAATTTTGAGCATTACTTTGCTAGCATGTGAGATGAGTGCAATTGTGCAGTAGTTTGAACATTCTTTGGCATTGCCCTTCTTTGCAATTGGAGTGAAATCTGACCTTTTCCAGTCTTGTGGCCATTGCTGAGTTTTCCAAATTTGCTGGCATATTGAGTGCAGCACTTTAATAGCACCATCTTTAGGATTTGAAATAGCTCAGCTGGAATTCCATCATCACCAGTAGCTTTGTTCATAGCAATGCTTCCCAAGGTCCACTTGACTATTTTTAATTCAACTTTATATCAAATTCTACCACATATTCCCCCAAAGTAGTTAATAGCATATCATATAGATACACAAAATACTTATCAAAAACACATATTGAGGGCTTCCCTGGTGACTCAGTGCTGAATAATCTGCCTGTCAATGCAGGAAACACAATTTTGATCTCTGATCTTGAAAGCTCCAACATACAGCAGAACAACTAAGACCATGTGCCACAACCATTGAGCCTGTGAACTAGAGCCTGGGAGCCACAACTACTGAGCCCACATTCTGCAACTACTGAAACCTGCTCACCCTAGAGCGCCCATGCTCTGCAGCAAGAGAAGCCATTACAATGAGGCCTGTACACACCTAGAGAGTGGCTCCCACTAGCCACAACTAGAGAAAACTTGCAACAATGAGACCCAGCACAGCCAATAAATAAATAAATTTTGCAGGGGATAAACCACACATTGAAGGGATAAATCTAAGTATTTTTTTTAAACCTCAAGTTTAGTATAAAATATTTCTTAATCATAAATGTCAAAGAAAACTTGAAACCAATATTATCTCTAGGAAAAGTTGTTATACTTTCTGATAGAAGGCTATAGAAAAGTGTATAATCACCTAAATAGAAGTAAAAGAATAAATTAACCACTTGAGAATTGACAACACTTAAAAGATTAGTTGTCTTTCTGTGTGAATTGAGATGTTCAATGTCTGCTAAAGAACATAATGATGTTCCACATGCTTTTAAATTCACTTTTGAATCCCTAGAATCTCCAGAGATTTATCCCCAAAGGCAAGCAAAAATTAAAGAGAGCTTTATAACCACAACTATGATTTGTTACAAATGAATGAGCTCTTATTCTAAGAGGTAAGATTTTGGCTTTTGTTAATGAATTGGATATCTTTATTTTCATTTATCATTTGAGAACATTCTGCTTGCGTGCTAAGTCACTATAGTCATGTCTGACTCTTTGCAACCCTGTGGACTGTAGCCAACCAGGCTTCTGTGTCCATGGGATTCTCCAGACAACAATACTGGAGTGGGTTGCCATATTCTTCTCCATGAGAATATTCTACTCCTTGGTTATTAATATTAATATACCACAAGTTTGGTTGGGGAACAGGGCAGATATAATCAAGCAATTATTAATAGCAAGCAACTTTGGCTGAATTGCTGTTTCCACCATCAATTTTATGTGAATTAACAGGCATAGTCCACAACAAGGATCCCTTGTTTATCAATCCATAAGATGGAAAATGACATGGTCTTTCAACATTCACCAAATTCAGCACTCCAACATAATGCTAATATATTTATTACCAGAGATGCTTGAGCATTTATTGATGTTTAAAGACTTGAATTTAAGTTTTACATTTGGAAAGATATTGTGAATATCTCTGATGCTTTAGCCTCAAGATTATCACATCGTGGGTGAGATGAAGGATCTTTCATTCAAGATATAAGTCAGAAAATTTGGACATGAGGATCATTATCTGGGTGACAATTCTCAAGTTTTCAAACACACTTTATTTATCTTTGTATTATGTTGCAAATAATATTTCATTCTACAAAAGTCCAAATACTGTTATAGTAGGAAGTGATTTGATCTGTTAAATCTCAGAATAAATATATCTGAATAAATTATGTGCTAAATATCAATCATGATTTTTGCATAGTGATTACATTGATATTTCAAGCTAGTTGTTAAAACAATATAATTTTTAATTTAAAAATACTCAACAAATTTACAGTAGTAACTTTATTCAAATTTGAAATTTGTTTCTGTTACAGTGTCAAGAACACTTCTATTTCTCCTTTCAAAAAATTTTAAGTGATAGACATCATGAAACATATAACTAACTAGGTATCTCTTTTCCAAATAACTGCCAGAAGGCTAAAAGGATTATCTGCTGTCCACTCATTGTCAGGTGTATTGGACTTTATGATCAGTAATTATTTACTGCATAGTTACTAAATGAATCACTGCAGATGGTGACTGCAGCCAAGAAATTAAAAGTCTCTTGTTCCTTGAAAGAAAAGCTATGACAAACCTAGATAGCATATTAAAAAGCAAAGACATCACTTTGCCCACAAATGTCTATATAGTCAGAGGTATGGTTTTTCTAATATTCATGTACAGATGTGAGAGCTGGACCATAAAGAAGACTGAGTGCCAAAAAAGTGATGCCTTTGAATTGTGGTGATGGAGGAGACTTTTGAGAGTCCCTTGGACAGCAAGGAGATCAAACCAGTCAGTCCTAAAAAAAAAAAATCAACTCTGAATATTCATTAGAAGGACTGATACTGAAGCTGAAACTTCAATCTCTTGGCCACCTGATGTGAAGAGTTGACTCACTATAAATATTTCTGATGCTGGGAAAGATTGAGGGCAGGAGGAGATGCGGGAAACAGAGGATGAGATGGTTGGATAGCATTACAGACTCATTGAACAGGAGTTTGAGCAAACTCCAGGAGATAGTGAAGGACAGGGAAGCCTGGCATGCTGCAATCCATGGGGTCACAAAGAGTTGGACATGACTTAGTGACTAACAACAACAACTAAAGGAATGGGTAGTCAGGCATTCCTGGGCTTCATATTCTGACTTTACCTATTAGACAACATAGTGCAACTTACAGAGCCTTCTCAGACTCAATTTACTCATAAATAATGAAAGTCATGAATAATACTTCGTGAAAACATAGACTATGTAGTGGGCTTCCCAGGTGGCTCAGAATCCATCTGCAGGAGATACAAGAGACACAAGTTCGATCCCTAGGTCAGGAAGATCCTCTGGAGAAGGAAATGGCTACCTGCTCCAGTATTCTTGCCCCGGAAATCTCATGGACAGAGGAGCCTGGCAGGCTATGGTCCATGGGGCCTCAAAGAGTCGAACACTACGTAGTGACTAAACAACAAACAATACAGACTATATCACACACTAAATATGTATATACACTAATTACACTATAAATATAGACTAAAATTAAGTGTAGGCTATATATGATAAATGATAAACATATAAATATAAAAATCTAACTCTATTTTACACTTTAGTAAGCATGTAATAATTGTTAGCTATTAAATTACTCATCTTTATTATAAAACCCTACACATTTTTTTCCTATTTTATGTGATACTCACTGATCCTTTTTGCTATTTTCATCTATATTATATTTTCATCATATATTATTTGTTCTTTGGCTCAAAGTTTACACATTTTTGGAAAAAATATAATACAAAGGTAAAAGCATTATTTCAAGGAAGTTTTTGGGAACTTCTGCTGAAAACAATTAAAAAAATAAAGTAGGCTCATGATTGCATGTAAATATGCTTTGATTCTTGAATATCTTTATCTGTAATCAATTTCCATATATGTATTATATTAATAGAAAATGAAATAATCAAATTTATAAGCTTCTTTAATGTATTGTTCCATCACAGGTTCATTTGGGTAGCCCCTACATTACCTGATGTATTCCCTGATGCATGGGAACCACACTGCAGAGACAGAGTTTGTTTTATTGGGTTTAACAAATGATCCAGTCCTTCGAGTCATCCTTTTCATAGTCATCCTCTTTATCTACCTGATGACCATATGTGGGAATCTCGGCACAAATCTTCTTATCAGAATCTCATCTCAGCTCCATCATCCTATGTATTTTTTCCTGAGCCACTTAGCCATTGTTGATGTGGGCTATTCATCTTCTGTTACACCCAATATGCTTGCAAACTTCCTAGTGGAAAGAAATACCATCTCCTATCCTGGATGTGCCATTCAGCTCTGTTCAGGTGTTTTCTTTGGGTCAACTGAGTGCATCCTTCTGGCTGCCATGGCATATGATCGCTTCATAGCAATCTGTAGCCCACTGCTTTATTCCACCAAAATGTCCACACAAGTCTGTATTCAGTTACTCATAATGTCTTACACTGGTGGTTTTCTCAATGCTTGCTCTTTTACTATTTCCTTCTATTCTTTACACTTCTGTGGACCAAATCGAGTCAATCATTTTTTCTGCGATTTTGCTCCTTTGGTTGAGCTCTCCTGTTCTGACATCAGTGTCCCTGCAGCTGTCCCCTCGTTTACCGCTGGCTCCATCATTGTGGTCACAGTGACTGTCATAGCTGGATCCTACATCTACATCCTCAGCACCATCCTGAGGATGCGCTCCACCGAGGGGCGCCACAGGGCCTTCTCCACCTGCACGTCCCACCTCACAGCAGTCACTCTGTTCTATGGGACCATCACGTTCATTTACGTGATGCCCAAGTCCAGCTACTCAACTGACCAGAACAAGGTGGTGTCTGTGTTCTACATGGTGGTGATCCCCATGCTGAACCCCCTCATCTACAGCCTCAGGAACAATGAGATTAAGGGGGCTCTGAAGAGAGAGCTCGCCAGAAAAATACTTTCTTAGTGAAGCCTGTTATTTCATAGGATTTGATATGATAATATGCCCATGAAGACAATAAGAAGAGGAAATTGAGTATCTGGTTTAAATATATCTATTCCATGTCATTAGCCAGGGAGCAGTTTTTTAGTAAAGGTAGGGAATAAATTTTCAGATATCTAATTTTAAGTCAAGACCTATAGTGAGTTACCTTTAGTGAAATAAGATCAAATTTTAATTACAAAAAACACATCAGTCACATGAAAAAATACTTCATCTTCTGAAAATAGTTTTAAAATGTTATTCATATAATTTTTCCAAAACTGTACCTCCAAACATTTAAGCCTATGCCCATTTTCAACTGCAATTTATTCTGTAATGAGTGAGATCATTATATTTTTGCCTGTGTACATTCTGAGAGGAAATGACAAAGCAGAGTCAGAAAGCTTTTGGAGATGTTCTTGTGGGAAGCTTATATGATAAGGATGGACTTTATGGATCCATAAATTCTGGCCTATGTTGCTAGTCTCTGGCTCCAGTCACCATATAGAGGTTCCCCAAGGCAAAACATGAGAAGTCCCTGACTGACTTGTGAATTCGGTCAGGTTCAAAGATGACTTCTCTCTGGGAATAAGTAGGGTCTCTAAACTCTTCAAGGACTGAGTGGAACAAACTGTTGGAGTGACTTTTTCATTGCTAGGTTTACATCCTACTCAGTATGCTGGAAGGAACTACATTGTCTCCCCCCTTGATTTTGTAACTGTCCTTTGGAGAGGTTTAATTGACCTCCATGTGCTCTTGAAAGAGCCTCTTGATGAAAGTGAAAGAGAGGGAAAAAGTTGGCTTTAAACTCAACATTCGGAAAACTAAGATCATGGCATCTGGTCCCATCACTTCATGACAAATAGATGAGGAAACAGTGCAAACAGTGACAGACTTTATTTTGTTGGGCTCCAAAATCACTGCAGATGGTGAGTGCACCACGAAATTAAAAGACACTTGCTCCTTGGAAGAAAAGCTATGACAAACCTAGACAGGGTATTAAAAAGCAGAGACATTACTGACAAAGTTATGTTTGTTTGTTTTTATTTCCTAGTCAAAGCTATGTTTTTTCCAGTAGTCATGCATGGATGTGAGAGTTGGACCGTAAAGAACGCTGAGCACCAAAGAACTGCTGCTTTTGAGTTGTGGTGTTGGAGATCAAACTAGTCAATCCTAAAGGAAATCAGTCCTGAATAGTCATTGAAAGGACTCATGCTGAAGCTCCAATACTTTGGGCTCCTGATGAGAAAAACTGACTCATTAGAAAAGACCCTGATGCTAGGAAAGATTGAAGGCAGGAGGAGAAGGGGATGACGGAGGATGAGATGGTTGGATGGTATCATCGAACAATGGACATGAGTTTAAGCAAGCTCTAGGAGCTGGTGATGGATAGGGAAGCCTGCCTGTTAGGGAAGTGCTGCAGTCCATGGGGTCACAAAGAGTCAGACACGACTGAGCAACTGAACTGAACAGAACTGATATGCTGACAACAACTGCATTTATTGACCTTTCCTGTCTCTTCTTTCATATTTTAGACACAGATTCTATATATTTGCTAACAGACTCATGGGGCATTTGTCACCTCCTTCAGTTATTTATTCTTTCATACATTCAAAAATTATTCTGAACTGTTCTTATATTCCAGAGATAGTCATGGGCTATTGGAAATATAAGTGACAAGCATCTAATATATTTGCCCTGAAAGAATTTATTTCATAGCATGAGAGACAATAAAACTAACAAGTTAGTGATTCAGACTATTTGAAGTCTGTGCTGTGGAGAAAGAAAAAGCAGACACATTAATGGAGCTTAGTATGCCAGGGCACGAAGTGTCAGTGCAGACCTCATTGAGAAGATAACGTCTGAGCGAGGATGAGGACATTCACTGTCTGTTTTATATAGTGTTACCTGTGTACATTTGTGCAAGTCTAATCATCCACTCACATGCATATAATTTACTTTGGGGGCTTCTGTTCCAATTGTGTCAGGGTCAGTAATTTGAATTACAATCCCATGATGAGCATAACCAAAACAAAGGATAGGATGTTTAAGATATCTTAAATATCACAGTAGAAGTCACAGGATAAGAAGGAATTGCTTCCCCAGGAGCTGTGAGAACCCAGAGAAGGAAACCTAGCACTCACATATGCTTCAGCAGTTGAAGAATTTGACAGGTCAGAAGGAAGTGTTACCAATCCAGGTTTGCATTTAGTGATGTTTTGGGATGGGGGGAACATACATCAATGCCTAGGACAAAACCATATGAGAATTATGATTACAACCTCCCGTATATCCTCACGATGAACAGAAATGCTCAGAGACCAGGTTTTACACAGATCTCTCAGATCTCTGGAGATCTAGAAAGCCTCAAGCGTTGAACTTGGATATAAGTGATCAAGGACAGGTGGTACCTCAGGGTGAATTGAATAAGCAAACAAACAATTTGAGCCTCAGTTATTTCTACCAAAACATTAAAATACAGTAACCAGCGCACATTGAAACGTAATGACCAGCACAAAGGAAACAAGATACCAAACATAGTAGGAGCCAGTGGAAACAACCAACAACAGAAACAGAACCATTAGGTGTTAAGACAAGGGAATCGATAGACACAGATTATAATATTATTTTATTTAAAAAGATAAAAGACTATTAGAAAACATATAATCACAGAACCAAAAGTAATAACTTATTATTATACAAAACAACCACCTGGAACACGATAAGTGAAAAAGTCACCATGCCACCATATGTACCAGGTGTTTCTCTCTGGTGAGCATAATCCTCACAGGTATTCACAGAGGATCCCAAGAGAGCCTGGCAGAGGAGCCATCTTCCTTGAAAAGCCTCATGATCATAATTAAGACCATTCTATCTCATAATGCTTCCAGATATAGTTGCAGGGTCCCTACATGCACTGTATCAAGTTATCAGAATCACTCCACTCAGAGAAGCATAAAAACATAATGAATATGTTTTATTTATTGTCCTCCCAGTCCAGATGCATTTTACAATTAAAGAATCTTAAAAAAAAAAAAAACATTGTTGCATGTATGGCACACACAGATGGCATTGAATTTTTCTCAAGATTTATGTGGAAAACAGTATGGAGGTTCCTGAAAAACCTACAAATAGAAATACAATATGATCTAGTAATTCCACTGCTGAGTATATATCCAAGGAAAACAAAAATACTACTTTGAAAAGATACAGACACCCCAATGTTCATAGAAGCATTATTTACAATAGCCAAGATATGGAAGCAACATAAGTCCTCATGAAACAATGAAAAAAGAAGATGTGAGATATGTATACACAGCAGAATACTACTCATCCATAAAAAGGAATGAAACTTAGCCACGTGCAGCAATGTAGATGGACATAGAGAATATTATATTTAGTGAAATAAGTCAAACAGAGAAAGATCTATACTCTATGTTCTTACTTACATGTGAAACAAATCAAGTGAAAGTGTATAGCAAAACAGGAACGCAGAGATATAGATAATAAACTAGTGGTTATCAGTGGGGAGAAGGGTGGGAGGAGTGGAGAGATAGGGGTATGGAAAGAGACACAAACTACTATGTATAAAATGAATCAGCAATAAGAATATAATGTACAGGCTTCCCTGGTGGCTCAGATGGTAAAGAATCTGCCTGCAGTGCAGAAGACCCAGTTTGATCCCTGGCTCAGGAAGATCCCCTGGAGAAGGGAATGGCTGCCCACTCCAGTACTTTTGCCTGGAGAATTTCACGGACAGAGGAGCCTGGTGAGCTACCGTCCATGGGAGGGAGGACTGGAGAGAGAGGCAAATGGAATTAAGAGACACAAACTGCTATGTATAAAATGCATAAGCAACAAGAATATATTATATAGAATAGAGAAATATAGCCATTGTTTTGCAACAATTTTAAGTGGAGTATGAGCTATAAAAATACGGAATGCCTCAAATGAATATAATACTCTAAGTCAACTGAACTCCAATAAATAAATAAATTTTAAAAACTGAAAAGCCCAAGTCCTCACCTTGACCAATGGGAAAGTGAAATGAGATCAAACCCACAATGAGACATTATCTCACATCTGTAAGGGTGGCTGTCAAGAAGATAAGAGATAACAAGTGTTGCAGAAATATAGAGATAAGGAAATATTTGTACACTGTTGTGGCAATGTAAACCAGTTTAGCCACTATGGACAAAAGTATGGTGATCTTAAAAAAATCAGTAATAGAACTACTATGTAATCCATTAATTCCACCTCTGGTTATATATATCTAAAGGAGAGAAAAACAGGACTTCAAAGAAATACCTACATTCCCATTCTTATTGCAACATTATTCCACAATAGACAAGACATGAAAACAAAGCACCAGTCAACAGAAGAATGGATAGAGAAGTTGTGATAAATCTATGTACCACAATGGAATATCATTCAGCCTTGAGAAAGAAGAAAATCCTGCCATTTGTAACAACATGAATACAACTTGAGGGCATTATGCTAAGTGAAATAAGTCAGACAGGAAAAGAATAAAACTGTACAGACTATGACTTCCCAGGTGCACAGTGGTAAAGAATCCACTTGCCATTATAGTAGATGCAGAAAATGCGGGTCTGAACCCTGGGTGGGGAAGATCCTCTGGAATAGGAAATGACAACCCTCTCTAATATTCTTTTCTTTTAAAAAAAAAAGTATTTATTTTAATTGGAGGCTAATAACTTTACAATGCATCTGGTCCCATCACTTCATGGGAAATAGATGGGGAAACAGTGGAAACTGAAAGTGTCAGACTTTATTTTTGGGGGGCTCCAAAATCACTGCAGATGGTGATTGCAGCCATGAAATTAAAAGACGCTTACTCCTTGGAAGAAAAGTTATGATCAACCTAGATAGCATATTCAAAAGCAGAGACATTACTTTGCCAACAAAGGTCCATCTAGTCAAGGCTATGGTTTTTCCAGTGGTCATGTATAGATGCGAGAGTTGGACTGTGAAGAAAGCTGAGTGCCGAAGAATTGATGCTTTTGAACTGTGGTGTTGGAGAAGACTCTTAAGAGTCCCTTGGACTGCAAGGAGATCCAACCAGTCCATTCTAAAGGAGATCAACCCTGGGATTTCTTTGGAAGGAATGATGCTAAAGCTGAAACTCCAGTACTTTGGCCACCTCATGCGAAGAGTTGACTCATTGGAAAAGACTCTGATGCTGGGAGGGATTGGGGTCAGGAGGAAAAGGGGACGACAGAGGATGAGATGGCTGGATGGCATCACCGACTCTATGGACCTGAGTTTGAGTGAACTCCGGGAGATGGTGATGGACAGGGAGGCCTGGTGTGCTGTGATTCATGGGGTCGCAAAGAGTCAGACATGACTGAGCGACTGAACTGAACTTTACAATATTGTGATTTTTGCCCTACATTGACATGAATCAGCCATGGGTATACATGTGTCCCCCATCCTGAACCCCCCTCCTACCTCCCTCCCCATCCAGTTCCTCAGGGGACAACCCACTCTAGTATTCTTGCCTGGAAAATTCCATGGACAGAGGAGCCTGGTGGGCTACAGTCCACGGGGTCACAAACAGACACAACTGAGCAACTGAATAGGCATGCACTCATACAGACTATGCTATCACTTATATGTGGAATATAAAAAAGCCAAACTGATAAAAACAAAGACTAAACTGGTGATAACCAAAGGCTAGGAAATAGGGTAACTGGAGATATGTTGTTCAAAGATACAAATTAGAACAGGTAGATAGTACTAAGTCCTGCAGAGCTAATGCACAGTACAATATTGATTGTTAACAATTCTGCATTACAAACTTCAAAGTTGCTAAGACTCTAGATCTTAGGTTTTCTCACCACAGAAAATAAATGATAATTATGTGAGGTGATAGAAGTTTTAGCTATGCTCGGGTAGAAATCATATTTCAATATGTAAATACAGTAAATCAACACATTGTACACCTAGAATATTTGGCCTTATATGCCAATTATATTCCAACAAAAATAAAGTAAATAATAAAAATGCAAAAAGACCTAAAATATTTAAGGGAAGAAATAAGTCTTCATTTGCAAATGACCCTAGAAAAATTTTTAAATATTTAACAAAGCAGCAGTATTTAAAAGGTCAATATACAAAAATCAACTGTCCAGTAGGACTAAAAGAGTTAAAAATTAAGATAAATTAAAATTCAAAATTAGTGTTGTTTACAATAACATCAAATGTTAAGATGTCATTTCTCCCTTAAAATGATCTATAGATTCATTGCACAGGCAATAAAAATGTTAATTTCTTTGTAGAAATTGATAAACATTATAAAATTTAATTGGAAAAGAAATGGACTCGGAGTTATCAAAGTATATTGGAAAAGGAAAATGAATTTGGATGCAAAGTAATAGCTTAGGCTTGATTACCTTGCTCAAGTCTTCTAGATCAATAACAGTGCTCAAGTCTTTGGACTGATTGTGGCTTATAGTGTAGGTCAAGTGCATGGAGGACTCAAACCCATATGTCTCCAGAGCAAACTATTGGATCTCTCTAAGGCTCAACATTCTCATTTGTAAATTGAAGTATTTATAATACCAGTATCATGAGATTGCTATGAAAATCAAATGTGAAGCATTGTGGGTTTGCACCCAGACTTTCTACAATCAAAGACTAGTCCCACAACTTCCTAGCTGCATGACTTGGGGCATTCTACTCTGTACATGATTGATTTGTAAAATAAAAGTAGTAAGTACTACTTCAGATGATTTTTGTGAGGAACAAACCAGCTATTAAACATAATATGCTTAGAACAGGGTTGGCACATAGAAAGGGTAAGTTATTATTGTTTGCTACAAAAATTAAAGGTGCAAAGGCATCTACAGGTGTTAATAACAGTGACAAATATTGCTGTCATTGCTGACTTCAAGGCATCTCCCATTTGGTGTACAAATATATAAAAGTGAGAGAAGAAGTATGACTTTAATTGAAACAATCAGTTAAGCTATATTTGGTAGGTCCTAAGTGTGATATTGATAAACAAAAATTTTTATAGGTCACCTGAAATGTCAAGAATGGATCCTAAGAATATATTCTGACCATTGCCTTTCTCAGGGCCTCCTTTACGTCTCTGTTCCTCAGACTGTAGATGAGGGGGTTCAGCATGGGGATCACCACTGTGTAGAACACAGACAGCACTCTGTTCTGCTCAGTTGAGTAGCTGGATTTGGGCATCACATAAATGAAGGTAATCGTTCCATAGTAGAGAGTGACCGCGGTGAGGTGAGCGGTGCAGGTGGAGAAGGCCTTGCTTCTCCCGTCAGTGGAGCGCATCTTCAGGATGGTGCTGAGGATGCAGATGTAAGAGAGAGCGACGACAGACACTGTGACCACAAGGATGGAGCCAGAAGAGATGGAAGGGATAATTTCAACAGTGGAGACATCTGAGCAGGAAAGTTTCAACAGAGGGGAGAAGTCACAGAAAAAGTGGTCTACCTGATTTGGTCCACAGAAAGACAGAGTTAACAAACAACTACCAAATGTCCAAGCATTGACACACCCACCGAGATAGGAACCCCCCACCAAGAGGACACACACTCTGGGGGACATACGGGTGGAGTAGAAAAGAGGCAAGCAGATGGCCACATAACGATCATAGGCCATGACAGCCAGCAGGAAGCAATCAGCTGACCCAAACATCACCATAGAACAGAGCTGGGCTTCACAGCCAGCAACTGGGAGGGCTAGTCTATGTCTAAGAAATGCTATAATCATCATAGGTGTGACAGATGTAGAACAACCAATGTCAACAAAAGCCAAATGGCCAAGGAAAAGGTACATAGGGGAGTGAAGTTGGGAACAACTTACTATTAAAATAATTATGGTGATATTGCCCACTAAAATGATAACATATATGCCTAGAAATAGCACAAAGAAGATGACACAAAGTGTAGGATCCTCTGTTAACCCCAAAAGGATGAACTCCGTCACGCTGGTGTGGTTTCCAGCTTCCATGTCCTCTGGGAATTGTTCCTGTTGAGGGAAATGTGAATATTCATTTCTGTTATGCACTTATTCTACATACTTTGTTTTCTTTGCTTATTCCACAGACTCATTCACAGTGATTTCCTCTTCTGCGCTGCCTGTAAATATAGTGCTTTACAGGATTTGTGTGTGTGTGTGTTTCCTCTTTGCATAAAAGGAGACGGGTTCAACCTCACTTTCCAGGATCTCAATTATGTTCTTTTTTAAAAAATTAATTATTTTAAAACACCTCTCCAACCTTGACTCCTACAAGGATCTCTCTCAGATGTATAGTTCCAGTTGTTCTTTAGAAGTCTCCAGTTGGAAATCCAATTAATTCCTGAAACTCAGCCTCCTCCAAACCAAACTCATCCCTCTTTGGACCGCTCTTCCTATGTTTTATGTCTGTAGAATGACACCATAATCTACCCAATCTTTCCTTCTGTCTCTCTTTGTACCACATCTAATAAAATCCTATTGATTCTATCTACAATTTAGTTCCCAATTTTATTTGCTCATCTCCACAATTTCACTGCTAGTCTCCCTACTTTAGTTGAGATCCTGAAATGTAAACAATTGCCATTATTTATACTAGGTTGTGACTTTTGTTTTTGTTTGCATGTTCAAATTTTACTATCCCCAGTTTATACACATTCTTCTCAACAACAGTGTGTATTTTATCTCAGTTATCACAAGTAACTAGTGCTTGGGAACAAAATGTCCTGAAGAAAGACTTGTTAAATAAATGAATGTATGATTAGTATAGTGAATGTGCTATAGGAAACCAGAGAAGAATATAGTTTCCCTGTCCAGAGAAACCAGATCTTGCAGATAAGGTCTGATAGAGAAAACAGTGAAGATATTGTTAGTGTATTGAAAGTCTGTAATAATGGTATAAGTCAAGTAATGGCTTGTGTGTTTCTAAATAAAAATTATGTAATCATGTAGATGAAAAACACTTGAAAATTCAAAAGAAACGTAGCTTTCAAATATAGCTGCTGTCACACAAGTCAACTATTATAAATTTGGTAATTTATTTCCAGGCATTTTTCCCTTTGGATGCATTTTAATTGAGCTTTTATAACATTGCAGATAAAAATTCAATACTGCTATTTTTACTTGGTATTTCAATATAAAATCTGATCACATTATTATTCCACAAACATAATTTTTGAGATGATAGTGCATTGAGTAACTAGACCTTAATTTAATTAATCATCCACTAAATTTGGACATTTAACTGTTCACAAATTTTTTACTATTAGAACTAGTAAACTTACAAATTGGATATAGAATTGGGAGGACAGCATTACAAAATATAATAAAATTTTAAAAATAATCCCATTCCTAGACATTTTTCTTAATCCATAATTCAAAGGAAATATACACTGTCCATTAAGATAAGTACATCCCCATGATTTGTAATAAACCAATATCCTAAACTGTATTCATTGTTTTGTTGAGTATTTGGCTACATTTTCATTAAAGAGTTTAGTACCCTGTTCATGTTTTGCCAGTATGTTGTGACAAAGGCTAAGTTCCTATGTCTTAAAGCAGTCCTGAGAAAGAGGAGTTAATGATAAATTAAAAAGGAAGATGGAGAAATACTGCAATCCAAGGCAATAGTTCCAGGGCCTACTAAAGATTCAGTGAAAGTTGGAAAAGAAAATTATATTTATCAGAATGACAAAATAGTATATATTTAAAGTATTATAAAATTTAAAAAGTTACTTGAAATTCATTTTAGTGATCTGAACATTTCACTTATGCACATCTTTTCTTCAGCAAAATATCAATCTCTTCTGGTAATTTCTATAGTTTTACAAATTTTTTTGCTTGCATTTTAATTTTTTAATACAATTAGCTAACTATAGAAAGAGTCACCTACAAATCCTTAATTCTAATTGTGCCTCACAATCCATTTTGATTTAATTTTGTAGCACTTGCAAGTATTATTTACGTATTTATAATCATATTATAGACTTCCCTGGTGGCTCAGACGGTAAAAGCATCTGCTTACAATGCGGGAGACCTGGGTTCAATCCCTGGGTTGGGAAGATCCCCTGGAGAAGGAAATGGCAACCCACTCCAGTATTCTTGCCTGGAAAATCCCATGGACAGAGGAGCCTGGCAGGCTACAGTCCACGGGGTTGCAAAGAGTCAGACACAACTGAGCAACTTCACTTGACTTCAATCATATTATATATTACATTTTATAATTTACATTTTGGGGTTTCCCTGGTGGTTCAGTGGTAAAGAATCCACCTGCCATTGTAGGAGGCATGAATTCAATCCCTGAAATGGGAAGATCCCCTGGAGAAGGAATGGCAATCCACTTTAGTAGTATTGCCTGGGAAATCCCATGAACAGAGGAGCCTGGTGGGCTTCAGTCCATGGGGTTGCAAGAGTCAGACACGGCTTAGCGACTAAACAGCAGCAATTTACATTTTTACTTAGCATTATTGATAATATATTTCTTGATTTCCCAAGTACTATTCATAACTGAAATACTGGATATACTATATTTCAAACTGTTTAATATGGTATTCATGGAGCTTTATAACCTATTTCTAATCACTTTTCTAAATGTGTCTCACTATGTATGCTCCTTGCTTTTAATAGTCATGCTAACATTACATTGAAATTTTCCACTATTTTTGGTTCTGATTTTCAAAGAAATACAATTTTATGCTAATGACATTATTTCAGTTCTTAAGGTTTGGAATATTTGACACAAATAATAATATATGCACCAAAATATCTTTGAAAGTCTTATCTTAAAATTTTAAAATATCTTACTTTAGAATGAGAAAGCATTTAGTCTTTACAGTAGTGGGACTTAGTTCTTTAACAGAATGAATTGTGAAATATAATGAATCAATGGTTGAGAATCTATAGCTCATTAAAAAATGTGTTTTGAATAGTCTTCATTAATTGCATCTAAATTACTCTAGTGACAGGAAAGCTTATCGGCACAAGTGTTAGCTCTATCGTGAAAAATATATTTATGATCTTATCACTTAATCTCCCATGACTTTAACGGTACAAACAATCTCCTTTCTATATCAAAACATTGAAATGTTTGAACACAGCCAGCATGCTCCTTTTCGAAAATGAAGCATCCATAGATCCTTCACTATTCCACCTGCGGCATACTTTTCAGATCCCTCACAATTCTCCTTGTCACCTTCTGAACATACTCTGGTCTAAGGAATGAGGCAAAGTCCTAAATAGGATTGTGCTCTGCCTTCTGACTCAAGCAGAGTTCATGGGGCCAACCCTGCATTCACTGTGCACAGAGCAAGCTTCAAAATGTGTGCTGACAGTAGTCATGGAGACTGGGAGCAAAAAAAGTTAGATCCCTAGCC
Organism: Oryx dammah; assembly: GCF_014754425.2. Classification (NCBI taxonomy): domain Eukaryota; kingdom Metazoa; phylum Chordata; class Mammalia; order Artiodactyla; family Bovidae; genus Oryx; species Oryx dammah. The sequence continues at coordinate 44,076,006 of NW_024070201.1, read as the reverse complement.
TCCCAGTGGTCAGCTGTTTTAACTTACACTAACACTTAAATCTCTTGGACTCCCAGCTTTTTTCTGTTTGTTTTTTTAATGGAAATAATTGTCCCTGTAATGCAGCTTTGTTGTGAAATTAAAAGAAATGATATCTGCAAAGTATTCAAAAGGGTTTGGTTATGCATCGGAGCTAAAGAACTATTTTTGATTAAGCAAATTTTTTATAAGAATCATAATATAATTTTTCTTTCAAGACCTGTCAGGAGATTTTCACAGATCCAAAAGAAGTCAGAAGTACAGTAGATGGTGCCTTCTCTCTTTGGGGCTCTATCAGTCACAGTCATATGCATAATATGAAGCTGATTCTCCCCCTTCCCTTCCCTTCCATTGGCTACCTAGGGATCTTTCTAGAGCTCTTAATTTTGGCATTACATTCCTGCTTTCTCACCTGAGTCAGAGATTCTGACTCTTCCCAATCCTTTCCCTCACTGCATGCATTGTTTTGATGATTACTAGAGGGCAAAAGTCTATAAGCCTCATACAATTTGAACATCGGGTGATTTCTTCCTGATTTCCTTTTCATAGTTTCAGTTATACAAGCTCAGCAGTGGCTTTGGCTGTGCAGTCCACACTGCACTCTGGGGACTCCTGGGCAGCCTGGTTTGGGTGCACAGACTGATCATTCTGCAGTTTAAATCTTTCTAATGTCATAGTTTCTGCAGGAGTCAAGAGATAACTCTGGTGAAGGTTTATCTTTAATTTACCATTTAACAAACAAAAATTTATTTAAACAAAAGCCATGACTATTGTACTCACCTTTCAGAATCAGAATTGCAGTTGCTGAATTCTGAAGAGAACTTTATAAAGTAAATGTTTTCTATTTACTTTTATAGTAGTTGTGCACTGAATGTCTGACAGTGAAAACCATTGACAACTCCTCTTGTTTAAGGAGCATAGTTATGTTTCCTTGTTATGAAGATGCTATGAGGATGATGCTGGGTGTCTTTGTGTGTATGTGTTGGGAGGAAAGAAGGGCTCTCAGAATATGAAAAATCCCCTAGGACGGTTATTGTTTGCTCCTTTGAGGAAAAGGTTCTTTGATTTGTTCTCCAGAAATGAGTTGTGGAGCCACGTGTGTCATTAAGGTGACATAAATAGAAGGTCCAGGTGTAGTAAAAGGATCTGAGGACCCGGATGGAAGCCTTGTGCAGACTTGGGCCAAAAAACCCCTGCTGAATGAGTCAGTACCACCAAGGCTCTAATTTTCTCTCTGCAGACTGTTGAGTTGAGGGTATGAGGTGGTGAGGAAAGAGCCAAGGAGTACTATGAATAAGCAAGCAGAAACAAAGCACAGTCTATTGTTACTCAAAGTGTAGTCCTCGGGCTGGTTGGCAAACTGTTTATTATCAGTCCAGGACCCAATAAGGACAGGAGTTGAAGTGTACTTTTTATACCAATTTGAGAAAGTAAATTTAAGTGTATTGACTCTGGTGGTGGTGTTGCTCAATAACTAAGTCATGTCTGACCCTTTGTGACCCTATATACTGCAGCACACCAGGCTTCCCTGTCTTTCACTGTCTCCCAGAGTTTGATCAAATTCATGTCCACTCAGTCCATGATGCTATGTCACCCTCTCCTCCTTTTGCATTCAATCTTTCCCAGCATCAAGGTCTTTTCCAGTGAATCAACTTTTCACATCAGTTGACCAAAGTATTGAAACTTCATCTTCAGCATCAGTCCTTCCAGTGAACATTCAGGGTTGATTTCCTTTAGGACTGACTGGTTTGATCTCCTTGCAGCCCAAGGGACTCCCAAGAATTTTCTCTAGCACCACAATTCAAAAGCATAAATTCTTTGGCCCTTAGCCTTCTTTGTGGCCAAGCTCTCACATCCATACATGACTACTGGAAAAACCATAGCTTTGACCAGACAGACCTTTTTTGGCAAAGTAATGTCTCTGTTTTTTAATATGCTGTCTAGGTTGGTCATAGCTTTCCTTCCAAGGAGCTAGCATCTTTTAAGTTTATGGCTGCAGTCACCATCTGCAGTGATTTTGGAACCCAAGAAAATAAAGTCTCTCATTGTTTCCATTGTTTCCCCATCTATTTGCCATGAAACGACGAGACAAGATGCAATGATCTTAGTTTTCTGAATGTTGAGTTTTAAGGCAGGTTTTTCACTCTCCTCTTTCACTTTCATCAACAGGCTCTTTAGTTCTTCTTCGCTTTCTGCCATATGGGTGGTGTCATCTGCATATCTGAGGTTACTGATATTTCTTGCAGCAGTCTTGATTCCAGGTTGTGCTTCATCTAGACTGTCATTTCGCATGACATACTCTGCATATAAGTTAAATAAGCAGGGTGACAATACACAGTTTTGACATACTCCTTTCCTGATTTGGAACCAGTCTGTTGTTTCATGTCTAGTTCTAACCATTGCTTCTTGAACTGCATACAGATTTCCCAGGAGGCAGATAGGGTGGTCTGGTATTCCCATCTCTAGAAGAATTTCCCACAGTTTGTTGTCATCCACAGTCAAAAGCTTTGGCATAGTCAATAAAGCAGAAGTAGATGTTTTTCTGGAACTCTCTTGCTTTTTTTGATGATCCAATGGATGTTGGAAATTTCATCTCTGGTTCCTCTGCCTTTTCTAAATCCAGCTTGAGCATCTGGAAGTTCACTATTCATGTACTGTCAAAGCCTGGCTTGGAGAATTTTGAGTATTACTTTGCTACTGTGTGAGATGAGTGCAACTGTGCAGTAGTTTGAACATTCTTTGGCATCGCCTTTCTTTGGGATTGGAATGAAATCTGACATTTTCCAGTCCTGTGGCCACTGCTGAGTTTTCCAAATTTTCTGGCATACTGAGTGCAGCACTTTCACAGCATCATCTTTTAGGATTTGAAATAGCAACTGGAATTCCATCTACTCCACTAGCCTTGTTCATAGTGATGCTTTCTAAGGTCCACTTGACTTTGTATTCCAGGATGTCTGGCTCTAGGTAAGTGATCACACCATCGTGATTATCCGGGTCATGAAGATTGTTTTTGTATTGTTCTTCTGTGTATTCTTGCTACCTCTTAATATCATCTGCTTCTGTTCAGTCCATACCATTTCTGTCTTTTATTGAGCTCATCTTTGCATGAAATGTTCCCTTGGTATCTCTAATTTTCTTGAAGAGATCTCTAGTCTTTCCCATTCTATTGTTTTCCTCTATTTCTTTGCATTGATCACTGAGGAAAACTTTCTTATCTCTCCTTGGTATTCTTTGGAACTCTGCATTCAGATGGATATATGTCTTTCCTTTTCTCCTTTGCCTTTTGTGTCTCTTCTTTTCTCAGCTATTTGTAAGGCCCCCTTAGACAACCATTTTGCCTTTTTGAATTGCTTTTTCTTGGGATAGTCTTGATCACTGTCTCCTGTACAATATCATGAACCTCCATCCATAGTTCTTCAGGCACTCTGTCTATCAGATCTAATCCCTTGCATCTATTTGTCACTGCCACTGTAAAATCGTAAGGGATTTGTATTAGTTCATACCTGAATGATCTAGTGGTTTTCCTTATTTTCTTCAATTTAAGTCTGAATTTTGATATAAGAAGTTCATGATCTGAGCCACAGTCAGTTCCTGGTTTTGTTTTTGCTGACTGTATGGAGCTTCTCCATCTTTGACTGCAAAGAATATAATCAATCTGATTTTGGTATTGACCATCTGGTGATGTCCATATGTGGAATCTTCTCTTCTGTTGTTGGGAGAGGGTGTTTGCTATGACCAGTGTGTTCTCTTGGCAAAACCCTGTTAGCCTTCTCCCTGGTTCATTTTGTACTCCAAGGCCAAATTTGCCTGTTACTCCAGGTATCTCTTGACTTCCTACTTTTGCATTCCAGACCACTATGATGAAAAGGACATCTTTTTAGGTGTTAGTTTAGAAGGTCCTGTAGGTTTGTAGAACCATTCAACTTCAGCATTATTGGTTGGGGCATAGACTTGGATTACTTTGATATTGAATGATTTGCCTTGGAAACGAACAGAGATCATTCTGTTGTTTTTGAGATTGTACCCAAGTACTGCATTTAGGACTCTTTGTTGACTGTGAGGGGTTCTACATTTCTTCTAAGGGATTCTTCCCCATAGTAGTAGATATAATGGTCATCTGAGTTAAATTCGCCCATTCCAGTCCATGTTAGTTCACTGATTCCTAAAATGTTGATGTTCACTCTTGCCATCTCCTCTGTGACCACTTCTGATTTACCTTGGTTCATGGATCTAACATTCCAGGTGCCTATGCAATATTGCTCTTTACAGCATTGGACTTTACTTCCATTACCAGTTATATCCACAACTGGGAGTTATTTTTGCTTTGGCTCCGTCTCTTCATTCTTTTTGGAGTTATTTCTCCACTCATCTCCAGTAGCATATTTAGCACCTACTGACCTGGGGAGTTCATCTTTCAGTGTCCTATCTTTTTACCTTTTCATTCTGTTCATGGGGTTCTCAAGGCAAGAATACTGAAGTGGTTTTCCATTCCCTTCTCCAGTGGACCATGTTTTGTCAGAACTCTCCACCATGACCTGTCCATCTTGGGTTGCCCTACATGGCATGGCTCATAGTTTTGTTGAGTTAGACAAGGCTGTGGTCCATGTGATCAGTTTGATTAGTTTTATGTGACTGTGGTTTTTATTCTGTCTGCCCTCTGAGGGATAAAGATAAGAGGCTTATGGAAGCTTCCTGATTGGAGAGACTGACTGGGGGGGAAACTGGGTCCTGTTCTGATGGGCAAGGCCGTGCTCAATAAATCTATGATCCACTTTTCTGTTGATGGGCAGGGCTGTGTTCCCTCCCTGTTATTTGACCTGAGACCAAACTATGGTGGAGGTAATAAAGATAATGGTGACCTCCTTCAAAAGGTCCCATGCTTGCACTGCCATACTCAATGCCCTTGACCCTGCAGCAGGCCACCACAGACTCACACCTCCTGGACATTCACAGGCAAGTCTGGGTCAGTCTCTTGTGGGGTCACTGCTCCTTTCTTCTGGGTCCTGGTGTGCACAAGGTTTTGTTTGTGCCCTCCAAGAGTCTGTTTCCCCAGTTCTGTGTAAGTTCTGGGGGCTCTATGGTGAGGTTAATGGTGACCTCCTCCAAGAGGGCTTATGCCACACCCAGGTCTGTTGCACCCAGAGCCCCCTGCCCCTGCGGCTGACCCATACCTCCACAGGAGACACTAGAACACTCAAAGGCAGGTCTGACTCAGTCTCTGTGGGGTCTCCTGGTGCACACAATGTTTTGTTTGAGCCCTCCAAGCATCTCTGGTGGGAATGGGGTTTGATTCTAAATGCAATTTTGCCCCTCCTACTATCTTGCTGGGGCTTCTCCTTTGACCTTGGACATGGGGTATTTTGTTTTGGTGGGATCCAACATTCTCCTGTCCATGGTTGTTGAGCAGTGAGTTGTAATTTTGGAATTCTCATAGGAGAAGATAAGCACATGTCCGTCTACTCCACCATCTTGATTTGATCATGAAAAATTGTTCATAATTTGATCACAAAAAATTGTTCATAGTATCTATTTTAACTATTTAAATATCTGCAGAATGTGAGGTTATGCCTCTTTGCTTGTCTTTTTTGGATAGTGCATATTTTTGCCTTTTTCTTTATTAATATTCCTATGGGTTTTTCAACTTTATTAATATTTTTGAAGAGTGAAATACAGATTTATTCTATGGGACATATATTCTGTTTCTTTGATTTATAGTCTTTCATTTTTTATACTTTTTCTTATTTATTTGTTGTTCCTTTTGAAGCTTCCTGTGATGGAAGCTTTCCTTTTATTTTCAGCCTTTCCTTGAGATTGTTTTCCAACCCTTTATCTTAAATAAGGACCTCAATTCCTCCCCCTCCCCCTTTTTTTGCTAGTAATTTTGAATGATATCATGGAAACTGTGAAGGCTAGGTTATAAAGAGTCTGGATAGTGTTATGATCCTCTCAAACATAGCCATTGCATGAATGTACCACCATTTTTTTTTACCTGTTTTTTAACGATGGACATTTGAGAAATTTCTAGATTTTGACAATTAAGAATAAAGCTTCTAAAAGATCTCCATACAGGTCTTTGTGTGTTTTCATTTCTCTTGAATAAATACCCAAGATTGAAATTTCTGGGGAGTATGGTTGGTGTATGTTTATAAGAACTGAATTTTTTTTTTTAAATGGTGATAACATTTTGCCTTTCTTCAGCATTGCATTTCAGTTCTCTTTGCTCTGCTTCTTTTCCAGCACTTGCTATTGTCAGTACTTAAAAAAAAAAAAGTCATTCTACATATTAAGGAATAATTACACTAGGAAAGGAACAATAAGAAAAGCAGATAGAACAAAAACAAAAAATCAAAAGAAAAAAAAACTTTTTTTAGAGAAAAATCCATAGCACTGCAGAAGGCCAACACAGAGGTAGAAGTACGTAAGGGAAATAAGAAGTGTGATTAAAAAAATGAGAGAGAGAGAAAGAAAGTTTCAAGGTGGTAGTTCTTCCTAAGTGTAAAGTCTGTTCCCCGTGGGTGGGGTTGGCCAGTGCCCTGTAAAGGTTTCCTGGTTGGGAGGACTTGCGCCTGTGTTCTGGTCAATGGAGCTGGAGCTCGTCTCACCAGTGGGCAGTGCCATGTCCAGTAGTAGCTTTAGGGTGTCTATGGGTTTCATATAGCTTTGGGCAGCCTGTCTGGTAGGATGCATTGAGTTTCTGTTTTGTTGAAGAACCAGCGTGGGGTGTCTGGGCACTTGTGCTTGCTGACACAGCTGGTAGGAATGTAAATTGATGCAGGCTCTATGGAAGATTGTATGGAGATTCCTTTAAAAACTAGAATAAAACTACCATAAGACCCAGCAATATCACTTCTAGGCATATTCCCTGAGGAACCCAAAATTGAAAAAGACACATGTACCCCAGTGTTCATTGCGGCACTATTTACAATAGGTAGGACATAGAAGCACCCCAGATGTTCACTGACAGATGAATGGATAAAGAAGTTGTGGTACATATATACAATTGGCTATCTATTTTACATACGGTAGTGTATATGCTTCCATGCTACTTTCTCCATTCATCTCACCCTCTCCTGCCTGTGTCCATAAGTCTGTTTTCTATATCTGTGTCTCCACTGCAACCCACAAATAGGTTCATCAGTACCATATTTCTAGATTCCATATATATGTGTTAATATAGGATATTTGCTTTTCTCTTTCTGACTTACTTCACTCTGTATAATAGGCTGTGAACTCATCTGAGTCAGTTCTAATGAGGTGGATTAAGCTACAGCCAGTATTCTGGCCTAGAGTGTATTCTGGCCTACAGTGTATTAACCTACACTCCAGTATTCTGGCCTAGAGAATTCCATGGAATGTATAGTCCATGGGGTCGCAGAGTCAGACACTACTGAGTGACTTTCATGTCAATAAAATTTTGTCCTTTTTTTCCTTTGAAATTTTATAATGTTGGTTTACATTTCACTCTGAGGTGAAGGTGAAGTCACTCAGTCGTGTCCAACTCTTTGCGACCCCATGGATTGTAACCTACTAGGCTTCTCCATCCATGGGATTCTCCAGGCAAGAATACTGGAGTGGATTGCCATTTCCTTCTCCAGGGGATCTTCCCGACTCAGGGATTGAACCCGGGTCTCCCATATTGGAGGCAGATGCTTTAACCTCTGAGCCACCAAGATCTCATTAAAATTTTGTTTTATGTGTGAAATAAGTATTGAGGTCTTCTGAGTATTTGCTTATTTAATGAATGTTCACTTATTCTCACACACTTTGTTGAAAAGTTAATACTTTTCCTCCATTAACCTCCATCATCTTTTCTTTTAAGAAGCCAACTAACCAGGTAAAATGTATGAATCTATTTCAGGAACTCTGTTCTATTCCATTTATCTATATGCTTATCCTTATGGTAATACTGCATGTCTTGATTACTGCAGCTTTATTATAAGGCTTGAAATTAGGCAATGTGAAACATGCAAATCTATTTTCCTTTTCCAAATTTTCTTGAACTTCTCCAGGTCCATTTTTTCTTATGAATTTTATAATGCTTGTGAATTTCTAAAAGGCAAAACTAAACTTTTTATTGCTATTGCATTGAATCTATGATAACTTTAGGGGAGAACTGACATCTTAACATTTGGCATTATTATAAATGGTGCTAATTTTTAATTTTTTTTTATTTTCAGCTGCTTGTTGTCTATGATAGAAGTGATTTTCATATATTGACCTTGTATGCTGTGGCTCTGTTAAGCTAAATTAATTTAGTCACTTTTTAAAAATTGCTTTTTTTTTGATATTTCTACAATCACTTGCAAATGAAGGCTGGTGGGTTTTCTGCTCCTGAAAAATTTTAGGTCTTCGGTTCATTTTTATTTTTTATTGTTCTAGCTGGTATCTAAAATACAATGTTTAAAATGGAGGCATGAGGAATGGGAGTGCGTGTCCTAATCTTGTTCCTGATCTTTGGAGCAAAGCATTCAACTTAATTCGCACTTAATAGCAAAAGATTGTATGCTAAAAACTATAAAATGCTAATGAAAGAAATCAAAAAAGTTCTCAATGAACAGAGAGAAATACAATACTTATGAATTTGATGACTTGAATTTGATGACTCAACATGACAAAGATTTCATTTCTTCCCAAATTGATCCATAGGTTTAATGCAATCGCTATCAAAATTCCAGCATGATTCTTTATAGTTAGACAGTCTGATCTTAAAATTTAAACGAAGAGCAAAGGAACAGCTCAATATGATTATTTTTAGAAAGAATGACACAGCCTGAATTTAGACTCACTGCTTATCAACAATAATCAAGATAGTATAGTACTAGTGTGGGGATAAGGAGGTTGTGAATTCATGGATTAACAAAATACAGTAAAACAACTCAGAATTAGGTCCACACAAGTACAACCAACTAATTTTAAACAAATGTACAAAAGCAATCAATGGAGAAAGAACAACCTTTTCAATAAATGGTGTTGGAATAATTGGACTTTCATGGGCAAAAACAGACCAAACTAAGCAAACTTCAACCTAAACCTCACATCTTATACAAAAATATACTCAAAATGGAGCATAGATCAAAATGTAAAGTGTTAGAGTTTTGGAAAAAAGCACAGAAGAACTATTCATGAGTAGTGTTAGGCAAAATGTTCTTAGATAACATGAAATGCACAATGCATATATTAAAAGATTGAGAAATTGGATCTATATCAAAATTCAAAAATCAACAGCATAAGCAAATACCACTACACATCCATTAAATGGTACATTTAAAGAGGACTAATAATACTAAATGTTGGCAATATACTGAACAATTGGGAGTGTAAAACTTAACATCACAAATGGGAGTGTAAAATAATACAATCACTTTGGAAAATGGTTTGAAAATTTTTAAAGATAAACACCCTATCTCCAGCAATCTCACTTTTAAATGTTTACCTAAGACAAACCAGAAAATATATTCACACAGAAATAACTCAAATGTTCATAGCAGTCTCATTTACAATAGCTGCGAACTGGAAACAATTTCCACCAACTAGTGAAGAGATTAAAATAAGTGGTACATCTATACAGTGAAATACTACTTGCCAATAAAAAGAAATAAAATGGTAATACTCATCATAATGAATCTTAAAATAATTATACTGAGAGAAGGCATTCACAACAGTGTATATATAATATACACTAATCTATATTGTCAAAAAGCATATCAGTAGTTGTCTGTGGCCAAAGGCACAGAGAAAAATGGATTCCAAAGGAGTGGAAGAAATCATTGGAGGTAACTGAAATGAAATACTTGACTGTGACTGTGGCTTCGTGGTTTCAAGTTAATCACTGTGAACTTTCTATTTCCCCTAAATCCCGACAAAAATGAAATGTCAGCTGTGTTACATGCAACACTGTAAAAAAAAATGATTCTTTAATTGTAAGATGAACATGGACTGAGAGGAATATACAAAATATATTTTTTTAGGCTTTTCAGAGTGCAATTATTCTGATAACTTGAAATAATGCGTACAGGGACTCTGAAACTGTATCTGGCAGCATTATAAATATATGATCCCAGTTATGATCAGGAGGCTTGCCAAGTAGGATGGGTCTTCTGCCAGTGATGTCTCTTCAGAGTCACAGTGAAGAACTGTGAAGATTATGCTCACCAAAGAGAAATGAATGCCTGGTACACACACTGGCTTGGCAACTTTTTCACTTTTGAAGTTCCATGTGGTTCTTTTGCCTATTACCGGGTCATCATTTTTGGTTTTATGTGATTATATATGTTTTCAAATTGTATTTTATCTTTTTAAATAAAGTAATACTATAGTCATGTCTACTGATTCCCATATGTTAAATCTTAATGATTCTGTTTCTGTTGTCTCCACTTGCTCCCACTGTACATTTGGTATTTAGTTACTTCCTTGGTGCTGTTCATTATTTTTCAATGTGTACTTGTTATCATATTTATTGTTCAGTAGGAATAACAGGCCTGAGTTGTTTGTTTATTCAGTTCACCAAGAGGCACCACCTGTCCTTGACCATCTTATATTCAAGTTCAAGGCTTGAGACTCTCTATCTCCAGGGATCTGAGAGATCTGTACAAGACTCGGTCACTGTATGTTTCTCTTATCCTGAGGATATATGTAAAATTTATCCATCAGAATTCTCATCTGGTTGTGTCTTAGGCCTCGAAATATGTTCCTCCCCTCCCAAGACACCGCTAAATGCAAACCTGTGTTGGTAAGACTTCCTTCTGGCCTGTCAGATTCTCTCATTGCTGAAGCATATGTGAGCGTTAGGTTTGCTTCTCTGGGTTCTCACAGTTCCTGAGGAAGCAATTCCTTATTTTCCTGTAACTTCTACTTAAGAGATCTTAAACATCTTATTTGTTTTAGTTATGCTCACTATATGATTGGTTCAAATGACTAAACCTGCCATAATTGGAGCAGAAATCTCAAAGGTAAAGGTAAATTATATGCATGTGAGTGGAAGATTAGATCTGCACAAATGTACACGGGTAACACCATATACAACAGGGGGTATCCTCACCTCCTCCATCCTTGCTCAGATGTTATCTTCCCATTGAGGCCTGCACTGACACTTCCTGCCCTGGCATGTTAAGCGTCATTGCTCTTTTTTTTTTCTTTCTTCATGACACTATGCCCTTCAAACTGTCTGAATCACTAACTTGTTGATTTTGTTATCATTTCTCTGCTATCAGATAAATTCTATGAGGGCAGATACATTGGATGCTTGTCATTTACATTTCTAATGGCTTATGATGTTCTCTGTAATACAATAACTCAATATAATTTTTGATTGAAATAACTGCAAGTTGGTGTCACAGTTTCACTGGGAAGGAGACAGCAGTGCAGTAGGGAAAGCTGAACGTGCATCTCACTCATCTACAAGTAGGCGGTGGGAGTCAGCACTCCATTTTTGCCAGAGCTGTGTCAGGAGTGCTCAGCAGGAAACTGAAGAAACACATACACACCCACCTGGTGTTATGGCAACAACACAACAGGAGACTTCCTCCAAAAAAGTCTGGAATATGATCTAGAATACAATCATATTCCAAATATTTATAACATAATCAAAAATCACTCATCATACCAAGAACCAGAAAAGTAAAAACTTCAGTGAGATTAAACATAATATGCTCACATCAAGACGCAAAGAATCTAGAAATCATCTGTCAAGGGTTTAAAACAGCCTTCAAACAAATGTTTCAACAAGCAACCATTAACTTCCTTGACACAAATTTTAAAAATAGAAAATTTCAGCAAAGAAACAAAAGTCAAAAAATAATAATGTGAAAATGACATAACTGAAAATACAAACACTGAAGTTAAAAAATAAAACTTGCTAGATGATCTCAGTAGTCTAGTAGAGATGACAGATGATAGAATCAATAAACTTTAACAAAGATAAATATAAATAACTGATCTAAACAGAAAGAAAATAGATTGGAAAAAAAGTTCAGATCTACAGGGATTTATGGGAAAATAACAAGCTAACATTCATATTTTGGGAGTTCTAGAGGAAAGGAGAAAGGGGTACTGAGTAAATACTTAAAGAACTTTCCAAATTTGATGAAAGATATAGAGCTACAGGTGTAGGAAGTTGAGCAAACTCAAACAGGATAAACCCAGAGAAGTCCATACCACAACACAAATAAGTAAAGTTCTAAAAATTAAAAGAAAGAAAAATCTTAAAAGCACTGATGGAGGAAGTATCACTATTTATTATTTTAAAAAGCCATAATATTTTTTAAGTGCTGAAACCAAAGAATAGTCAAATGTAAATTCTACATCTGGCAGAAACAGCCTTCAGAAATGAAGGTGAAATAAAGACACTTCAGATGAGGGAAAACTAAAAGAAATTTTCCCCAGTAAATCCACCTTTAAATGATGGCAAAAGCAAGTTCCCTAAATAGAAAGCAAATAATAAAAAGACATGGAACTCTAGCAATTAAAAATAAATAAAATGAAAATTAAAAGGGAGCATATCAAAACATGTGAGATTAAGTTAAAGTAGTGCTGAGGGGGAAATTTACAGCACTGAATGCTTATATGACTAAAGAAGAAAGTTCTTAGAATACATGTAGGATTTTTGAAAGAAAAGAAAAAAGTAGAAGATGGCTCTACTTGATATTAAGACTTATTATACAGTTGAAGTCATCAGAATGCTGTGGTACTGGTGGAAGAAAAGATACATTGATCAAATGAAGCTAAACAAAAAATCTAGAAAAAGACCTACATAAGTATGCCAAACTTTTTTTTTTTTTTTTTTTAAGGTACAGAAGCAGTCCAATGAAAGAAGGAAATCTTTTCAACAAAGGTTCTGGAATAACTGGACAACCATAGATGGGGGAGCCATCTCAAACCTAAATGCCACACCTTACACAAGCATTTACTCAAAGTAGATCTTGGACTTCAGTGTACAATGTAGAACTATAAACTGTAAACCTTTCTTAAAAAGGAGAAAATGTTCAAAATATGGGACTTTCAAAATTTTCTGGGAATTGACACTAAAACTACAATCCATAAACAGAAAGATTTGTCCAACTATTATTTTGAAAATACTGTGTTCCAAACATGCTTTGAATCATTTACTACATACATATACACACAGAGACACACACATATGTAGATGCACACATACATGTATTTTAAAACATTATTTAAATGTGTGGAATTAAAAAAAAAATAGGTGATACAAATGAATTTATTTACAAGGCAGAAGCAGACTCACAGACTTGGAGAACAAACTTGTGGTAGCCAGAGGGGAAAGTGGGGGGTATGGATGGATTGGGAATTTGGGATTGACATGTACATAGTGCTATATTTGGAATAGATAACCAACAAGGACCTACGTAAAATAAATAAAATGATAAATTAAAATAAAAAAATTTTTAAATACTTTAAAACAGTATCCCCTTTGTATTAGAATAATAGTGGTGCCAGGGCATATAAATTAATTCTATAATATGTTAAATGCTTTGTACACAAAGAGGTTATTTTGTTGGAAGAACTCTGATTTTGAAACCAGGCAGGACCCTGTGGGGCTCCCAGGCACAGAAACCTTTCTGTGTCTCCTGTTTCTTATTTGTTGGGAATAGGCTTCAGCCTCCATGACCTTCCCTGAGTTCCAAATGGCAGGTTCAAACAGTTGCTAATCAGGAAAAGGAGGAGACACGAAAGCAAGGGAGGAGAAGTCAAGAAACAAAAGTGCCGCCTTGGGAGAATCCTGGTACCAGCTCAAGGGATACACATAAAATATTTTTGAGCTCTTCTGCAGAACTAAAACCTCCAACAAATGGAAAATATTAACTACTTGATGACATATTATTTATTCCAGAAAGAAGGTCACAGTTTGATAACCTTGAAAACCACAGAAGCTCGATGGGAGACCAAATGAGGCCAGATTAAAGGAATGCAAGCCCTGTACACATTTTAATTCCTGTCAGCAACCTCACCCTTGAAACAGTACCATAAAACTCCTTATAAAATCCCCCTTGGTCGGGACACACAGTTTTGAGGCCATGAGTCCACTATGTCCCCTTTTGCCTGGCAAAGTAATAAAGCACTTCTTTTCTTCTTCACCTAAAACTCTTCTCCAAGATTTGATTTAGTACCAGTGCACAGTGACTGAGTTTTGGCATCAATTTTCCCATTTTTATTTTCCATCAGTCTGCAATTTTTAAATGTTCAGGGTTCTTTTATTTACCATCTGAAGGATGAACCTATTTGCACTATCCACTATCTTTCTTAAGGCAATCTGCATTTCTTTGTTTCTTAGACTGTAAACAATGGGATTAAGCAGAGGTGTCAGCACTGTATATGTCACAGCCATCAGCATAACTTCACGGAATGAGTCCCTGCTCTTGGGCCTCAAATAGACAAAGCCAGCAAATCCATAGTGTATGCACACCACAGTGAGGTGGGAGGAGCAAGTTGAGAAGGCCTTATACCTCCCCTTGGCAGAAGGCATCTTCATAACTATGGACCCAATGAAGACATAGGAAATCATAATTAAAATAAAGCTGCCCACCAATACAAAGGCAGAAAGCACAAAAATAGCCATTTCATAAGACAGAGTATAGTCACAAGCAAGGCAGACCACAGGCGAGATGTCGCAAAAGAAGTGCTGGATGGTGTTGGAGTCACAAAAAGATAAGTTGAATACAATGGTGACGATGCACATAGAAACCAACCAAGCAGCCATCATTAACTGAAAGCAGATCTTACGGGTCATGAGGATGGAGTAGTGCAGTGGGTTGTGAATAGCCATGTAACGGTCATAGGACATGGCGGCCATGATGAAGCAGTTATTGCCTGACAAGCCAAAGAAGAAAAACATCTGTGTGGCACACTCAAAAATAGAAATGGACTTACTGTCTGATAGCAAGTCCACCAACATGCGGGGGATGATCACCATAGTGGTACAGGTTTCTGAAAAGGATAGGCCACATAGGAAAAAGTACATGGGGATGTGAAGGCGGTGATTGAGCTTGATGGCCACCATTATGGACACGTTTGCAGCTAGGATGGTCACATGGGAGAAGAAAACCATCACAAAGAGGAGATCTTGCAGGTCCGGGAAACTGGAAAATCCCCACAGAAGGAATGTGCTCACTGTGGTATGATTGTCCATCCTCCTGGTGCACGTAGCAACTCTCTTTCAAAGGTGGAGGGTTATTGAGATGAAGACTCTGAGATGAGTATAAACTATCCTTATGGACTGATGTCACCTAGACTGCAATCAAGGGAACCTGAACTTCAAGGCATGAGAGAGCCTGAGACAGTGATTCTAAAGGCAGTTGACTGAAGTCAAGTTCAGAAAGTAGAGTAGTGAGAATGATTCTAGTACGGGATTCTGTATTAATGACATAGAGTGAGCCCAAATATCTTCTTGGATTATACTCACAAAGCCATTCTAATCTCTCTTTTCCAAACTATATCTGCATGTAAGAGGAAAATATGAATAAAATTTCTTTGTTCTCATCCACAGGATTTATTGATTGTATTCAATGCTTCTTGAGATATAACGTTAACCTGGTACTCACAGGTGCTTCATAAACTATTGGCTGAATGAATAAAATAATCCAATCATTGAAATCACTTAAAATAAATATTAAACTTTTAAAGAATTAGGGAGATGAGTGAAATTATCCAAAAAACCTCTGACTTCCCCTTCAAAGAATCTTTTCATCAGCGCACTAAAAGTGACAATATGACAATGATCAGACCACATAAATGAATTTAGCATGTTGTAATTTCTGCAGAGTTTCTAACCACACTAACATTTGGAGCTTGAGATATATATCATTAGTTCTTAAGACACAATAATTTTCAGACTTCTTAATTTCTCAGTGAAGTTCTTTTCCAGATGCCCAACATAATATTAATGGACCAGCTTGGAGTCAAAATGATTTTGAAGGCACTGTCTCATTTAGAGTGGCATATTCTGGTAATAATGTTCTAATCAAATTTTGACTCTTTTAGCAAAACCTCCAGGACATTTTCTAGCAGATGTACTTGTTATGTGGTCTGCTTGGAAGTGCAGACCTGAATGGAATAAATTCAAATTCTTCAGATCAATTTGGCAAATAATATTTCTATTTCAATTTTTCATTAAACATTTGATCTCATAAGAGGTAAGGGGAGAAATGTGACATGAAAACTGTCCATAGAATTTTGATTTTTAACTTCAGTCATTGTTAAAGGGAATGGAGAAGAAAAATAGTAACAAATCAGTGGTGGAAAAAGAAGGGTACAAGAGAAATAGAGAAACACTAGCTATAAATTATTCTATAGGACTAACACATATTTTGCCATTTGAAGAGTTACCATTTCATTTTTGCACTGTAGTTATGGGGATAGAATACAAGAGGATACAGGCTAGGTGACCAGCACCCACCTATTACCCATAATGTGTCAGACATGAGACAGAGAGAAAGCTACTTCATGTGGTGCTCACAAATCTCTGTGTTTGGAATTTTTCATTCTGATTTTATAAAAGATCAAGTGAATTATAGAGTGGTTAAGTGATTATGGAAGTCATGCATTTGTTCAACACATATTGACTAAATGAATACAATGGGCTAGACAATGTTATACATAAGAAACACAAAATGTAACCAGACACATAGGATCTCTGTGATGTGAGAGTGAATGGCTACTTTGGTTTGTGGAGTCTGGGACACCCTCTCTGAGGAGGTAACATGCTTAAATGGAGAACAGAATGGCAATAAGTAACCAGCAGGTAAAGATTAGGGGAGAGAGCATTAACTGCATGGTTCACAACCAATTCAAGGACTCTAAGGTGGGAAACTCATCTACCCAAGCAATCTTCCTAGACCCAAATGGCTTGTCTTTGTGACCACTCCACTCTCCTCTGAAGGTTTTTGTCTATTTACCTCTAAAGGAAACTTTTTCAATTCTTATTGCTTTCGCTATCACTTACCTTGTATGACTCTCCAATTCTGACTTCTATCATATAGAAAGCTCCAATTTCCTTTGGCACATTTCCAGGCCAAAATGTCCTCAAAGTATTGAATGTAAGATTTTCAGGCCAGAATTGGCCACATTTCCCATACATGTAAGAGTTCCCTCCCGTACTTCCTATTTGAGTTAGTTACCGACATCAGAGAGCTACCATAAGATTCCATTTTTTACTCCTTCTCCATTTTCATAATTCCAGACGACTTGTTTGCCAACATGTTTATCATCTTTTAAAAAAAATTACCCCTGCTATTTTCCTGGACCTATCCCACAAGAGTGTATATGGTGCTCCCTTAGTTGGCTATTTGTCACAAGTTCCCTGTGTTTTCATTTTATTTACCATATTGTGACTTGCTGTTAGATTTCCAAATATAGAATATATCACTGCTGCTGCTGCTAGGTTGCTTCAGTCGTGTCTGACTCTGTGTGACCCCATAGACAGCAGCCTACTAGGCTCCTCCATCCTTGGGATTCTCCAGGCAAGAGTACTGGAGTGGGTTGCTATGAATATATCACTAATAGTGTCAAAAGCAGTGAATAGATGCATATTCCTTATAGTGAAGTGAAGTCCCTCAGTCGTATCCGACTCTTTGCGACCCCATGGACTGTAGCCTTCCAGGCTCCTCTGTCCATGAGATTTTCCAGGCAATAGTACTGGAGTGGATTGCCATTTCCTTCTCCAGGGGATCTTCCCAACCCAGGGATTGAACCCGGGTCTCCTGCATTGTAGACAGACACTTTACCATCTGAGCCACCAGGGAAGTCCCTTAGAGAAGGAAATCCAAATACCCCAACATGCTATTTGATGCTCATCACAAATGGATCCCTAGGTACTGCTCCTGGCCCAGTTTCTGCCACATCCATCTACCTACCCTACACTCAAACCAGACCATAGTGCCCTCTATTTCCCAAACACATCATGATCCATACTGCTACTGCACCTTTGCACATGGTGTTCCCTCTGCCTCAGTTTCCCCTCCCCTATTTTACTTCTATTAGACTTTTACTAAGTTTTCGGGCCCTAACTTGAATGACTTTGATTCCTCACCTTCTCTTTTTATCCACATTTTCTAGATTCCAGGATCCTAACTAAAAAATGTTTTCTTTCTATTCCATCACTCATGTGTTTCTTTTTTTTTTTTTTTTGCCAGTCTCTACTTTTTCCATCTTCTAGCTCTATCATTCAGCACCTACCACATTTTCTCTATCAAATATGTGATTATGCTATACATCTCCTCATTTTCAACATGTTTCATATATCCTTTTCTTACAAACGAGACAATTTTAATAACTTCTAAACTTCATTGCACACTTCAGTTATTGCTGTTGTTCAGTTGCTAAGTCATGTTTGCCTCTTTGCCACCCAATGGACTGCAGCACACCAGGCTCCTCTGGCCTCCACTATCTCCCAGAGTTTCTTTAAATTCCTGTCCGTTGAGTTGGTGATGCTATCTCATACATCCTCTTCGCTATCCTAAGAGATAAATGCTATTAATATGACCATATTTCTGGTGAAGAAAGGATAGCTTAGAGAGTTAGTTTGCCAAAGGCAATACAGCTGGTAAGTGTACATTTACACAGCAAGGCAGTGACTATCTGGAGGCCCATTTATGTGGCTATTTGATTATAAGGCCTACCCTCATTGCAAGTGCCCTAGCATGGCATTCAAGGCCTTATCCTGTCCAAACACATCTCCTGTTGCCCTAGATGGGGAACATTCCCATTTCTCAAATATCACATGTCCTTCAAGGCTTCTGATTTTCACACATTATTTTCTCTAAGCTGCAATATCCTTCCTGAACTTTCCTGCCTGATAGAGGGCTAACACTCTTGAAAATACAGTTCCAATGGCACTTTCCCACAGAAGCCTACCTAAAACTCCTGGCTGTGTTAGTCATTTCTACTAGATTCACATGTCATTTTATTAAGATGAAATTTTGTTTTCTTTAATTTCCTCCTTCCTCCTACACTAAGACAGGCAGAGACCAGTTTAAAATCTAGTGAATGTAGGTTTTTGAGTAATTTCAGTGACTATGGGAAAAATTGAAATTTTATCCTCTCCGGAAGGCCATTCATTATTTTCATATTGCTCATTTACTAATTCCTCTATAATCCACTTTAAATGTATAAATAAAATGTATTTTGTGTGCACACATACTAAAGTTATTGGCTGCTCCCAGAAAAGTTTTAAGAATCTTGTCACCTAGCAATGTGAATGCATGCATAGAAGTTTTCTACATGCTCTCTTAATTGAAATAAAGATGGTGGAAAAAACTAACAAACTTATGAAAATGCCAAGAGTGGTTGCTTAGAGTCTAAGAGAATGAGACTAGCATTTTCTCATGTCAGGTGCTACCCCAATTGCTGTAAAATCAAATCATACTTGAACTACAACAGTGGCCATCTACTAAGGGGCAAATTGAACTCTCCAGGGTAGCTTTGTCAAAATCGTACATCTCTACCCATATCTACCACAAGTTCTTAGCAGGGCTCTCCAAGAAGAGAAATCTCTGGCATATGAGTGTACATGTCCTCTGTATAGTCTTTCTCACTAGTTACTGTTAAGAACTTTTGACTTGTATGCTTCTTTTCAAATTCTTGGCTTTTCCCCATACAATTCTAGTACAGTAATGATAGAAGATTATGTCAGTATGATACTATGTTCATTTTTCCCAATTGCCCTGGCAGGAACTGGAAAGAAGAAAATCTGTAACATATTTTCATCCCTTCTGTTTGTTTTTCCCAAGCACTACTCTCTTTATTAATCTGGATTTTGCTTTGAATTCAGCATCCTATTCAGAACTATGAAGTTCTTCAAAGCTTCCCCAGTACTGTTTCCTGGGTTCCAACTCTCCAGGTATAGGGAACTTTCAACATTCTTACTTCCTAGATTGTCTATACCCATATTTTAATATTTTTCAACAGGCTATTAGTATCTACCAGTACTTGATTATTAGAAGATACAGAATGATCACTGTAAAGAGAAAAAAATCCTATAATGTCCATGTTCTACAGAAGGAAAAACACCTTCTAGTCTCTTAAATTCATGAAGTAGTAAGCTAGAGGAAGAACTTACAGTCTCATATCTCAGATGTGGCTTTCTGCAATACTTTCTGTGATTTCAAATATTTCATATTTCAGGGATAATTTTTAAAGCAATTTTTCCTTTTGAATGCCTGTGATGAGTCCCTCTGAAATTAGTCTCCTTAACACAAAAGGTAGTATCTTCTCCATTCCTTAAGGATGGAGCTCAGTACCATAAAGATTTTAATGAGAGTCCTCTGGCCACAGGAGACCATTATCTTAGACTACTGTTTTAGATACCAGGAGTCTTGTGCTCTGTGATCCCAATGTGTTGTCCTCCAAAAATGTTTTAAAATCCTGTTCTACATAAGTGTAATGATGTTTATACTTACAATTCTGAAGAACAAAGTGATGGAAACAAGTTACTAAAAATAAACCTAGGGATTTAGATGATCCCCTCAGGCATATTTTACTTACTGCACAATACCATTTCTTTTATAATTCTGAAAATTTGCCAAGTCCCTAAAAACTCCACTACCCTATACACAGGTCAACTGGAATGGCATGCCATGAGAAGTTATTTCCTGGAGAATCATTCAAAAGAAGATTAGTAAAAAGAAGATTTTTTTCTGGATCACATCAAACTGTAGAAAATGCTTAAAGAGATGGGAACACCAAACCACCTTACTTCCCTCCTGAGAAACTAGTATGCAAGTCAAGAAGCAATAGTTAGAACTGGACCTGGAAAAACAGACTCATTCAAAATTGGGAAAGGAGTACCTAAAGTCTGTATGCTGTCACCCTGCTAATTTAACTTACATGCAAAGTACATCGAGTGAAATGCTGAGCTGGATGAAGCACAAGCTGGAATCAAGATTGCTGGAGAAATATCAATAACCTCAGATATGCAGATGACACCACCCTTAAGGCAGAAAATGAAGAACTAAAGAGCCTGTTGATTAAAGTGAAAGAGGAGAGAAAAACCTGGTTTGAAACTCAACATTCAAAAAACAAAGGTCATGGCATCTGGTTCCATCACTTCATGGCAAATAGATGAGGAAAAAAAATGGAAACAGTGACAGACTATTTTCTTGGGCTCCAAAACCACTGGAGATGGTGACTGCAGCCATGAAATTAAGACGCTTGCTCCTTGGAATAAAAGCTGTGACAAACCTAGACAGTGTATTAAAAAGCAGAGACATCACTTTGCTGACAAATGTCTGTATAGTCAAAACTGTTTTTACAGTTGTCATGTACGATGAGAGTTGGACCATATAGAAGACTGAGTGCTGAAGAAGTGATGCTTTTGAATTGTGCTGGAGAAGACTCTAGAGAGTCCCCTGGACAGCAAGGAGATCAAACCAATCAATCCTAAAGGAAATCAACCCTGAATATTCATTAGAAGAACTGATGCTGAAGCTGAAGCTCCAATACTTTGGCCACCTGATGTGAAGACCAGACGTTGGAAAAAACCCTGATGCTGAGAAATACTGAGGGCAGGAAGAGAAGGGGGCAACAGAGGATGAGATGGTTGCATGGCATCACCGACTCAATGGATATGAGTTTGAGCAAACTCTGAGAGAGAGTGAGAAACAGGGAAGCCTGGTGTGCTGTAGTCCACAAGGTCACAAAGAGTCAGACATGATTTAGAGACTGAACAACAACAAAATATAAGATTAACACACAGCATAAACACTATGACTTCTCCCTTAGAGGCAACTATTCTATAGAAGACCTGGCTGTGAAGGAAAATTTCATTTCATATAAATCCCCAGTTACTGTACTGCTGCTGCTAAGTCGCTTCAGTCATGTCCGACTCTGTGTGACCCCACAGACAGCAGCCCACCAGGCTGCCCCGTCCCTGGGATTCTCCAGGCAAGAACACTGGAGTGGGTTGCCATTTCCTTCTCCAGTGCATGCAAGTAAAATGAAAGTGAAGTCCCTCAGTCGTGTCCAACTCTTCGCGACCCCATGGACTGCAGCCTACCAGGCTCCTCCGCCCATGGGATTTTCCAGGCAAGAGTACTGGAGTGGGTTGCCATTGCCTTCTCCGAGTTATGTACTGG
The DNA here is from genome assembly GCF_014754425.2 of Oryx dammah. Lineage (NCBI taxonomy): Eukaryota > Metazoa > Chordata > Mammalia > Artiodactyla > Bovidae > Oryx > Oryx dammah. The sequence goes on along the minus strand of NW_024070201.1, from coordinate 44,053,903 downwards.
CATTTATAAAATCTACAAATGGCTCCTAATTGCCTCTCCCATCAGCTTGGCCTTTAAGGTCTTCATCATCTGTACTACCATCTACCTAATGTGCTACTAAGTCTTATCTCCAATAACAATCCAACACTTGATACAAACCAGTGAACATGCTATCTTCTGCTTAATATTTGCTCTTTTCTCATTTTATACTGTTCTGTCAAAGAAAAAAAAGCTTCTTCTGATTTGAATCATCCAAACTCTTGCCCACTCTTTTTAAGGTTCCGCATAAATGCTACGTCATTTTTAAGAAGCCCCTTGCTTGAATGATGCATAAAAACAAAGAGAGAAATTGCAGTCATTAAGCATGAGTTCTGTGAGGAGAGACACTTTGGATGACCTCCACTGGACACAGAACCTCAATGCTAGCAGATGTAGTATTGCAATCCAGATAGCTCTACAATGCAACAAACTGGTATTTTCTGAAGCTAGGCAGAGAGTTTTGTGCCTTTCCCCAGTCTCCCTTACCAGGCCAGTGAACATTTCAACTTCTTTGAGACTCAGCTGCTAATATATTCTTCTGAGATTTACTGGTGGCTGAAAACAATATAATTGATTCGAAATATCTGAAAGTGCATGCCCTCATTCCCATGGTGCTCCATGGCCAACAAATAATGATATAGTATTTAAAAGCAACAATGACAAAAACACCCTGTTGTCACATGGTAGGACAACTCTGTTGTATCATTCATGGTTCAGTGCTCCTATGGTTTCAGACTGAAGCTGCACTTCAGTAGAACCCGCATCTTTATCCAGCTTCTCCCCATGCCTGACCTGCCTCTCCCTCTCCTTACAGTTTTCCTCTGAGCTCATTCCTCAGTAAATCACTCACATATGAATTACAGTTTAAGGTCCTGTTTTAGAGACACTGTCTTCATTTAAAAAAAAAATACTTTCACTAATCTGTTTAGTTCACACACATAGAATCAGCTTGTCTATTTATACAAACAGTCCTTCTAGAATTTTGACCCATATTCATTGAATGCATGCATCAAGTTTTGGAAAACTGTCACCGTATTTTTTTTAATTACTTTATTATTTATTTTATTGTGTCTTCCAATCATGAACATGGTATATCTCACTCCATTATTTATATCTTTTCTTTCTCTCAGCTGTTCTATAACTTTTAGTGAAGACATGTTGTATAGCTTTCCATAAATTTATTCCTAAATACTATGGTTTTTAACATGTTTTATGAAATACATATTTATTTTAATCTTTCCATTGTGTGTTGGAGTATACAAAAATAAAATGTATTTTATATATTAAGAATGTTATCAAAAAAAAGAATGTTATCCTCTGATCTTACTAAATGAGTTATAGTACATGTTTTATAGATTTCTTAGAATGTTCTGCATGAACACATCTACAAATGGAGGCAGTTTCACTTATTCCTGTTTCAACTATATACTTTTTAAATTTTGTGTTGTCTTTTATAAATAGCTGGGACCTCCAGTATAATGCTGAATAACAGTAGTGATGGTGAACCTCCTTTTTTTTTCCCAAGTGTAGGTGATAGTCATTTAATCTTTTACCATTAAGAATGATGTTAGCTGAAAGATTTTCACAGATGCTCAATATCAGTATTACTGTTAGTGCTGATATTCTTCTCTTCTCCTTTCCTGCTTTCATTTGGGTTGTTTGAATTACAAAAATTTCACTTAAATCTTTCCATTGGCATTTTGGCATACTTCTTGCATTATGCTGCTTAGGGGTTATTCTCAGGATAAGAATACATGTTGCCAAATTCAGTTGTCAAATATATGTAAACTAAATTCAGTTTACTTAGGACCTTAGTCTCCTGCATTGCAGGCAGATTCTTTACCTTCTGAGCCACCAGGGATGCCCCAATAATGTAGTAATTCACACAAAATATGGAGATCCTGCTATCTTATATGCTGATTTTCCTCCTTCCACCTTTATGTTATACTTGTCAGACATATGTCTTATGTCTCTATTCATAAAGACTCCACTTGACAATATTACTTTTTTTTGTTTTGGTAAGTTTTATGTATTTTAAAGGAATTAAAAAGGAAGAGTTCCAGAAAAACATCTATTTCTGCTTTATTGACTATGCCAAAGCCTTTGGCTGTGTGGATCACAATAAACTGTGGAAAATTCTGAAAGAGATGGGAATACCAGACCACCTAACCTGCCTCTGAGAAACGTATATGCAGGTCAGGAAGCAACAGTTAGAACTGGACGTGGAAAAACACACTGGTTCCAGATAGGAAAAGGAGTACGTCAAGGCTGTATACTGTCACCCTGCTTATTTAACTTATATGCAGAGTACATCATGAGAAACACTGGACTGGAAGAAACACAAGGTGGAATCAAGATTGCCGAGAGAAATATCAAGAACCTCAGATATGCAGATGACACCACCCTTATGGCAGAAAGTGAAGAGGAACTAAAAAGCCTCTTGATGAAAGTGAAAGAGGAGAGTGAAAAAGTTGGCTTAAAGCTCAACATTCAGAAAACGAAGATCCTGGCATCTGACCCCATCACTTCATGGAAAATAGATGGGGAAACAGTGGAAACAGTGGCAGACTTTATATTTTTGGGCGCCAAAATCACTGCAGATGGTGACTGCAGCCATGAAATTAAAAGACGCTTACTCCTTGGAAGGAAAGCTATGACCAACCTAGACAGCATATTCAAAAGCAGAGACATTACTTTGCCGACTAAGGTCCGTCTAGTCAAGGCTATGGTTTTTCCAGTGGTCATGTATGGATGTGAGAGTTGGACTGTGAAGAAGGGTGAGCGCCAAAGAATTTATGCTTTTGAACTGTGGTGCTGGAGAAGATTCTTGAGAGTCCCTTGGACTGCAAGGAGATCCAACCGGGCCATTCTGAAGGGGATCAGCCCTGGGATTTCTTTGGAAGGACTGATGCTAAAGCTGAAACTCCAGTACTTTGGCCACCTCATGTGAAGTGTTGACTCATTGGAAAAGACCCTGATGCTGGGAGGGATTGGGTGCAGGAGGAGAAGGGGACGACTGAGGATGAGATGGCTGGATGGCATCACTGACTCGATGGACATGAGTCTGAGTGAACTCCGGGAGTTGGTGATGGACAGGGAGGCCTGGCGTGCTGCGATTCATGGGGTTGCAAAGAGTCAGACACGACTGAGTGACTGAACCGAACTGAACTGAAGAGGAATACAATATTTTTTATATTAAACCAATGTTTCTCATTTTAGATTCTCTTCATTCATTTTTGAAAATCAGACACTTCCATTCTTTTCTTGAGGTCTTGCTCTTCCTGCTTGTATTACAAAGGTCCTGCTATGGCAACAGTGGCTTGATTGCTAGGGATGTGTGCAAAGCCCAGAGATTCTCTTTTAGAAATTAGCATATAAGGAACAGGAGAAGAATGTCTATGTACTGAACTTTCCATCATATTCTACAATCCCCAGTTGCCCCTGGGGCCATAGCTTTTTCCATATCTGGGATGCACTTGCTTTTGGACTGAGCAGACTGCTAATGCCTTCCTAGAAGGTCTTGGGTTTCTGAGAAGGAATGGAGCAAGCATTAAAGTGAAGCTGTTAGTCAGTAGCACTGAAAGTGGGAAACTATCAATATGAGTCAGAACCATCCAGTACAAGTTGCTTGAGTTCATCAGTTTCAGTTCTCTCATCTGATAAATGAGAATAATAAAAGTACCTACATCATAAAATTGTCATGAGAATTAAATATGTGAAAATTGTTAAATGCAGTTCTTAGCAAAAGTGAGCCCTGAATGATTGATTGTTCTTATCATTTCATTGATGGCAAATCCCAGTTCCTCAAAAACGAAGCCTCAGAGGCTGATATAGGAGATAACAGATTTAGAATTAGCAGGAGAGTTACTTTGGGATTGAATATTAGGGTTGAAAATACCTGTATTGTACTACTCTCCATCTACTCAAAAGGTACTACTCAGAAAGGGATTGCTTTAAGGTTACTGATAGTGAGAGAGTATTTCTTATCTGAAAGTCATCCCTTTACTTTGTAGTTCTCTAAAGGACTTGTTTTTTTAAATTAATTAATTTATTTAGTTTTTACAATACTGTATTGGTTTTGCCATACATCAACATGAATCCACCACGGGTGTACACGTGTTCCCCATCCTGAACCCCCCTCCCACCTCTCTCTCCATACCATCCCTCTGGGTCATCCCAGTACACCAGCCCCAAGCATCCTGTATCCTGCATCAAACCTGGACTGGTGATTTGTTTCTTATATGATATTATACATGTTTCAGTGCCATTCTCCCAAATCATCCCACCCTCTCCCTCTGCCACAGAGTCCAAAAGACTGTTTTATACATCTGTGTCTCTTTTGCTGTCTCGCATACAGGGTTATCGTTACCGTCTTTCTAGATGGTTATCGTTATCATCTTTTTTGCTTTTTTACTTTTGATATGATAATTAATACACATGTTCAATTTTTTTTTAGTTAAAATTCAACTTTCATCATATTCTACAACATATTATCCCAAAGTAATTAATAGCATGTCTTATAAATATCAATATAGATTACTTATTAAAAACATATATTGAATGGATAAATCTAAAATTATCTTTTTATACCTGAAATTTAGTACTATTTCTTAATTGGAAATATCAAAGAAAATCTGGAACCAGTATTTATCTCCAAGACAATTTATTGTATTGTACTTTCTAGTAAATTATTAAATGAAGGTTATACAAGTATGTATAAACATCTCAATAGAAGCAAAAGAATAAACTGACCACTTGAGAATTGAAAGACTCTTGAAATAGTAGTTGCTTTGGTGTATGAATTGAACTGTTCAGTATTCACTATGAAACATAATGACATTTCAACGTTGCTTTTGAATTCACATTTGAATCTAGATTCTTCAGAGATTTACCCCCAAAGGCAAACAAAAATTAAAGATAGCTTTATAATCACAATCACCATGATTTGTTACAGAAAGATGAATTCTTATTCCAGGAGGTAAGATTTTAGCTTTTGTTAATGAATCTGTTGTACTGATTTTCATTTACTATTTGAGAACGTTCTACTCCCTAAAGTTGTCTCTGAATTCACAAGTTAGAGTTGGGGAACAGGGCAGTTTTAATCAAGCAACTAATAGGTAATGTTAGCTGCAGAGCTGTTTCCGCCATCAATTTCAAGTGTAGTCAGTTTCAAGCATAGTCCATAACAAGGATCCTTTGTTCCTGATCTATAACAAGGAAACTCATATGGCCTTTCAACACTCTCCAAACTCAGCACTCCAACATAATGCTAATAAATTTACTCTAGAGATGTTTGGGCATTTGCTGGTGTTTAAAGATTTCAGTTGAAGATTAAAAAATCGAAAGATATTATATCTATTTTTGTAAAAAGAATTATTTTGTTTATGGATCTGTTGCTTTAGCTTCAAGAGAATATCACATCACGTAAAGCTCAGGACTTAAGTGAGCAGTTTCAGAAATGAGGACCACTAACTAGGTGATCATTCTTAAGATTTTGAACCATACTTTATTCAGTTATAGATTATGTTGAAAATATTTCATTCTATAAAAGTCCAACTAGAAAACATTGTTAAAGTAGGAAGCAATCTGGTTTGTTTGAATAAATGTATTTTAATTATGTACTTATATCAATCATGCTTTTTGCATAGTGATTACATCAATATTTCAAACTACCTAATAATCTTTTTAATTAAAAAAATCCACAACCCTAATTTAAAATTGGTTTCTGTTATAGTATCAAGAACATTTTTATTTCTCCTTTAAAAAAATTTTAAGGGATAAATATTGTGAAATACATAACTGACTAGAAATACATAACTATGTATAAAAGAGATATACATAACTGCCAGAAGGCTTAAAGGATAATCTGTTATACACTCATTGCCAGGTGTATTGGACTTTGTAGTCAGTATTATTTATTGTGTGGTTACTATATGAAATAGGTAGTCAGATTTTTTTGGACTTCATATTTTGATTCTATCAATTGCTATATGATCTTGTACAACTTATATAACCTCCTCAGATTCAGTTTACTCACCTATAAAATAACAAAAATTAATATTTTATGAAAAATAGACTATAAACACCCACTATATATATACTAAATACCAGACTAAATTATAAGCATAGACTATATATACACACATACTAAATTATAAGCATATAAATATAAAATGCTTAAACTGATGCTTATAATTTAGTAAGCATATAATAAAATTTAGCTACTAATCAAATCTCTATTACAAAACCCCACACATTTCTTTTCTAATTTTTTAATTATACTCATTGATTTTTTAAATCTCATTTGTGATATTTGTTCTATGAGTTTAAATCCACTTTAAGTGCATTTTGGACACAATATGATACAAAAGGTAAAAGACATTATTTCAAGAAAGTTTTCCAGTAATTCTGCTGAAAATAATTTAAAAAAATACAGATAGTCTCACAGCTGCATGTAAATATGCACTGATTCTTGAATATCTTTATTTATAATCACACCCTATATCTGTACTAAAGAAAATGAAATTATCAAATTTACAACTTCTGTAACAAATTGTTTCATCTAGGTTCATTTTGGTAGCAGCTACCTTATTTCATGGATTCCCTGGGGCAGAGGAATGATACTGCAATGACAGGCTTCATTTTACTGGGCTTAACAAATGACCCAGTCCTTCGAATCATCCTCTTCATGATCACCCTCTGTATCTACCTGGTGACCATATGTGGGAATCTCAGCACAATCATTCTTATCAGAATCTCTTCTCAGCTCCATCATCCTATGTATTTTTTCTTGAGCCACTTGGCCCTTGCTGATGTGGGCTATTCATCTTCTGTTACACCCAATATGCTTGTAAACTTCCTGGTGGAGAAAAATACCATCTCCTACCCTGGCTGCACCATCCAGCTTGGTTCAGCTGTTTTCTTCGGGTCAACTGAGTGCATCCTTCTGGCTGCCATGGCATATGATCACTTCATAGCAATCTGCAGCCCACTGCTTTATTCCACCAAAATGTCCACACAAGTCTGTGTCCAGTTACTCATAGTGGCTTACATAGGTGGTTTTTTCGATGCTTCCTCCTTTACTATTTCGTTCTATTTTTTACTCTTCTGTGGACCAAATCAAGTCAATCATTTTTTCTGTGATTTTGCTCCTTTGGTTGAGCTCTCCTGTTCTGACATCAGTATCCCTGCAGTTGTCCCCTCGTTTACCGCTGGCTCCATCATTGTGGTCACAGTGACTGTCATAGCTGGATCCTACATCTACATCCTCAGCACCATCCTGAGGATGCACTCCACCGAGGGGCGCCACAGGGCCTTCTCCACCTGCACGTCCCACCTCACAGCAGTCACTCTGTTCTATGGGACCATCACGTTCATTTACGTGATGCCCAAGTCCAGCTACTCAACTGACCAGAACAAGGTGGTGTCTGTGTTCTACATGGTGGGGATCCCCATGCTGAACCCCCTCATCTACAGCCTCAGGAACAATGAGATTAAGGGGGCTCTGAAGAGAGAGCTCGCCAGAAAAATACTTTCTTAGTGAAGCCTGTTATTTCATAGGATTTGATACAGTAATATGCCATATATATAATAATAAGAGGAAATTAAGTGTTTGTGGTTTAAATCTACCCATCACATATCATTATCCTGGTTGCAATCTTTTAGTAAAGGTAGGGAGAAGATTTTCAGATACCTAATTGTAAGTCAGAGACCCATAGTAAATTTCCTTTAATAAAATTAAATTTACAATTAAGAAAAAAATTGGTTCATATAAAAATATTCCATCTCCTGAAAATCATTTTTAAATGTTATTCATATATTTTTTCTAAAATTGTACTCTACTATAGGATTATTGTATCTCCAAACATTTAAGCCTGTGTCCATTTTCAACTGCAGTCTATTCTGTAATAAGAGAGATAACTATACTTTTGCTTGTGTACATTCTGAGAGGAAATGACAAAGTGGAATCTGAAAGTTTCTAGAGATGTTCTTGCAGGAAGCAGAACAGAGCATATACCTCTTCTCTCACGTATATGCTGAGCAAGGACTTTACGGATCCATAAATTCTGGCCTATGTTTCTTGTCTCTGGCTCCAGTCACCACACAGACGGTCCCCAGGGAAGAACAGAAGTCCCTGACTGACTTGTGAATTCTGCCAGGTTCAACAGTGATTTCTCTCTAGGAATTAGTAGGGTCCTGCTTGGTGTGCTGTGGTCCATGGGGTTGCAAAGAGTCGGACACAAATCGGTGACTGAACAATGAAAAAACTCCCCCAGGACTGAGTGGAACGACTTCTCAGAGTGCCTTGTTCATGGTCAGGCTTACATCCTTCTCAGGAAGCTGGAAGGAACTGGATTGTTCCCCGTGAATTTGTGACTGTTTCCTGGGGATGCTCATTCAACCTCTGTGTGCTGATGACAACTGCATTTGTTGACCTTTCCTGTCCCCTCTTTAATGTTTCAGGCACAAATTCTATATTTTTGCTCACAGAGTCATGGGGCATTAATCATCTCCTTCATTCACTTATTCTTTCATACATTCAAAAAGCATATTGAGTTACTCTTGTATTCCAGAGACAGTCACAGGCCATTGGAAATAAAAGTTACAAGCACCAAATATATTTTCTCTCATAGTATTTATTTTATAGCATAAGTGTAATAATAAAACCAACAAGTTAGTGATTCAGACTATTTGGAGGGGGTAGTGGTATGGAAAAAGAAAAAGCAGACAGAGTAATGGAGCTTAACCTGCCAGGGCAGGAAGTGTCGGTGTTGACCTCATTGGGAAGATAACATCTGAGCAACATCGGAGGTGAAGACACTCACTGCCTATTGTATATGATGTTACCTGTGTTCATTTGTGCAAGTCTAATATTCCACTCATGTTTACTTTTAGAGTTATGACAGGTTTGGTAATTTGAATCAACCCCACGGTGAGCACAACAAAAACAAATGATAAGATGCTTAAGATATCTTAAATATCACAGAAGAGATTATAGTATAAGGAATTGCTTTACCAGGGACTGTGAGAATCCAGAGAAATACACCTAACATTCACATATGCTTTAGCAATGAGAGAATTTGACAGACAAGAAGGAAGTGTTACCATCCTGGGTTTGCATTCAGTGATGTTTGGGGATGGGTGGAACAAATATCAAAGCCTAGGGCAAAACTAGATAAGAATTATGGGGATAAGTTTAACATATATCCTCAAGATAAGCAGAAACCCAGTGACCAAGTGTTGCACTTATGTGCAGCCCTGGAGACCTAGAGAGTCTCAAGCCTTCCACTTGGGTATAAGGTGTTGCCAAGCACAGGTGGTACTTCTGAGTGAACTGAACAATCAAATGAATAACTCAAGCCTCAATTATTCCTACTAAATATTAAACAGGATAACCAACACACACTGAAAAATTGTGACCAGCACCAAGGAAATAAGGTATCACACACATCATAGGAGTCAGTGGAAACAGCAGACAACAGAAACAGAATCATATGGGCATCAGTCTCAGGAGGTTGAACTTTTCTAAGAATCTGTCCATTTCCTTTAGGTTGTCCATTTTATTAGCATATAGTCACTCATAATATTCTCTTATGATCTTTTGTATTTCTGTGTTATCCATTGTAACCTCTCCTTTTTCATTTCTAATTATGTTGATTTGATTTTTCTCCCTTTTTTTCTTGCTGAAATAGAAATTATGAACAACCTAATTACAAGCACTGAAATCAAAACAGTGATCAAAAATCTCCCAAAAACCAAAAGCCCAGGGCCAGATGGCTTCACAGGGAACTTCTAGCAAACATTTAGAGAAGAGTTAATGCCTATTTTTATGAAACTCTCTCAAAAAACTGCAGAGGAAGGAACACTCACAAACTCATTCTACAAGGCCAGAATCACCCTGATACCAAAACTAGGCAAAGACAACATGAAAAAAGAAAATTACAGGTCAATATCACTGATTAACATAGATGCAGAAATCCTCAACAAAATTCTAGCAAACAGAATTCAACAACACATTAGAAATCTCATATACTGTGATCAAGTTGGGTTTATATCAGGGATGCAAGGATTCTTCAATATACACAAATCAATCAATATGATACACAATATTAACAAATTGAAAGATAAAAACCATATGATCATCTCAATAGATGTAGAAAAATGTTTCAACAAAATTCAGCACCCATTTATGATAAAAATGTTTCAAAAAATGGGTATAGAAGGAACCTACCTCAATATAGTAAAGGCCATATATGAAAAGCCAACAGCAAACATTATTCTCATGGTTAGAAGCTAAAAACATTCCCTCTAAGATCAGGAACAACACAAGTGTGTCCACTCTCACCACTATTCAACATAGTTTTGGAAGTCCTAGTTATGGCAACTAGAGAAGAGAAGGAAATAAAAGGAATCCAGATCAGAAAAGAAGACGTAAAACTCTCACTGTGTGCAGATGGCATGATACCATACATAGAAAACCCAAAAGAAACTATCAGAAATTACTAGAGCTGATCAGTGAGTTCAGCAAAGTCACAGGATGCAAGGTCAATACACAGAAATCACTTGCATTCCTGTATACTAACAATGAAAAATCAGAAAGAGAAATTAAGGAATCAATCCATTTACCATTGTAACAAAAAGATAAAATATCTAGGAATAAACCTACCTAAGGAGACAAAAGACCTGTAAATGGAAAATTATGAAACTGATGAAAGAAATCAAAGATGACATAAAACAGATGGGAGATATTTCATGTTCCTGGGTAGGAAGAATCAATATTGTGAAAAAAGACTATACTACCAAATGCAATCTACAGATTCAATGTGATCCCTATCAAAATTATCAATGGCATTTTTCACAGAACTAGAACAAAAAATTTCACAATTCATTTGTAAACACAAAAGACCCCGAATAGCCAAAGCAGTCTTGAGAAAGAAGAATGGAGTTGGAGGAATCAACTTTCCTGTCTTCAGACTATACTACAAAGCTACAGTCATCAAGACAGTATGATCCTGGCACAATAACAGAAATATAGACCAATGCAACAAGACAGAGAGCCTGGAGATAAACCCATGCACCTATAGGTACCTTATTTTTGACAGAGGAGGCAAGAATGTACAATAGAGCAAAGATAGCCTCTTCTATAAGTGGTGCTGGGAAAACTGGACAGCTACAAGAAAAACAATGAAATTAGAACACTTCCTAATGCCATACACAAAGATAAACTCAAAATTGATTAAAGACCTAAATGTAAGACCAGAAACTAAAGAACTGTTAGAGCAAAACATAGGCAGAACACTCAATGACATAAATCAAAGCAAGATCTTCTGTGACCCACTTCCTGGAGAAATCGAAACAAAAACAAAAATAAACAAGTGGGATCTACTTAAACATAAAAGTTTTTGCACAGCAAAGGAAACTACAAGCAAGGTGAAAAGACAACCCACAGAATGGGAGAAAATAATGGCAAAGGAGACAACTGCCAAAGAATTAATTTTCAAATATACAACCAGCTCACACAACTCAATACCAGAAAAACAAACAACTCAATCAAAAAGTGGGGAAAAGATCTAAGAAGACATTTCTCCAAAGAAGACATACACATGGCTAACAAGCACATGAATAGATGTTCAACATCTATTAGAGAAATGTAAATCAAAACTGCAATGAGATATCACCTCTTACTGGTCAGAACAGCCATTACCAAAAAATCTAAAAAAAAAAGTTAGACAGCATGTGGAAAAAAGGGAACCCTCCTGCATTGTTGGTGGGAATGTACATTGATAACACCACTATGAAGAAAAGTATAGGGGAGTTCCTTAAAAAACTATAAATAGAATTATCATATGGTTCAGCAATCCCACTCCTGGGAATATACTCAGAGAAAACCATAATTAGAGAAGATACATGCATCCTCAATATTCACTGCAGCACCATTTACAATAGTTGGGACATGGAAGCAACCTAAATGTCCATCAACAGAGGTATTGATAAAGAAGATGTCGCACACATATACAATGAAATATTACTCAGCTATAAGAAGGAATGAAATTGTGCCATTTGCAGAGATGTGAATGGACTCAGAGACTGTCATACAGAGTGAAGTAGGTCAGAAAGAGAAAAACAAATATTGTATATTATTGCATATAAGTAGAATCTAGAAAAATGGATTTTCAAAAATCTATTTGCAAAGCAGAAATGAAGATAGATGTAGAGAACAAATATATAGACACCAAGGAGGGAAAGAGGGTTTGGGATGAACTGAGAGACTGAGATTGACATATATATGAGAAATATCAATAACCTCAGATATGCAGATGATACCACCCTTGTCGCAGAAAGTGAAGAGGAACTTAAAAAAAAGCCTCTTGATGAAAGTGAAAGTGGAGAGTGAAAAAAGTTGGCTTAAAGCTCAACATTCAGAAAACGAAGATCATGGCATCCGGTTCCATCACTTCATGGGAAATAGATGGGGAAACAGTGGAAACAGTGTCAGACTTGATTTTGGGGGGCTCCAAAATCACTGCAGATGGTGACTGCAGCCATGAAATTAAAAGACGTTTACTCCTTGGAAGAAAAGTTATGACCAACCTAGATAGCATATTCAAAAGCAGAGACATTACTTTGCTGACTAAGGTCCGTCTAGTCAAGGCTATGGTTTTTCCAGTGGTCATGTATGGATGTGAGAGTTGAACTGTGAAGAAGGCTGAGCGCTGAAGAATTGATGCTTTTGAACTGTGGTGTTGGAGAAGACTCTTGAGAGTCCCTTGGACTGCAAGGAGATCCAACCAGTCCATTCTGAAGGAGATCAGCCCTGGGATTTCTTTGGAAGGAATGATGCCAAAGTTGAAACTCCAGTACTTTGGCCACTTCATGCAAAGAGTTGACTCATTGGAAAAGACTCTGATGCTGGGAGGGATTGGGGGCAGGAGGAGAAGGGGACGACAGAGGATGAGATGGCTGGATGGCATCACCGACACGATGGACGTGAGTCTGAGTGAATTCTGGGAGTTGGTGATGGACAGGGAGGCCTGGTGTGCTGCGATTCATGGGTTCGCAAAGAGTCAGACACGACTGAGTGACTGAACTGAACTGAACTGATTCTGCACAAGGAACTCTACTTAATGCTCTGTGAAGGAACTCTACTCAATACAACACTGTGAAACAACTCAACTCCAATAAAAGATTTTTTAAATCAATAATTTAAATTCTAAACACTAGTATGCTAAAAGAGAAAATCATAATAGCAAAGAGATTCAAAAAAGACTGGTAATTTTTAACATCCAGTTATGATTTTAAAATTCTAGCAAAAGTGGAATAGAATGAAAAACAACTTGATCTAGAGGAAACCAACTTTATGTTTGAAACTTCTAGTGCTTTTCCACTGTGTCTGGGGACATGAAGAAGATTCCTATTAACAGCATTTCTATTCTTCCTATGGCAAGAAAAAGAAATGAAAGGAATAATGATTGAAAATAAAGAAATAAAGTATAATATAAGACAATTGCTCATGTGGAAAATAAGAAAGTGCAGATAGATTACCAGGATTAGAGATCTTTAGCAAGATGGAGTTGGAGAAGGAAATGGCAACCCACTCCAGTATTCTTGCCTGGAGAATCCTGTGAACCGAGGAGCCTGGTGGGCAGCTGTCCATGGTGTCACACAGAGTCGGACATGACTGAAGCAACTTAGCAGCAGCAGCAGCAAGATGAAGACAAAATAAATTATTTCTCTAAATACCAGTAACAAGCAATTAGAAATGAAAAATTTTTTTAATTTACAGTAACATAAAATAATCAAGTATCTAAGGAGAAAAAAGTTTAAGAGAAGAGGAAACGGAAAAAGGCCATAGAATAATTTAAGAATAAGGGTTGAAATGTCCCAAATCTGGTTAAAAAAAAAAAACCAAAAACTAAAAATCCCAAAACATAATGAATCCCAAGTAAGATACATACATATACATACCCAAACACACACTTAGTCTCATAGTTGTGAACATAATAGCAAAGTACTGAAAATCAAAGTGAATCCTGAAAGCAGCAAGAGGAAAACATCACATATGTAGGGAACTCTGATATAATTGGGCTTCCCTGGTGGCTCAGATGGTAAAGAATCTGCCTGCAAGGCAGAAGACTTGGGTTGGATCCCTGGGTCAGGAAGATCGCCTGGAAAAGGGAATGGCAACTCACTCCAGTATTCTTGCCTGGAGAATTCCATGGACTTAGAAACCTGGCAGGCTATAGCTCATGCTGCTGCTGCTGCTGCTAAGTCGCTTCAGTCATGTCCGACTCTGTGCGACCCCATAGACGGCAGCCCACCAGGCACCCCCGGCCCTGGGATTCTCCAGGCAAGAACACTGGAGTGAGTTGCCATTTCCTTCTCCAGTGCATAAAAGTAAAAAGTGAAAGTGAAGTTACTCAGTCGTGTCCAACTCTTAGCGACCCCATGGACTGCAGCCTACCAGGCTCCTCTGTCCATGGGATTTGCCAGGCAAGAGTACTGGAGGCCATGGGCTTGCAAAAAATCAGACCTGACTGAGCAACCAACATTTTCACTTTCTTTCTGATGTAATTAATGCCTGATTTCTAATCAGAAGAAAAAAAAAGCCATGGAGGTCAGAATCTATTGGAAAGAAATATTCAAAGCTGTAAAAGGGAAAATAAACTTTCAATAAAAAATTTTTATAATTATAAAACTACCTTTTAAAAATAAAGAAACAATTAAGTTATCTTCAGACAAACCACCCTGGAAAGATTTGTTGTCTACAGACCTAAGCTTTGATAAAAACCTAAAGGAAAAATTCTAAGCTGTAGTTTTGATGTATATGAAGTAGTAAAGTACACTAAAAAATAAAAGATATGTGTGTATAGTATGTATGTGTGGTTTAAGCTGCTAATTGATCATTTTCTATGCATCAATAGAAGCACAATGCAAGAATCAAAAAGACAGCACACAAAAAAATAAGACATATTATGATCTGGGTTAAGAAACTTAACAAAGATGTCAATTCTACTTATATTAATCTTTAACAGTTATGCAATCCTAAATAAAATTCCAACTGGATTTATTTTTTTTGAGAACACAAAAATTAATTTTAAAACTCATATGGGATCAGGGACTCCTGGGTAAAGATGAAATAAACACAAGCATCCAATTTTATAACCCTCCTAAAAGAAGAAGGCAATGGCACCCCACTCCAGTACTCTTGCCTGGAGAATCCCATGGATGGAGGAGCCTGGTAGGCTGCAGTCCATGGGGTCTCGAAGAGTCGGACATGACTGAGCGACTTCACTTTCAATTTTCACTTTCACTCTCATGTGTTGGAGAAGGAAATGGCAACCCACTCCAGTGTTCTTGCCTGGAGAATCCCAGGGATGGGGGAGCCTGGTGGGCTGCTGTCTATGTGGTCGCACAGAGTCAGACATGACTGAAGCGACTTAGCAGCAGCAGCAGCAGCAGCAAACCCCATTAAAATGACAAAAGGGGAATTTTTAATTTTTTGTTACTTTATTAATTGAAGGATACCTACTTATAGTAAAATGCATAAACCTAGGTATATAGTTTGGGGAGTTCCGACAATGCGTACACCCATGTAACCAACACACTGATCAATATGAAGAACAATGTCATCACATAATAAAGATTCTATATATCCAAACTGTAGTCTTAGGGTTTTTCTTTTTAAAAACCTTTTCTAAAGTATAATAACCTTCAGTAAAATAAGTGAATCTGTTTAAAATGGATGATTTAATAATAGTTACCCATTTAACCATTAAACCACAACCACAGTCAAGCAAAAAAGTATTTAAGTTATTTTTCAATGTCCTTCTGTCCCAAGGCAATGCATTTTTCTCTGTACTCCCGACTAGAGATAACTAGTGATTTGTTTTCTGACAATATAAATCAGTTTATTTTTTCTGTAAATTTGTAAGATGAGGCGTATACAGTATATACACTATGGCACATCATTTCTTTCTCTAATCATAATTATTTTGATACATACATTAATAATGTATATATCCACAGTTTTGCTTTATATTGTAAAGTAGTATTTCATTGTATAGATATACTGCTTTTCTAAATCTACTCTCCAGTTAGTGGGAATTGTTTCCATTTGAACTATTGTGAATGATGTTGATATGAACATTTGAATTATTTCCATGTAGATATATTTTTTCCATTTGTTTTAGGTAAACACTTAAGAGTGGGATTTCTAGGAGACATGTTTTTGTTTTTAGAATTTTCAAACTATTTTCAAAGTGATTGTACTGTTTTATATTCCCATTTGCAATGTTGAGAGTCCAATTGGTTCAAAATCTTGCCAACATTTGGTATTATTAGTTTTCTCTAAATTTAACCATTTAATGGGTGTGTGGTGATATCTATTTATGCTTTTAACTTGCATTTTGATATTTCCAATTTATCAACTTTTTGATATATATATTGGACTTTCAGAGTCAAGAACTTTTTGCATAACCTTGGTCATGAGGAACTCTATTTTTTCTTCTGAAAATCTTACATTTCATATTTTGGTCCATGATCCATCTTGAGTGTATTTTTGTATAAGATGTGAAATTTAGATTGAGGTTTGTTTGGTTTTGCCTATTCTAATTATTCCATTTATTGAGATACTGTTTATTGAAAAAACTATCTTTTCTCCATTGAATTGTCTTTGTAGTTTTGTTTAAAGTTAGTTGGCTATACTTGTGTGAACCAGTCCTGAATTTTCTGTTCTAGTTCATTGTTTTTTTTTTTTAATGCCAAAAACATTCTGTATTGGGGTATAGCTGATTACCACAATGTTGCAATAGTTTCAGGTGAACAGTGAAGGGACTCAGGCACATATACAGTATGCATTCTCCCCCATATCCCCCCTCCTATCCAGTCTGGCACATAACATTGAGCAGAGTTGCATATACTATGCAATAGGTTTTTGTTGGTTGTCCATTTTAAATAAAGTACTGTATACATGACCTTCACAAAATCCTTAACTATTCCTCCCCACCCCCCAAACCCACCCCCCACCCCTTGGCAACCATGGAGTTCGTTTTCTCAGTCTGTGAATCTCCTTCTGTTGTGTAAGTTCATTTGTATCAGTTCTTTTTAGATTCCACATGTAAAGGATGTCTTCTGATATTTTTCCTCTGTCTGACTTACTTCACTCAGTATGACACTGTATAGGTCCATCTATGCTGCTGCAAATGGCCTTATTTAATTTTTTTAATGGTTGAGTAATATTCTATTGTATATATATATACCACATCTTCTTTACACTGATGTTTGTTTTTAATCTCCCTCCCCACTAGAAACACATTATCTTGATTACTATTGATATGTAGTGAGAATTAAAACCAGGAATGTCATTTCATTTTTTAAAAATTATATTGAACTATTCCTTTTCTTTTCATTTAATTTATAGAATCACATTATCTATAACTATAAAGATTCAAGCTGGTATTTTAATAGGAACTGCATCAAACCTATAGATTAATTTGGGGAGAACTGATATACCTTTATTATGTTGAGTCACCAAACTTATGATTATATTCCTCTGAGCCTGGTGGGCTGCCGTCTGTGGGGTCGCACAGAGTCGGACATGACTGAAGCGACTTAGCAGCAGCAGCAGCCGCTTACTGAGAGCTTTGATTTCTATTAACGCATTTCATAGTTTCCAGTATACAATCTTTCACTATCAAGTACAATATTAGTCAAATGTTTTGCTCCAAAGATAAGGATGTGCACGTTTTATCATTGTGTTATAGGCAGTGACTAACACAATAGGAAAAAAAGGAAAAAAACAAAGACCTAAGTTTTTAAGGAAAGAAGTCTTTTTCACTTGCAAATGATTGTAGACAATTCAAAAAATTAGGTTTAAATAGTGACTATAATTATATTAACAAATTCACTTTATACAAGGTCAATATTTTTTTAAAAATTGACTGTATAGTGGCACTAAGCAACTGAAAACTAAAAATAAATTTTAGGAAGTTTCCTTATGGTCCAGTGGTTAGGACTCAGTGCTTTCACTGCCATGGCCCAGGTTCAATTCCTGGTCAGGGAACTAAGATCCCTGCAAGCCACAGGGAGAGGCCAAATAATAATAAATGCAATTTTAAATTATTATCTTTAAACTATCATTAAATAATTGAATCATTTAAAATTATTATAATAGCACCAAATATTAAGATGTCACTTCTCCCAAAAATGATCTATAAATTCAATGCAATAGCAATAAAAATTTTAGTGTTTTGTTTGTCTGTGGGAGTTGATAAACATTCAAAAGTTTATATGGAAAATAAATGAACTTGGAGTAGTCAAAACAAATTTGGAGGAGGAAAAAACAAATTTAGAGGATATAAATTACCTGATTTCAAGCCTTACAATAAAGCTGAAATAATTAAGACATGTGATATTGTCAAAATGGTAAATATATCAATGGAATAGGTTAGAGAGTTCCTAAAATAGACCCACGCATATTACATGGTTAATTGGCTTCTTAAAAGATAAGACAAAGAAATTTAATGGAGAAAATATAATCTTTTCAACAAAGTATGCTGGATCAATTGGATATCTACTAAAAAAAAACCCTCAATACTTATTTCACACACAAAGCAAAAATTAAGTCAAATGAAATCTTAGAGTAAAATGTAAGCCAACATTATAAAATTTTAAGAAAAAAAAGTAAAGAAAATTTTGTTGACCTGGAGCAAGGTAAACTTTTCTTAAATATGACATGTGAACCACAAAAATAAATAAGTTAGATTTCATAATAATTAAAGCCTTAATCATAGCAAAAGACATTGTTAAAAATGAAATAAGCCACTGATCATAATTAAAGCCTTAATCATAGCAAAAGACATTGTTAAAAATGAAATAACAAGCCACTGATTGGAATAAAATATTTAAAAACATATGTCTATTAAAGGATTAGCATCTAAAATATATAAAAAGCTCTTAAAACTCAATGATAAGAGAACAAGCAACCCAAATTTTAAAAATAAGCAAAATATTTAAATAGACATTTCACCAAAGAGATATGGATGGCAAACAAGCACTTGAAATCGAAGCTAAGCACAATTTGTCAATAGGGAAATGCAACTTAAAATAACTTAATGCTACACACATATTAGAATAGTTTTTCTTTTCGACTGAGTATACCAAGTGCTGGGAAGGACCCAGAGCAAACAGAACTTGATACAGTGCTGGAAGGAATGCAAAATGGTACAGCCATTCTGAAAAAAATGTTTTGCAGTTTCTTATAAATATGCACTAACCATAACACTAAGCAATTATAATCCTAAGTATTTATGCAAGAGAAATGAAAATGCACTTCCACACAAAGACTCATATACAGATATTTCTAGAAACTTTATTCATAGCTGTCAAAACCTAGAAAATCCTCAAATGTCCATTATTGAATGAATAAGTAAACAAATAAATGGTAGTACACTAATACAATGACTATTATCAAGAGGATTAGAACACAATCCAGACACTCTAAAACCTATCCTTCACAATATCCATGACATCATTCAAAATTGCTGTCACATAATAAAACAAACAAAAATATAGAAATATGGTCCATACTCAAAATAAGGTTTGGAAACCAGTCTCAAGGAAAGGCTGAGAACAAAATTATAGCTTGCATCTCAGGAAACTTGAAAAGAAACTATAATTGTTTCAAGTGTAAGAATTGAAAGAGCATAAAGAAATAAAAAAAGAATCCAGAGTAAAATAAATCTATAATTTTATTCATTGAAAAGATTAATAAAATTGAAAAACCCATAGGAATAATGAAGGAAAAGGCAAAAATATTAATTAACCAAATAAGACACACAAAAGAGGGCATAACTACTCACTCTGCAGATATTAAGGTAGTTAAGAATATATAGTATGAACAATTTTATATCAATAAATTTAGTAAATGATAAGAAATGAGTATTTTCCAGAAAAACAAAACTTTCTGGGATTGAAAAAAAAAATCCATCAATCTTCAGGCTGAGGGGAGAGACACAGAATAACCTACCAACAAAGTTAATAGAAAATGTTTCTCCCAACGTTATGCATATGCAGCAACTATAAAAACACCAAAATGATCTAATTTTTCAGTGACTACTGCTTTCTTAGAATGGTGTACCCAAGCCTGAAATGTTATTCCTACTTATTACTTGAGATACCCAATTACTAAATTGTCATCGTTATGCGACAGCACCTAGTCCCTCCTCCAGTAACAGCAAACTGTCAGAACTGAACCCCAGAACCTCTCGCCCTTCTTCAATATCCTTAAATAAGAATCCAAACCCTTCAAGGTCCCGTACCTTCTCTCTGTTGTTGTGAGATATGTGATGCTTCTCTGAAGAGCCCTCCCTCACTACACTGACCCAACAAACTTGATTTTGTTGGACTACAGGTTATTTCTGGTGGTCTTTGGCTGATTAAGCTTTGACAACATATTAGTACATATTTTTATTTTAGTGATGGAATAGAGCTGCCAATTAATGAGATTTCAAGTATGAATATGATTAAAGTTTTCATAAGTAAAGTGTGGATAAATAAAAATTATTGAAGTCAAGAAAAGTAAAGGAAATTTGAGGTTAAGTGGTCAGTTGAGCTATTCTAATGGTTAAAAGTTGCCTTCACTCATGACAAAAACAGAGATGGAGAGGAAATGGTCATGCAGGTGATAAAGTCTTCAGGGGTTGAGGAGTACCATGGAAGTGCCATAGCTGTAAAGTCATGAATCTCAAAGGAGGAAGCATCTGGGACTGAGGATGTGTGTGTGCTGTGTTCTTCGATCATGCCCGCTCTTTGAGAACCCATGGACTGTAGCCTGCCAGGCTCTCTGTCCATGGGAATTCCCCAGGCAAGAATAATGGAGTGGGTTGCCATGCCCTCCTCCAGGGAATCTTCCCAATGCAAGGATCAAACCTGGGTCTCCTGCATTGCAGGTGGATTCTTTACTGTCTGAGCCTCCAGGGAAGCCCAACGCAATAATTTACAAAAGGTAACAGGCTCCTCCCGACTCAAGTGAGTGTGACTCATCATAGTCAACACATCCAGGAACTTTGTTCCATTTGTCATATATTTGAGACACACCGATAACTTCAAGTAACTTTTCCAGTTTATCTCTCTTTTAAATCACAAAAGCCTATAAAGTACAAGGTATTAATCACATTAATCATAAAACTGAGTCTCAAAGAAGTTAAACAATTTTATTGAATTTATATACCTCAAACTGAATGCAGGTTTCCTGGCTACAAAACCACACCTAGTATTTCTCAAACTATTTAAATGAAGGATCACTTTTCCCCAGGCATCCATGGGTGAATATTTCTAGGAAGATAATAAAATGAGGTCTATTCAAAAAATTTAGTAAGAAAAACCAAAATATAAATGTATAAACCCATTTTTCAGGTTATTGGAGTCAACACACAAAATTACTTTCTCAAATTGCTATGAAGGATATAACTGATTCCCCACAACTCCTGCCATTATTTGGTCCTGGACTGACAGTAAACAGTTTGCCAGCCAGCGCCAGTCCAGGCACTACACTTTGAGTAATACTGGATTGTGCTTTTTTCTGCGTACTTACTCTTATTGCTCCATGGCTTTCCCCACTACCTGAAGCCCTCAATTAAAGGAACTTTTGTCCACAGAGATGTCATTAGAGCCCTGGTGGCACTGCCTCTTATACTGATCTCCCACCAAATTTCTATTTCAACAGTTTTTTCTCCAAGTTTCTGGATAAAGCTTCCATCAGGATCCTCAGTAGTATACCTTTTGTTAGGAACTGGACTTTCTACTTATGCCACCTTAATGAGACACATAGCACCACAAGTCCCTTCTGGAGAACAAACCTAGGAAACTTTATCTCACGGGGGCAAGCAATAATGCCCAAGGGGATCCATCACATTCTATTACACCCTTCACTTTCCTCCCAGCACACACACAGAGACACCCACCCGCATCCTCACAGAATGTATGTAACTATGTTCTTGATAGAGGGGGAGGATTCAGTGGTTTTCACTGCCAGTATTCAGTGCGCAACTACTTGTAAATGTAGTGGAAAACATCTGCTTTACTACATTCTCTTTGGAATCAGTATCAGCGATTACTGGCTCTGAAAGGTGAGTGCAATAGTCATGGATTTTATTTCAACTTGTGTTCATTCAATGAGAAATTAAAAATAAATGAACTCTGTCAACAACTTTAGCTCTTGAGTCCTGTTGAAACTCTGGCCTCAGTAAAATTTGCACTGCAGAATGGTCATCCTGAACACCCAAAACAAGCTGCCCAGGAGACCCCAGAGAAGTGTGGATGGTCTGCAGCAGTCAGAGCCACTGCTAAGCTTCTATCACTGCAGCTATGATAATGAAATCAAGAAGAAACCAACTGATATTCAGGTTGGATGAGGCACAGAGCATAGAGGGCAACGCTTTCTCTCTATCATCAAAGTGACCAGTGCACTGAAGGAAGGGATATTTGAGCTTCAGAACCCCTGGGCCAGCTGGAGAAGCATCAATAGGATGTTTACAGAAAGAACACTAAGTAGCCAGTAGAGAGGACAGGAAGGGCAAGAATTAGTTATGAATCATTACACTTCTCATCAAAAATTAACTAATTGAAAACCTACCAACACATCATTTGCACTTAATGAAAAATACTTAGCATGATATATGACCATAAACCTTTGAGTACTTTGCAGATATCATTTCTTTTAATTTCACGACAAAGCTACATTATAAGGGCAATTATTCCCATTTTAAAATGAAACAACAAGGAGTCAGAGATTTAAGTACCATGTGCAAGTTAAAGTATCTGGTCACTGGGAGTATCTGAGTTTTCTGTCTCCAATGTCCATGACTGCTGTCAGCACAGACTGAAGCTCACACTGTGTGCACAGTGAATGCAGGATTGGTCCCCCTTAACTCTTCTTGAGTCAGAAGGCAAAGATTATACATGCTGCTCAGTGCTTGGCTCAGTCCTCAGATGAGAGTATGTTCAGAGGCTGAGAGCAGAACAGTGGGGGGTCTGAAAAGTATACCACGGGATGAATGGGGAAGGGATTTGTGAATGTTAATTTTGCAAAAGGGGAGGCAATTAAGGCATGCTCTGCTTAGTTGCTCAGTTGTGTCTGACTCTTTGACTCTTGGCAACTGCATGGACTGTAGCCCACCAGGCTCTTCTGTCCACGGGGATTCTCCAAGCGAGAATACAGGAGTGGGTGGCCATGCCAGCCTCCAGGGTATCTTCCCAACCCAGGGATCGAATCCAGGTCTCCTGCATCGCAGGCAGATTATTTACCGTCTGAGCCACCAGGGCAGCCCAAGAATACTGGAGTGGGCAGCCTATCTCTTCTCCGGGAATCGATCCAGGGTCTACATGACAGGTGGATTCTTTGCCAACTGAGCTACCAGGGAAGCCCATATTCAAGTATCAATGTTTTGATATTGAAAGAAGATGATTTGTGTCAACCACATACAGAATCAAGTGAAAAACTAAAAACAGATTTTTCATGATAGGGCCAACATCCCTGGCAGTAAGCTTGCCTCTCACTAGAGTAATTTAAGTGCACTTATAGAAGATGAATCAAAAAGAACACATTGTTTAATGAACTGAAGATTCTCAGCTGTTGGTTCATAATAGCTCACAATTCATTCTGTCAAAATCCCACCACTGGAAACAATAAAGGCTTTCGTACTCTAAAGTAAGAAATTAAGAATGGTGAATATATTTTATACTTATATTTATCTTTCTGGTAAATGTTTCAAATCTTAAGAACTGCAATAATGTCAGCAGAAAATTATCTTTCTATGAAAATAAGAAACAATGACACTAAATAGAAAATTTCATGGTTGGGCTAATGTCACTCTTAAAAGTACAAAAGTGGTAAAGAAGTGTATAGGGATATATGAAGCTCCATGACTATTGTACTAAGGAGTTGGGCCATATATTCCATCTGGCATATTCATTATACAAATCATGCCTAAATTCATTTAACATTTTCTCTTCAGCACATTTTACTCCCACACACTAGTTATTTGTGATGCAGGGATACACACCATTTTGAGGAGACTATGTATTAATTGAGAAGAATAAAATATAAACAAGCAAAAAACAAAATCCCATAACCCAGTACAAAGGATGGCAATCTAGACATCTTCAAAGCATGATGTCCACACCAAGGAAATTTATCTGATTACACCTTAGATGTCAGAGCAGATTTTGCAGAGAAATGAACTTGCAGGATGAGTAGAACTCACCCGGGATAATGATGGTGAGAAGTTGGGGGCCATCCAAGCGAGAGTACAGAGATTCAAGGTCAGAGAGGGTAAAATGCACTAAGGGGACTCTAAAGTGTTCAGGAAGGTTGAATCAGTGCAAGTGTTGGATGGAAACATCCTGAGAGACAAGCAAAGAGTCATATGCAGGGGATACATCAGAAAACATACACTGTGCTGTGCTAAGGAGGGTAGGTTTCATCTTGGAGGCTAAAGAAAGTATGAAAGACTCGAAAGAATCACTTTCGATTACCTTTTACTTCAATAAGAGATCACTTTGGCAGATGTACTGTGAATTATAAAGGCACAAGAATGAAGACAGGGAGGCAAACAGATAAATACAATAAAGGAGAAAAATGAACAGGGCCTAAAATGATTAGGGATACTAGCAGTGCAAATATGAGAATGGATAAATAAAATGGAGAGCTAAATTGTAGATAGTATCCATAGGATTTTATTAGATGTGGTACAATGAGGAGAAGAAGGCTAGGATCACTTCCATGTTTCAGATATGAGAGATCGGGTGGATTGTGGTATCATCCCACAAACGCAGGACATAGGAGTGGTCTAATGAAAGGGTGAGTTTGGTCTGGAGAAGGCTGAGTTTAAGAACTGATCACATGTGGGATTTCTAGCTGAAGACTTCCAAGATAACTGAACTTATAGAACTGGATCTTGGGAGACAGATATTTCTAGAAATAAGGTTGGAAAGATATTATAGAATAAACATCAGACAAAGAAAGAATATAATTGAGGTCCCAGAGAGTGAGATTGAATCATTCTTCTTTTGTGAAAAAAAAAAGATCCCTCCCCCCACCAAAAAAAAAATCCTGTTCAGCCCCATATTTACAGCTAGGCAGAGGGAGAAATTATTGTGAATAAGTGTATGAATAACCAAGAAAAAAATAAGAATATATAGAACAAAAACATTTTTAAATGATTTTTCAAATTTCCCTCAACAGGAACAATTCCTAGAGAAGATGGATGTTGGAAACCACACCAGTGTGACAGAGTTCATCCTTTTGGGGTTAACAGAAGATCCTACACTTTGTGTCATCTTCTTTGTAATATTTCTAGGAATCTATGTTGTCACCTTAGTAGGCAATATCAGCATAATTATTCTGATAAGAAGCTGTTCCCAGCTTCAGACTCCCACGTACCTCTTCCTCAGCCACTTGGCTTTTGTAGACAGCCTGTTTTCCACATCCATCACACCCATGATGATTATAGGGTTCCTGAAACATAGACTGGTCCTCCCAGTTGCTGGCTGTGAAGCCCAGCTTTGTTCTGTGATCACATTTGGGACAGCTGAGTGCTTCCTGCTGGCTGCCATGGCCTATGACCGCTATGTGGCCATCTGCTTGCCCCTGCTCTACTCCACCCACATGTCCCCCAGAGTCTGTGCTCTCTTGACTGGGGTATCCTACCTGGGTGGGTGTGTCAATGCTTGGACATTTACTAGTTGTTTATTGACTCTGCCTTTCTGTGGACCAAATCACATAAATGACTTTTTCTGTGACTTCTCCCCTCTGTTGAAACTTTCCTGCTCAGATGTCTCCACTGTTGAAATTATCCCTTCCATCTCTTCTGGCTCCATCATTGTGGTCACAGTGTCTGTCATCGCTCTCTCTTATGTCTGCATCTTCAGCACCATCCTGAAGATGTGCTCCACTGACGGGAGACACAAGGCCTTCTCCACCTGCACCGCTCACCTCACCACGGTCACTCTCTACTATGGAACGATTACCTTCATTTATGTGATGCCCAAATCCAGCTACTCAATTGACCAGAACAAAGTGCTGTCTGTGTTCTATACAGTGTTGATCCCCATGCTGAACCCCCTTATCTACAGTCTGAGGAACAGAGACGTAAAGGAGGCCCTGAGAAAGATAATTCTAAGAATATTTTCTTAGGATCCATTCCCAACATTTCAGATGCACGCTCATCAGCATTACATTTGTGTGTGTCTGTTATTTGCTCAGTTGTATTCGACTCTGTGCAACCCCATCAGCTATAGCCTGCCAGGATCCTCTGTTCATGGAATTCTCCAGGCAAGAATGATGGAGTGGGTAGCCATTTCATCCTCCAGGGGATCTCCCCGACTCAGGGACTGAATCAGAGTCTCTTGCATTGCAGGCAGTTTCTTTACCATCTGAGCCACCAGAGAAGACCACCCACCAAATACTGCTTAACTGATTGATTAAATTTAAATCATAATACTTTTAATTCTCACTTATATACACTTATAAACCAGTTGGGAGACATCTTGAAATCAGTAATAATGACAGTAATTACTTTCACTATTACATGTTAACACTTGCAGATGCCTAGAACTTTTTCTTTAATAATTTCTACTTATAATATGCTCAGCCCTATTCTAAGTACATTGGTATATTAGCTGGCTTATTTCTTGTAAAAATCCTACACTAGTAGTTCTTATTTATATTTTATAAATAAATTATCTGATACAAAGACATTAAGTAGATTGCCCAGAATGATACAGCTAGGAAGTTTTTCAGTCAGTCTTTGAATCTAGAAAGTCTGAGTTCAAACCACCATGCTTCTTCATTTAATTTTCACAGCAATATCATGATGCTGCTTATTTTAAAATTACCTCAGTTTACAGATGAGACTACCACATTTCAGAGGGATTCAATAGTTTGAGAGATATGGACCCGAGTCTCTGATTCACTTGGAATCAAGTCCTCTCATTCCATGCACTTGATCTACTCTGTAAAACATTATCAGTTCGAGGACTTCAGCACTGTTACTGATCTAGAGGATTTGAGCAAGATAAATCCTAAGCTGTTTCTTTTCATCAGCCTTCTGAAAAAACTCTACTCTCAGTAAGTATAGGTTGTGAGGACTCCAAAAACAAGTATGAGAATGGGAAAACTGGATTGGTTTATATCTATAAAAAATGAGGTCTAGTCATGACAATTACATGATTTAACTGGAAGTCTAACTATATTTAAGCACATACTACAAACAAATATTCCCACTTGGCATAATGTAGTTATCCTTAGCTATAGAAACTAAAAAGTGTATCTTTGAATTAACATTCCAACTAATGTGATAACATTCAGAGTTCCATAATCTAGATTTATAAAAAACTTAATTAAGAAGTGCTGCCAAAAATGATAGTAAATGTATTTCTTACATAATAATCTACCCTCATTTTTTTCTGGAATTCAGGAACTCCCAACTCAATGTAAATACTGAGACAACTTTTCAGAGCATCTGAAAGCAAGACTTAGATTATAAAAGTCCTTGACTCAGTGTAATGGGGTGAAACAAGTGAGGATTGGGAGACATAGTAAGAAGCAAAATGGGATATTATTTATAATACATTGTTAAGTTAAAATGTAGATTATCTGTCATATTCTGGCAAATTTTAGGTGGAAACACAATGATTAAATGAAACAAGGATAAATTAAAACATTTGAAATGATCAAATAATGGATAAAGAAAAACATTCTCTAACCACAACACTCTTGACACCAAATTTGTGGTATTTTTTTCCCCATATCAACCAACTGGAATACTGGTATGTTCTAAATATCCAGACATCAAATTGATATTCTATTCTTTCATTCAATTCTGACACTAACTCCCTGGAGGTATGGTCAGATTTCACAGGTTTAAGATTCAGTTCCACAACTCTGCCCTCCCTTCTGACACCAGTTGCAAGTAATGGGGCCCCAGGGTATCCACATTTCTGTCCAACTTGGCTACAAGTCAAGGATTCCCACAGGTCTCTTCGAGGTTTGAGAGTTTGCTAGAATGACTCAACAAAATTCTCTGAAGCATCTGCTTACATTTACCAGTTTAACATAAAAGATATTATAAAGGACAAATTAACAGCCAGATGGAGAGACACAACGCACCAGGTCTGGAAGGGTCTCCAGGGCAGGAGCTTCTATCACCAGGAAGCTGAAGTGTATAATCTGGAGTGTATAACCCTTTTAGCACATGAATCTGTTGGTCAGTTTGGAAGCTTTCCACCCCATAGTTTAGGAGTTTTATGGAGGCTATGTAAAAACTCTCCAGCCTCTCCAACCTCACTGCAGAAACATGTGTGAATGTAAAATTCCAAGTCTGTAATCATAGTTTGATCTTTTTGGTGACCAGTCCTTTTTTTAAAAAAAATTTCTTTAAATTGGAGGCTAATTGCTTTACGATATTGTAGTGGTTTTTGCCATACATTGACATGAATCAGCCATGGGTGTACATGTGTTCCCCATCCTGAACCCCCTCATCCAGAAGCTATACAAAATCCCACTGAGAATCTTCTCATTCCAACAAAAACACTCCTATCATCTAGGAGTTTCCAAGGGATTCAGGAGCCCTGTGTCAGGAACCAGGTTTAAAGAACAAATATTTGAACAAAAGATGCTTCTAGCACCCTTGTCATTCAAGAAACTGCAAGTTTTAGAGCCCTATGTTAGGAACTGGGGGTAGAGCCCAAAGATTTATTTCTATTATGTCACAGTCATCATAGCAAATGACCATAAAGAATGAAGATACTGGCACACGGTTAGAATTCCATTTGGTCATTAATAATTACTCAGCTCATTATCATAACATATGAAAAGATCCCCCAGGGTGAGGCTATTCAGGTTTACAGGCTTCCATTTAATCTTGTCAGGTTCTAATCACAGGAGTGGTCTCAGCAACATATGGCTTCCCTCTTCTAGGCATCAGGTTTAATTGAGCTAGGAGTCAGAATTATCACTTGCTTTTAGTCTCTTTTGAATCTCTTCTATTAGTAGAATACTGGATTTTTAATAAACTGCAGTTGTAATTGTCCTGTAAAAAAACCCAGTACATACTGACTAATATGACCAGAGCTTTAATTATGTGAACTTTGAAGCCCTGCATACAAGACTAGCTTCCCTCTGTACATTTTGTACCCATATCTCAGTGGTCAAAATGTCTGTATTTTACCTCAGGTATCATATGAGCATTGCTAGTTGGGAATTATGTGACAAACAATAATTTTTAGATCTGTTAAGATTTATATATTTATCTCTTGGCATGTGTGTGCTAAGTCACTTCCGCCATGTCTGACACTTTGTGACCCCATGGACTATAGCCCCAGGCTTCCATCTACATGGAGTTTCCCAGTCAAGAATACTGGAGTGGGTTGCCACTTCTTTCTCCAGGGGATCTTCCCAACCTGGGGATCCAACTCACATCTCTTACCTCTCCCGCATTGGCGGGCAGATTCTTTACCAATTGCGCCACCTGGGAAGCCCATCTCTTGACATATTTATGAGTAATTCTTGGGAAAAGCGAAGGAGGCGGCCTCAAACATTAACAATTCCCTCCCATTGTGAACTCCAAATACAAGAGGAACATTTAATCAAGTCCTTTTGGTTATTTTACCTGTAAATATGGGATAGTTATTCATTCATTTTAAAAATATTTGTTGAGCCCTGATTATATTCTAGAAACTAAGTAAACACTGAAGATATTTTAATAAATTGACAGAGATATAAGGCGTAATAGAACAGAATTCTCATGTAGCTTAGATTTTAGTCGGGGAGACACTAGGGAATAAATATTATAAATGCAGAACGTATGAGTGGCAGGATGATACAAGTCAGTTGAGTTAATATGACTTATAGAAGGTAACTGCTGGTATGAGTGGTGACTCCTAGTGACAGCATGACAGGGAAGGCCACTGGAGGAACCTGATAGTTGAGTAGAATGTTGAAAGATAATAAAGACCAAAGCTGCTAGACAGAAAACAGCTTGTGCAAAGATTCTGAGACTCTCATGGTAAATAAGGAAGAGAGATACACAGAAAGGGTTCAATCACAAGGTGCTTCATTGGCCAGGGAGAAGTGTTTGAATTTCACTCTACAAGGAATGGGAAGCCATTAAATGGCTCTTTGACAATTCTAATGTTCTAATAGTCTTCTAAAGAAACCTCTGTAATTTGGGGGCTTAGATTATTTGGTGAATGTGAATGGTGTGTCAGTTATTAGCAGAAGTAATGTGATATGCTGGCTATCCATGCTGCTGCTGCTGCTGCTTCTGCTGCTGCTAAGTCGCTTCAGTCGTGTCCGACTCTGTGTGATCCCACAGACGGCAGCCCACCAGGCTCCCCCATCTCTGGGATTCTCCAGGCAAGAACACTGGAGTGGGTTGCCATTTCCTTCTCCAATGCATGAAAGTGAGAAGTGAAAGTGAAGTCACTCAGTGGCTGCCCGACAAGTCACTCAAAGCCATTTTATTATATTACATTATATTGTGAGTCAGGAGTTCTCATTGGGTTTGTCTCAGCATTTCACCTGCCCCGCATGCATTAATGAGAGTCACTGGGTGATACTCAGGTGGCATCTGGGCAGGTCTCAAGAATCCAAAATGGCTTCACTCAGATGCTTGGAACCTTAGAGGAATGTCTAAAAAGTCTCTCCTTCTCCATGAGTCTTACTTAGAGTCTCTCCATATGGTCTTAACATCAGAGTAGCCAAATTTTTCACATGGTGGCTTAGGACTCTGGCAAATGTCCCAAGACAGTAAAAAGCTGCTGTGTTTCCTATGAACCAGCCCCAGGAGACTCAGGGCATCATTTACAGTCATCTATGTGTAAAAAAAAATCACTGAAGCCAGTTCAGATTCAAGAAAAGGGTTATGCGGGGCAATTCTAAAGGATGTAGGATTTCTTTATCAGGTGATGAAACTACTCCAAAATTGATCATGGTGATGGTCGCATATATCTGTGAATATTCTGAAAACTGCTGTTTACTTTAAATGGATTGTTGGTATTGAGTTATATCTCAAGAAAATTGTTTTTTAAAAAACTTAGATGGCTTTCAGTGTATCAAATTATAATTCATTCAGTCAAACAAATCTACTGCTTAATTCTCTTCAAGATAATTCTCCCCCTAGAGCTTTGCGAGGCAGCTATGAGAAAGTTCCCTTAAGCTTTTAAAAGTCTTATATTTTAGAAAGAGAGGGTCTATGACCCATGATTCTTAGAATGAATTCTGTATAGCTGAAAGGGGCAGTGTTGTCATAAATCTTTCAGAAATTTTAACCCAGAAAATTACCACTCCAGTCTGGATTTGACCTTTCATTTGAAGCCATTTCTTATCTTGAGAAACTTTTCTCTGGAAGGTATTGAGGGGTGAGAAGTAGCCTTATTTTCAAACCTAGCAAGGTATGGCATCCTTATTATTTTTCTGAATTTTTTTTCTCAAGAATCAAACAATAAAATAAATCCTTTCCACAGTTCACATATTTCTTCTCATACATTAGCTTAGGCAGCTATCTATCAGACACTAGATAGAAATTTTAACATTCTTCCTGGAAATCTTCCTAGCAAAACCCAGGAGTGTATTAGGTGTCCTTTATATTTTCCATTTCATCCCAGGTGACAATATTGACAAACATTTCGCCACTGCCTGGCAAATGTCTTTTCTTCAGCTTTAAAAAATATTTTCCTTACTATCTTACAGGGCCTCATCACCTTATAAGAACCTTCCAGATATTTCTAAAAGTCTCCCCATGGTCTTTCTACTTCACCCCACTATGCAGTCTCAAAGCCAATGCCATATGACCTCAGGTTCTATGACAGCAAAACCTCTTTCAAGCCTTAAGTTGTAATATGTTATTTAACACTGCATAAGAAACTAGTGTAACCCTTAGTGTTTAAAGTAACACCTGTTTCACAATATCTTAGGGTGTCATGATTCGACTTGGTTGTGAGATTCCAGTGGTGAGTCTTCTGTGCCTCCCAGCTTTACTGAGATTGCTTGTCAGTTTAGATGACAGCTGGCCTAGTTGGGAAAATAACGTGGTTTCATTCACATGCCTGGTGCAAATGGGGGAGAATTTGAAGGTTTGGTTTACCTAATCCCCTCTTTCTGTTTCTCTCACGTGATTTTCATGGGAACAGTCAAATTTCTTATATGGCACCTCAAAGCTCCATGAGGAAATCTTCCAGGAAACCCAAGAAAAGGCTTCAAAGCTTCTTATCACCAAGATTCAACATTTTCAGATTATTGTTTCCTCTATATTCTACATGTATGGCATACTATGAAAGTCAGTCCAGATCAAGGGAAATTAAGTAGCCTGAATCTCTACTTAAGTTGAGAGAAATTGTGTATGTTTTCATTTAATCTGCCACAAGATGGGAAGTTAAATTTTTGTGAGTGGTGTGGAAAAAAGAGTATTTCCATTTGGGGCTCATTACATTTAAGATGTCTATTATTGCCAAATACAGATATCTGTTAGCTCACAGAAGAAATCAGGGTTAGAGATATTAATATAAATTAGGGACCAAACAAGTGTAGATCAAGATGGAGGAGTAGAAGCAGTCTGGGCACACCTTTCCCCTAAATACATAAAAATACCTCCACATGTAGAGCAATACTCCTTGTAAACAAATGGGAGACCAGTAGAAAGACTCTTGTGCAGCCAAGGCTCTGTCAGCTACAAACTGACACTTGCCAAGAGCATCGCCAACAACTGAACAACAAGGACATTTGCCATCTGCCTCTGCAGAGATTGAAACCTGTGCTGCTACAGCTGCTGACCTTCAACAAGCCCTGAGGGAGTTCAGGGTAGAGTGAGGCATGCTGTGCTCCAGGGAAACTGGTGGGATAGGTCTTTAGATAGTTAGATGTCTTTAGGAACAGATTTTATGATCTCAATACTTGTATCTCCTTACATCTAGTTCAGTTCAGTTCAGTCGCTCAGTCGTGCCCGACTCTTTGCGACCCCATGAATCGCAACACACCAGGCCTCCCTGTTCATCACCATCTCCCGGAGTTCGCTCAGACTCACGTCCATCTAGTCCTTGATGCCATCCAGCCATCTCATCCTCAGTCGTCCCTTTCTCCTCCTGCCCCCAATCCCTCCCAGCATCAGAGTCTTTTCCAATGAGTCAACTCTTCGCATGAGGTGGCCAAAGTACTGGAGTTTCAGCTTTAGCATCAGTCCTTCCAAAGAAATCCCAGGGTTGATCTTCTTCAGAATGGACTGGTTGGATCTCCTTGCAGTCCAAGGGACTCTCAAGAGTCTTTTCCAACACCACAGTTCAAAAGCATCAATTCTTCGGCGCTCAGCCTTCTTCACAGTCCAACTCTCACATCCATACATGACCACAGGAAAAACCATAGCCTTGACTAGACGGACCTTAGTCGGCAAAGTAATGTCTCTGATTTTGAATATACTATCTAGGTTGGTCATAACTTTTCTTCCAAGGAGTAAGCGTCTTTTAATTTCATGGCTGCAGTCACCATCTGCAGTGATTTTGGAGCCCCACCAAAATAAAGTCTGACACTGTTTCCACTGTTTCCCCATCTATTTCCCATGAAGTGATATGACCAGATGCCATGATCTTCGTTTTCTGAATGTTGAGCTTTAAGCCAACTTTTTCACTCTCCTCTTTCACTTTCATCAGGAGGCTTTTTAGCTCCTCTTCACTTTCTGCCATAAGGGTGGTGTCATCTGCATATCTGAGGTTATTGATATTTCTCCCAGCAATCTTGAGTCCAGCTTGTGTTTCTTCCAGTCCAGCGTTTCTCATGATGTACTCTGCATAGAAGTTAAATAAGCAGGGTGACAATATACAGCCTTGACGTACTCCTTTTCCTATTTGGAACCAGTCTGTTGTTCCATGTCCAGTTCTAACTGTTGCTTCCTGACCTGCATACAGATTTCTCAAGAGGCAGGTTAGGTGGTCTGGTAGTCCCATCTCTTTCACAATGTTCCACAGTTTATTGTGATCCACACAGTCAAAGGCTTTGGCATAGTCAATAAAACAGAAATAGATGTTTTTCTGGAACTCTCTTGCTTTTTCCATGATCCAGCGGATGTTGGCAATTTGATCTCTGGTTCCTCTACCTTTTCTAAAACCAGCTTGAACATCAGGGAGGTCACGGTTCATGTATTGCTGAAGCCTGGCTTGGAGAATTTTGAGCATTACTTTACTAGCATGTGAGATGAGTGCAATTGTGTGGTAGTTTGAGCATTCTTTGGCATTGCCTTTCTTTGGGATTGGAATGAAAACTGACCTTTTCCAGTCCTGTGGCCACTGCTGAGTTTTCCAAATTTTCTGGCATATTGAGTGCAGCACTTTCACAGCATCATCTTTCAGGATTTGAAATAGCCCACCATGGTGGTATGCACCAAATTCTGGGGGAAGATGTGACAAGTGCTGATATCTGATTGAGCTATTCCACCAAAGTCACTGGCTACACCTGGACTTCCTAAGGATGCTCTCACAATAGGACATCCATTCAAGACCAGGAATAGGGAATTGTTGCACCTAATTTCATAGAGACAGAGAAAGTTAAGCAAAATGAGAAGACAGAAGAATCTGTACCAAACAAAAAACAAACAAAGAAAAAAAACTAATGAAACAGAAATAAATAATTTATCAGAAAATAGAGTTCGAACCATTAGTAATAAGACTGGTAACTGAACCAGAGAAAAGAATAGATGAACAAAGTGAGACTTTTAACAAGCATACACACACACACACACTAGATACCTACAGTGGAATATTATCCAGCCCAAAAAAAGGAATGGAATTCTGCCATTTGCAACAAGATAGTGGTGCTGAAGCGGCGAGCATCTGAGAAGAGATACCCCACGTCCAAGGTCAGGAGCAACAGCTGTGCTTTGCTGGATCAGCCATGAAGAGCTATCCCACGTCCAAGGTAAGAGAAACCCCAGTAAGACAGTAGGTGCTGAGAAAGGGCATCAGAGACTAGACAGACTAAAACCACAACCACAGAAAACTAGCCAATCTGACATATGGACCACAGCTTTGTCTAACTCAATGAAACTAAGCCATGCCCTGTGGGGCCACCCAAGACAGACAGGTCATGGTGGAGAGTTCTGACAAAATGTGGTACACTGGAGAAGGGAATAGCAAACCACTTCAGTATTCTTGCCTTGAGAACCCCATGAACAATATGCAAAGGCAAAAAGATAGGACACTGAAAGATGAACTCCCCAGGTCAGTAGGTGTCCAATATGCTAGTGGAGATCAGTAGAGAAGTAACTCCAGAAAGAATGAAGGGACAGTGCCAAAGCAAAAACGACAGCCAGTTGTGGATGGGACTGGTGATAGAAGCAAGGTCTGATGCTGTAAAGAGCAATATTGCATAGGAACCTGGAATCATAGCTCCAAGAATCAAGGCAAATTGGAAGTGGTCAAATAGGAGATGGTCGACATTCTAGGGATCAGCAAACTAAAATGGACTGGAATGGGTGAATTTAACATAGATGACCACTATATCTACTACTATGGCCAGAAATCCCTTAGAAGAAATGGAGTAGCCATCATGGTCAACAGAAGAGTCTGAAATGCAGTACTTGGATGCAATCTCAAAAATGACAGAATAATCTCTGTTTGTTTCCAAGGCAAAGCATTCAATATTACAGTAATCCAAGTATATGCACTGACCAGTAAAGCTGAAGAAGCTCAAGTTGAATGGTTCTATGAAGACCTATGAGACCTTTTAGAACTAACACCCAAAAAAGATGTCCTTTTCATTATAAGGGACTGAACGCAAAAGTAGGAACTCAAGAAACACCTGGGGTAACAGGCAAATTTGGCCTTGGAGTACAGTATGAAGCAGGGCAAAGGCTAATACAGTTTTGCCAAGAGAACACACTGGTCATAGCAAACACCCTTTTCCAACAACACAAGAGAAGACTCTACACATGGACATCACCAGATGGGCCAACACCAAAATCAGATTGATTATATTCTTTGCAGTTAAAGATGGAGAATCTCTATACAGTCAGCAAAAACAAGACCAGGAGCTGACTGTGGCTCAGATCATGAACTCCTTATTGCCAATTCAGACTTAAATTGAAGAAAGTGGGTAAAGCCACTAGACCATTTAGGTATGACCTAAATCAAATCCCTTATGATTATACAGTGGACGTGACAAACAGATTTAAGGGACTAGATCTAATAGAGTGCCTGAAGAACTATGAATGGAGGTTTGTGACATTGTACAAGAGACAGGGAGCAAGACCATCCCCAAGAAGAAGAAATGCAAAAAAGCAAAATGGCTGTCTGAGGAGGCCTTACAAATAGCTGTGAAAAGAAGAGAAGTGAAAAGCAAAGGAGAAAAGGAAAGATATACCCATTTGAATGCAAAGCCCAAAGAATAGCAAGGAGAGATAAGAAAGCCTTCCTCAGTGATCAGTGCAAAGAAATAGAGGAAAATAATAGAATGGGAAACACTAGAGATCTCTTCAAGAAAATTAGAGATACCCAGGGAACATTTCATGCAAAGATGGGCTCAATAAAGGACAGAAATGGTATGAACCTAACATAAGCAGAAGATATTAAGAAGAAGAGGCAAGAATACACAGAAGAACAATACAAAAAAATCTTCATGACCCAGAAAGTGTCCTAGTTCCATTCTTTTACAAGTGGTTGACCAGTTTTCCCAGCACCATTTGTTAAAGAGATTGTCTTTAATCCATTGTATATTCTTGCCTCCTTTGTCAAAGATAAGGTGTCCATGCTGCTGCTGCTGCTGCTAAGTCGCTTCAGTCGTGTCCGACTCTGTGCAACCCCATAGATGGCAGCCCACCAGGCTTCCCCGTCCCTGGGATTCTCCAGGAAAGAACACTGGAGTGGGTTGCCATTTCCTTCTCCAATGCATGAAAGTAAAAAGTGAAAGTGAAATCGCTCAGTCGTGTCCGACTCTTAGCGACCCCATGGACTGCAGCCCACCAGGCTCCTCCGTCCATGGGATTTTCCAGGCAAGAGTACTGGAGTGGGATGCCATTGCCTTCTCCAAAGGTGTCCATAGGTGCGTGGATTTATCTCTGGGCTTTCTATTTTGTTCCATTGATCTGTATTTCTGTCTTTGTGCCAGTACCATACTGTCTTGATGACTGTGGCTTTGTAGTAGAGCCTGAAGTCAGGCAGGTTGATTCCTCCAGTTCCATTCTTCTTTCTCAAGATTGCTTTGGCTATTCGAAGTTTTTTGTATTTCCATACAAATTGTGAAATTATTTGTTCTAGCTCTGTGAAAAATATCGTTGGTAGTTTGATAGGGATTGCATTGAATTTATAGATTGCTTTGGGTAGTATACTCATTTTCACTATATTGATTCTTCTGATCCATGAACATGGTATATTTCTCCATATATTAGTGTCCTCTTCGATTTCTTTCACCAGTGTTTTATAGTTTTCTATATATAGGCCTTTAGTTTCTTTAGGTAGATATATTCCTAAGTATTTTATTCTTTTCGTTGCAATGGTGAATGGAATTGTTTCCTTAATTTCTCTTTCTATTTTCTCATTATTAGTGTGTAGGAATGCAAGGGATTTCTGTGTGTTGATTTTATATCCTGCAACTTTACTATGTTCATTGATTAGCTCTAGTCATTTTCTGGTGGAGTCTTTAGGGTTTTCTATGTAGAGGATCATGTCATCTGCAAACAGTGAGAATTTAACTTCTTCTTTTTAAAAAATGAACCTTCAAATATTCCTCAACAGGAACAATTCTCAGAGGACATGAAATTTGGAAACCACACCAATGTGACAGAGTTCATCCTTCTGGGGTTAACAGAGGATCCTACACTTTGTGTCATCTTTTTTGTGATATTTCTAGGAATCTGTGCTGTTAGAAATGGCAACCCACTCCAATACTCTTGTCTGGAGAATCCCATGGAGGGAGGAGCCTGGTAGGCTACAGTCCATGGGGTCTCAAAGAGTCAGACACGACTGAGAGACTTCACTTTCTATGCAGTCACCATAATAGGCAATGGCAGCATAATTATTTTAATAAGAAACTGTTCCCAGCTTCACACCCCCATGTACCTCCTCAGTCATTTGGCTTTTGTGGACAGTGGGTGTACCACATCCATCACACCTATGATGCTTACAGGATTCCTGAGACAAGGAGTGACCATCACTGCTGCTGAATGTGAAGCCCAACTGTGTTTTGTGGTCATGTTTGGGTCAGCTGAGTGCTTCCTGCTGGCTGCCATGGCCTATGACCTCTATGTGGCCATCTGCTTGCCCCTACTCTACTCCACCCATGTCCCCCAGAGTCTGTGTTCTCTTGACTGGGGCTTGCTACCTGGGTGGGTGTGTCAATGCTTGCACATTTACTAGTTGTTTATTGACTCTGTCTTTCTGTGGACCAAATCAGATAGATTACTTTTTCTGTGACTTCTCCCCTCTGTTGAAACTTTCCTGCTCAGATGTCTCCCCTATCAAAATTATCCCTTCCATTTCTTCTGGATCTATCCTTGCAGTCACTGTGTCTGTCATAGCTCTCTCTTATGTCTATATCCTCAACACCATCCTGAAGATGCGCTCCACTGAAGGAAGACACAAGGCCTTCTCCACCTGCACCGCTCACTTCACCACAGTCACTCTCTACTATGAAACGATTACCTTCATTTATGTGATGCCCAAACCAGCTACTCAGTTAAGCAGAACGGAGTGGTATCTGTTTTCTACACAGTGTTGATCCCCATGTTGAACCCCCTCATCTACAATCTGAGGAACAGAGATGTAAAGGAGGCCCTGAGAAAGGCAAGTGTCAAAATATATTCTTAGGATTTGTTAACATTTCTGATGACCTATAAATTTTTGTTTACCAGTAACATACTTAGAACCTATCAAATACTGATTTACTGTTTGCTTAAAATGAAATCATAATACTTCTTATTCTCCCTTGTATGCACTTATAAACCAGTTGGTAGACATCTTGGAATTAGTAATAATGATAGCAATTATTTTCACTATTACGTATTAACACCTGTAGATACCTAGGACTTAATTTAGCAAACAATAATTTCTACTTATAATATGCCAGGCCCTATTCTAGCACAATGGTATATTAGCTGGTTTATTTCTCATAAAAATCCTATAATGATAGTTCTATCATTTCTCTTTGACAAATAAATTATCTGGCACACAGAGACATTAAATAGATTGCCCAGACTATGCAGCTAGGAAGCTGTGCAATCAGTCTCTGAATCTAGAATGTCTGAGTCAAAACCACAATGTTTCTTCATTTAATTCTCATGCAATCTCATGATGCTGCTTACTAACAATTTACCTTAATTTTACAGATGAAACTGCTGAGTCTCAGAGATATTCAATGGTTTGTTTTGAGACATATGGACTCAAGTCTCTGATTCACTTGGAATCAAGTCCTCTGATTCCATGCATTTGATCTACTCTATAAATGACCATCAGTCCAAGGACTTCAGCACTGTTACTGATCTAGAGGATTTGAATAGGACAAGTAAGCCTAAAGCTGTTCTTTTAAATCAGTCTTCTGAACAAACTCTACTACCAAGTAAGTCTAAATTGTGAGGACTCCAAAAACAAGGATGAGAATGGAAACCTGATTGATTTGTATCTATAGAAAATAAGGTCTGGACACCACAATTACATGATTTGACTGGAAATCTAACCATATTTAGCTCAGATGGTAGAGAATCTGCCTACAATGAAGGAGACCTGGGTTCAGTTCCTGTGTTGGGGAGATTCCTTGGAGAGTGGATTCCAACCCACTCCAGTATTCTTGCCTGGAGAATCTCATGGACAGAGGAGCCTGGCAGCCTACCATCCATGGACTTGTAAAGAGTCAGACATGACTGAGCAACTAACACTTTCTTCTAATCATATTTAAGCACGTTACAAACAAATACTCCCATTTGGAATAATGTAGTTTTCCTTAGCTGTAGAAATTTAAAAAGATATCTTTGAATTCTAAGCATTGCAATTAATATGCTAACATTTATAGTTCTATATGCTAGATGTATAAAAAATTAATTCCCCATTAATTAAACTAGAAGTGTTGCCTAAGATTGTGGTAAATGTAATACTTACATAATAATCTACCCTCATTTACATCATCACCATGGGACTGGAAGGGTGAAGAGGGATTTTTCTGGAGTTCAAAAACTCCAAATTCAGTGTAAATACTGAGACAACTTTTTAGAGCATCTGAAAGCAAGACAGATTATAAAAATCCTTGACTCAGTATAATGGGGTGAAACAAGTGAGGACTGGGAGACATAGAAAGAAGCAAACGGGATAGTATTCATAATACATTGCTAAGTTAATGCTGCTAAGTATTGAAGTTTTGAACTGTGGTCTTGGAGAAGACTCATCAGCTTCAGCTGGAGTTCCAATAATTTGGCCACATAATGCAAAGAACTGACTCATTGGAAAAGACCCTGATGCTGGGAAAGATTGAAGGCAGGATGAGAAGGGGACAACAAAGGATGAGATGGTTGGATGGCATCACTGACTCAATGGACATGAGTTTGAGTAAGCTCCAGATGTTGGTCATGGACAGGGAAGCCTGGTGTGCTATAGTCCATGGGGTTGTAAAGAGTCAGACATGACTGAGAGACTGAAGTGAACAGAAGTTAAAATGTACAGTATGTATCATATTCTGGCAAATTTTAAGTGGAAACATACAATGACTAAATGAAACAAGGATAAATTAAACATGTGAAATGATCAAATAATGTATAAAGGAAACTCTCTAACCACACTTTTGACACCAGCTTTGTGGTCTTTTTCCCCCGTACCAACCTACTGGAATACTGGTATGTTCTAAATATCCAGACATCAAACTGATGCTTTATTCTTTCATTCAATTGTGACACTAACTGCCTGGAGGTAGGGTCAGACTTCACAGGTTTAAGGCTCAATTCCACAACTCTGCCCTCGCTTCTGATACCAGTTAGTTGCAAGTAATGGGTCCCCAAGCTCCCCACACTTTTGTCCACCTTGGCTACAAAGTCAAGGATTGCCACAGGCCTCTTCCAGGTGTGAGAGTTTGCTAGAATGACTCAACAAAATTCTCTGAAGTATCTGCTTACATTTACCAGTTTACCATAAAAGATATTATAAAGGATAAATTAACAGTCAGATGGAGAGACACACCACACCAGGTCTGAAAGGGACTCCAGGGCAGGAGTTTCTATCACCAGGAAGCTGAAGTGTATAACCCTTCTAGCAGGTGGATCTGTTGACCAATTTGGAAGCTCTCCACCCCATAGTTTAGGAGTTTTATGGAGGCTATGTAAAAAGTCTCCAGCCTCTCCAGCCTCACTGCAGAAATGCACATGAACATAAAGTCCCAAGTTTATAATCATGGTTTGACCTTTTTGATGACCACTCCTCATCCAGAAGCTATAAAAATCCCACCAAGAGTCTTCTTATTCAAACAAAGACACCCCTATCACCTAGGAGGTTCCAATGGATTCAGGAGCCCTGTGTCAGGAAGCAAGGTTAAATAACAAATATTTGAACAAAAGATGTTTCTAGCACCCCTGTCATAAGCAAATTACAAGAGTTTTAGAGCCCTGTGTTAGTAACAGGGGGCAGAAACCACAGATTTATTTCTATTATCACACAGTCTACCCCCTGCTATGTGACTATGGAACCCTCACAGCAAATGACCAGAAAGAATGAAGTTACTGGCATATTATTAAAATTCCATTGGGTCATTAATAACCATTCAGTTCATCATCATAACATATGAAAAAGTTCCCCAAGCTTAGGCTATTCAGATTTTCAGGCTTTCATTTGATCTTGTCAGGTTCTAAACACAGGAGTAGCCTCAGCAGTACATGGCTTCACTTTCTCAGGCATCTGTTTTGAGCTAGAAGTCAGAATTATCAATTGCTTTGAATCTCTTTAGAGGCATTAATAGAATACTGAATTTTTGATAAATAGCAGTTGCAATTGCCCTGTAAAAATCCCAAGTGCATACAGACTCACATGACTTCTGGAGCTTTAATTATGTGAACTCTCAAGTCCTGAATAAAGACTAGCTTCCCTCTGGGGATTTTGGACCCATAGTTCAGAGGTCAGTGTGTTCATAGGTCTTTTGTATTTTACCTGAGTTATCACGTGAGCATTGCTAATTGGGAATTATGTGACAAAAAATTTTCAGATCTGTTAATATTTACATATATCTCTTGGCATATTTATTATAGCAATTCTGGGGGAAGGTTAAGAAGGGGACCTCAAACATTGACTATTTCCTGCCATTGTGACCTCCAACTACAAGAGGAACATTTAATCAAGGCTCTTGGTTATACTATATGTAGATATAGGATAGTCAGGCTACCCTGGTAGGTCAGCTGGTAAAGAATCTGCCTGCAATGCAGGAGACCTTGGTTCAATTCCTGGGTTGGGAAGATCTCCTGGAGAAGGAATAGGCTACTCACTCCAGTATTCTTCCTGGGGAATTCTCATGGACAGAGCAGCCTGGTGGGTTACAGTCTGTGGGGTTGCAAAGAGTTAGACACAACTACGCAATAAAGCACAGCACAGCAGATGGGATAGTCATTCATTCATTTATTTCAAAAACACTAGTTGAGCTCTTAGAAACTGAGTAAGCACTGAAGATATTTTGATAAATTGAACAGAGATATAATGTGTAACAGAGCAGAGTTCTCATGTAGTTTAGATTTTAGTGGCAGAGACACTAGTGAATAAATAAACATTATAAATATAGAACACATTAGTGGGTGGAAGACACAAATCAATTGGGTTGATATGACTTATAAAGGGTAACTGCTGGTTTGGGTGGTGAATCCTTGGTGAGTGTGACAGGGAAGGCCACTTGGAGGAGGTGACAGTTGAGTAGAATGTTGAAGGCTAAGAAAGACCCACTGACATGGAGACTGGAGAGAAAGCTGCATACAGAAAACAGTGCATGCAAAGATTCTGAGAATCTCAAGAAATAAAGAGGCTGTGGCAAACAAGGAGGCGAGATACACAGAAAGGATTGATCATGCAGTGCTCCATTGGCCACGGGAAAATATTTGAATTTCACTATAAAAGGAATGGAAAGCCATTAAATGTTTTTTTTTTTAATAGTTCCAATGTGAATGTTTTTTAAAGATCATTCTTGTTGTTAATCATAAGAGGGAGAAGGGGGAGCAGGGAGCAGTTAAATTATTAATTAAGATCTGAGATGCTGCTGCATTATGCTAGGGTGGTTGCAGTTTTGCTGAAGAGGAATTAACCTATTCAACATTCAGTTTAGGTAAAGATTCAAAAAGGACTTGCTGATGAATTAGTGTGAGAGGTTAAAATTAAAAGAAGTTAAGAGGACCTCAGAAATTTGAGGGTTTAGATTATCTGGTGAATGTGAATTGTTTATCATTCATTAGTTGAAGAAAAGTGATATGTAGGTTATATATGGCTGCATGACAAGTCACTCAAAACCATTTTATTATATTATATTGTGACTCAGGAATTCTAATTGGATCTGGCTCAGCACTCCACCTGCCCCACATGCATTAATAAGAGTCACTAGATGAAATTCAGGTGGCATCTGGGCATTTCTCAAGAATCCAAGGTAGCTTCACTCAGATGCTTGGCATCTTGAAAGAAAGTGAAGTTGTTCTGTCATGTCCGATTCTTTGCGACCCCATGGACTGCAGCCTACCAGGCTCCTCCATCCATGGGATTTTCCAGGCAAGAGTACTGGAGTGGGGTGCCATTTCCTTCTCCAGGAGACCTTCCTGAACCAGGGATTGAACCCCAGTCTCCCGCATTGTAGGCAGATGCTTTACCACCTGATGGCTTAAAAGCCTCTCATTCTCCATAGTCTTAGAATCTTTCTATATGGTCTTAACAGCAGAGTAGCTGAATTTCTCACATGGTGTCTTAGGACTCTAGCAAGTCCTCAAGAGAATAAAAAGGAAGATGCAGTGTTTTCTATGACCCAGTCTCAGGAGATCCACAATGTTATTTATACTGTCTTCTACTTGTAAAACAAATCACTAAAGCCAGTTTAGATTCTAGAAATGGGGTGTGTGGGGTGATTCTAAAGGATGTAGGATTTCTTTATCAGGTGATGAAACTATTCTAAAATTGAAAATTTGGGGCTCCTTACCCATTAAGATGCCTATTATTGCCAAATACAGATATCTGTTAGCTCACAGAAGAAATCAGGGTTAGAGATATTAAT
Organism: Oryx dammah; assembly: GCF_014754425.2. Classification (NCBI taxonomy): domain Eukaryota; kingdom Metazoa; phylum Chordata; class Mammalia; order Artiodactyla; family Bovidae; genus Oryx; species Oryx dammah. Next base: position 44,009,643 of record NW_024070201.1, on the reverse strand, counting down.
ATAAATGAGGAATCAAACAAGTAGCGATCAAGCTAGAGGAGTAGGAGCTGGCTGAGCACACCTTTGCCCTAAATACTTCAAAAATACATCCACATGTAAAGCAAGACTGCCTGAAAACAAACTGGGGACCAGCAGAAATAGTCTTGTACAACCAAGGATGTAAAGATTGATCCACATAGGAACCTACCTGAACAGGTAGGGCAGAAAAGGAAGTAATCAGGGTGGGACCTGTGTACCTTGGAGTGAACACAGAAAAGGAGAGGATTACATGGGCTTAGACATCCTCCCTGGGGAGTGAGCTGTTTGCGCCACATATTGGGCACCCCAGGCCCAGGTTCTGACCCTGGGAAGACAAGTTTCCTTAGCTGGTTGGAAAACTCTTAAGGGACTTGCAGGAAGGCTGTACAAAACCTAAAATCAGTTCATGGAGAACATACACACTGTTGCCTACCCCTGGGAACAAGGTAGAAGAAGCAGACTGAAACTGCCTGGGACTGTGAGTGGTTTCCAGCAAGCACCCTGGCACATGGTTGATGCCAAATGTCTGCTCCACCACCCCTAGCTCCAGCACAGTTCCCCACTAGGGTGAAGGCTGTGGTTGCTGATAAGACTGTGCAGTCTGGGAGGATGGAGCTGGCTCAGATCTATGCAGCATCTGAACAGGACTACAGCAGCTATAACTACCTTGGGAGCTAACCCTGCCCCCAGTAGGGTAGTGACAGCCATTGAGGATAGGAGACATCACTCCTCATGTACGGCTCTAACTCTAGCCCCTGCCCCTCCAGCCCTACATCCCATGACAGTGGTAGCTGCCAGCAACTTCTGGGGGAAGATATGACATGTGCCCACTTCAGATTCAGCTCTCACACCAAAGCTACTACTACAAAGTTACACACAGACTACATAAGGATGCTCCCATACAAGGACACCCCTTCAAGACCAGGAATAGGTAACTGTTGCACCTAATTTCATAGAGACAGAAGAAGTTAAGCAAGATGAGAAGACAGAGGAATTTGTACCAAAGAACAAGGAAGAAGAAAAACACTAATGGAACAGAGATAAATAATTTATCAGAAAGAGTTCAAAGAATAATAATATATGTGTGTGTGTGTGTGTATGCACACACATATACACACATATACATATACACAATGAAAAATTACCCAGTCAGAAAAAGAGATGGAATTCTTCCATTTGCAACATGGGTGGACCTAGAGGGTATTATGTTTATTGAAATAAGGCAGAGAAAGACAAATACTGTATGCTGTCACTTATACACAGAATCTAAAAAATAAAATAGGCCGCTTTCATCTTTCAAGGTGGACTACATTCTGCCTATGTGGCATGTAGCTCTCTCAATAAATCTGCTTTCACTTAAAAAAGAAAAATAATAAGAATTCCCAGGTGATCCAATGGTTAGAAATCCCCTTGCCAATACAGAGGACATGGGTTCCCTGGTCCGGGAAGATGTTACACACTTTAGGGCAACTAAAGCCATATGCCACAAGCATGGAGCCCATGCTCTAGAGTCTGCGAGCTGCAGCTACTGTGCCCATGTATCACGACTGCTGAAGCCTGCACACCCTAGAGCCCAAGCTCACAATGAGGAGCCCACACACCACAACTAGAGAAAACATGCATGTAGCAACACCTAGTGCAGCCAAAAATAAGCAAAATTTTTAAATAAAAATTTATTTTAAAATAAATAAAAATGTTAAAATAATAATAAATAAGTAAAAAAAAAATACACAAGTGAATAAAGCAAAACAGAAACAAACATAGATAGAGACAACAAAATAATAATTATCAGTGGGAGGTTGGAAGGGTGGAGGGGCAACATAGCAGTAGGGGGTTAGAGGCACAAACTATGTATAAAATAAATAAGTGAGACTTCTCTGGTGTTTAGCGCTTAAGAATCTGCCTGCCAATGCAGGGGACACGTGTTCAATCCCTGGACCAGGAAGATCCCACATGCCGTGGAGCATCTAATCCCTTGACCACAACTACTGAAGCCTGCATGCCCTAAAGCCCATGCTCGGCAACAAGAGAAGCCACCACAATGAAGAGTGGCCCCTGCTTGCCACAACTAGTGAAAGCCCATGCACAGCAACAAAGACTTAGCAGAGCAAAAAAAATACAGAAATAAATTTTGTAAATAAATAAATAAGCTACAAGGATATATTTTACAGCATGGAAAATACAGTCAAGATTTTATAACTTTAAATGAAATCTAATCTATGAAAATATTGAATTACTATACTGTTCTAAAATTAATACATTATAATAGAAATAGAATTCTTTAATAGAAAATAATAAAGTTAAAAGTAAAATCTTTAATGGAAAGAAAATAAGACATCCAAATGACCAACAGTAACATGAAACATGCTCTTTGCTAATTACCAAGGTAATGCAAATCAAAACCACAATGAGATATTATCTCCACCTTTTAGAATGGCTCTCAACAAGATAAGAGATAGCAGCTGTTGGCAAGAATATGCAGATAAGGAAATCTTTGTAGACTGCTAGTTGAAATGCACATTAGTATGAAAAACAACTTTAAATTAGAAATATGTATGATTCAGCAATTCCACTTTGGGATATATATGAAAAAGGAAATGAAAAGAGGAGTTTGAAGAGACATCTGCACTCCTACGTTTATTGCAGCATTACTCCACAATAGCCAAGATATGAAAACAAACTGACCTTCAACAGAGAAATAGAGCTAAGAAGAACTTCATACTGATTCTTAACACAATCAGTCAAAAGGGATGTGCAAATTAAATTGAAAGATTTAATGCTACCCACATATAAGAATAGCTATTTTTTTTAAACTGACAATAGCAATCCTGGAAAGGACCCAGAGCAAATAGAACTTAAATACAAACCTGGTAGGAATGCAAACAGTACAGACATTTTGGAAAAACAAGTTTTGCAGTATCTTATAAACATATACTAAACATAACACATGGCAATTACAATCCTAAATTTTGTCAAAGAGAAATGAAAACACAAGACTACGCGATGACCTACACAGAGATATTTAGAGAAGCTTTATTCCTAATTGCCAAAACCTAGAAAATCCTAGAAAAATGTGCATCACTGATTAAACAGGTAAAGGTGCTGCTTTCATGCAATGACTATGTTTAAGAGAATGATAACATAGTCCAGACTCTATAACCTGTCCTTCACAATAGCCAGCACATCATTCAAAGTTGCTGACAAATTAGAGGTAAGAGGGGGGGTATATTGTCTATACTTAAGATACGGATGGACGAACCTCAAGGAAAGACTGAAAGCAGAAATGTAAGCTTCCATCTCAGGAAGCTTGAAGAGAAGAGCAAATAAATAACAAAAAAGCATATGGAATTCCCTGGCAGACCAGTGGTTAAGATCCATGTTTCCACTGCTGGGGTCATGGGTTCAATCCCTAGTGGGGGAAGTAAGATCCACAAGCACACAACATGCCCCCCCCCCCACAAAAAAAAATGAGTAATGAATAAATATAAATCAAAGAAATAGAAAACATGCCCCATAAAGAAAATATATTTATAATTTAATTCATTGAAAAGATTAATAAAATTGAAAAATCCATAGGCGTATTCATTAAGGAAAAGGTAAAATATTAATTATCCAAATAATACATGCAAAGAGGGGCATAGAAACACATTCTGCCCACATATTAAGATGGTTAAAAACAGATATTATGAAAAACTTATATCAATAAATTTAGTAATTTAATTGGATGGCATCACCGACTCAAAGGGCAAGAGTTTCAGCAGGCTCCAGGAGCTGATGATGGACAGGGAAGCCTGGCATGCTGTAGTCCATGGGGTCTCAAACAGCTGGACATGACTGAGCAACCGAACTGAACTGAAATTTAGTAAATAATGAGAATTAAATATTTTCTAAAGAAACACAATTTGTGCAACTGAAAAAGAAAAACATCCTTGTCATTCTTTGGCCTGGGAGGAAAACAAAGATCATGGCATCTGGTCCCATCACTTCATGGGAAATAGATGGGGAAACAGTGGAAACAGTGTCACACTTTATTTTGGGGGGCTCCAAAATCACTGCAGATGGTGACTGCAGCCATGAAATTAAAAGACGCTTACTCCTTGGAAGAAAAGTTATGACCAACCTAGATAGTATATTCCAAAGCAGAGACATTACTTTGCCAACAAAGGTCCGTCTAGTCAAGGCTATGGTTTTTCCTGTGGTCACATATGGATGTGAGAGTTGGACTGTGAAGAAAGCTGAGCACCGAAGAACTGATGCTTTTGAACTGTGGTGTTGGAGAAGACTCTTGAGAGTCCCTTGGACTACAAGGAGATCAGCCCTGGGATTTCTTTGGAAGGAATGATACTAAAGCAGAAACTCCAGTACTTTGGCCACCTCATGAGAAGAGCTGACTCACTGGAAAAGACTTTGATGTTGGGAGGAATTGGGGGCAGGAGGAGAAGGGGACAACAGAGGATGAAATGGCTGGATGGCATCACGGACTCGATGGACGTGAATCTGAGTGAGCTCCGGGAGTTGGCGATGGACAGGGAGGCCTGGTGTGCTGCAATTCATGGGGTCGCAAAGAGTCAGACGCGACTGAGAGACTGAACTGAACAACAAAATTAGTAGAAAACATTGTTTCTTCAACTATTATGCAGCAATTTTAACAATGTCATGATGATCTAAGCTTTTAGTAGTTACTGTTTTCTTATCAACAATATACCCAAACCTGAAATGTTCTCCCAAACTAATACAAGAGACATTCAAATGTTAGTTCAGTTCAGTTCAATCACTCAGTCATGTCCGACTCTTGGCAACCTCATGAACTGCAGCAAGCCAGGCCTCCCTGTCCATCACCAACTCCCGGAATCCACCCAAACCCATGTCCATCGCATCGTTGATGCCATCCAACCATCTCATCCTCTGTCATCCCCTTCTCCTGCCCTCAATCTTTCCCAGCGTCAGGGTCTTTTCCAATGTGTCAGCTCTTTGCATCAGGTGGCCAAAATATTGGAGTTTCAGCTTCAACATCAGTCTGTCCAATGAACACCCAGGACTGGTCTCCTTTAGGATGGACTGGTTGGACCTCCTTACAGTCCAAGGGACTCTCAAGAGTCTTCTCCAACACCACAGTTCAAAAGCATCAATTCTTTGGCGCTCAGCTTTCTTTATAGTCCAACTCTCACATCCATACATGACCACTGGAAAAACCATAGCCTTGTTAAATTGTCATCATTTTATGAGGATATTCAAACTCAGATTAGTCTTTCCTCTTAATCTCACCACCATGTGAGCAACCTGTCCAGAACTGAAGCCCACAAACCCTAATCCGTTCTTGGTATCCTTCAATAAGAATCCAAACCTTTCCAAAGTCATGTGCCCTTTCTCCATTGTCAGGATACATGTGATAATTATTTGGAGAGTTTTCCCTTGCTGTACTGACCCAATAAACTTGATTTTGTTGCACTATAGGTTTATTTCTTGTGGCCTTTGGCTGGTTAAGCTTTAACATGGTCATTACACATGTTTACACTTAAGTTGTGGAATAAAAAAGAGTGAAATTTATGATATGAATATGATAGGTTTCATAAAGAGACTACGGATAAAAGTTATTGGAATCAAGAAAGTAAAAGAAATTTGAGATCAAGTTGTCAGTTGAGATATTCAAATGATTAGAAGTTGCCATTGCTCATGACAGACAGAGATGGAGAGGAAAATGGTCATGCAGGTGCTAAATTCTCAGGGGATGAGCAGCAGGGAGATCAATTAGGGTTAGGTACCAGAGGTGCCAGAGTTGGAATGTCTTGAATCTCAAAGGAGGAAGTATCTGGGACTAAGGATAAAATAGAGTAAGTTGCAAAATGTAACATATCCAGGAGCTTTGTTCCATTTGTCACATATTTGAGACACAACAATAATTTTAGGTAACTTTTGTAGATAATTATGTTAACTCTGAAATCTCATGAATAGCCTATAAAATGTGAGTTTTAAACCCCATTTTACAGATCATAAAACTTTGTCTCAAAGAAGTTAAAAACTTTCACTCAATTCATCCACCTCAAACTGACCTCAGGTCTCCTGGGTACAAAAGCCACATCTAGTGTTTCTCAAACTATTTAAATAAAGGATCACTTCTCCCTGGGTGTCCATGGGTCAATACTTGTTAGGAAAATAGTAAAATGAGAACTAATAACAAAATAAGAAAAACTAAAATACAACAGAATACACCCATGGAAAAAAGTTATTGGAGTCAACACACTTAAAGTTACTTTCTCAAATTGCTATAAAGAGTACAAATGGTTTCCCCACAACCCCTGTTCTTATTTGGACCTGGACTGACAATAGTTTGCCAGTGAGCACCTGCCCAGGGACTATTAGTATAGTTTGAATAACAGTGGACTCTGCTTTCTTCCACTTACTTTCTGCTAACTGACTCATATTACTCCAGGGCTTTCCCCACTACCTGATGTTCTCAATTAAAGAAATTGTTTTTTTCTACAGAGAGGAAATTGGAGCCCTGGTGACATTGACTCTGGTCCCCATCGCCCACCAAATTTCTATTTCAACAGTTTTTCCTCCAGGTCTCTGGACAAACCTTCCATCAGGATCCTCAGAAATATACCTCTTGTTAGGAACTGGACCTTCCATTTATGCCACCTTAATGAGATACCTGGCTCCATGAGTCACTTCTGGAGAACAGTCCGAGGAATTTATCTCAAAGGGGCAAGCAACAACAGCCCTGTGGGATTCTATTACAGCCTTTCTTTTCCTCCCAGCACACAAAAAAGATCCTATCACAGAATGTATGCAACTATGTTCTTAAACGGAGAAGAGCATTTCTTGTTAATATTGTCAGGTAGTAAGTGTGCAACTGCTGTAAAAGTAAGTGGAAACTGTCTGCTTTCTAAAATTCTCTGAAATTCAGCAACAGAAAATCTGGCTCTAAAAGGTGAGTGCAGTAATCATGGATTTTATTTAAATAATTTAATTTTTTTGTTTGTTCAATGAGAAATGAAAAATGAAAGAAACTCAACAACTTTGTTTTGTAACCCCTGAGGAAACTGTGGCCTTAGCAAGGTTTACACTACAGGGACTAGAGACACAGACATGGAGAACAGATGTGTGTACATAGAGGGAAATTGAGGGTGGGGTGAATTGAGAGAGTAGCACTGAAACATATACACTACCATATGTAAAACAGAAAGCTAGCGAGAAGTTGCTATATAACACAGGTAGCTCAGATTGGTGCTCTGTGATAACCTAGAGGGGTGAGATGGCGTAGGAAGTGGGAGGAAGGTTCAAGAGGGAGGGGTTGTATGTATATGTATGGCTGATTCAAAAGGTTGTGTGCAAGAAACCAACATAACATTGTAAAGCAACTATCCTCTAATTAAAAAAAGAAACAAACAACTTTTTTTAAGGGAAAAAAAGAGAGATATACTGCAGAAAGGTCATCCCAGGCATGCAAAGCAGACTTCCCAGGAGATCCCAGAGAAATGTGGATGGTCTGTGGCAGCCAAGCTGCGGCTAAGCACCTGATAATCAATCAGGTTGCTGTGGCTCTTTGCCCTACAACCCCTAATCATCCACCAGTACGACCCAATCATTGAAGGAAAGGATTGGGGAGAGTCAGAATCTGAAGCATGAATGGGATGCCACAGAGCTCTAGAAAGATCCCTAGGTAGTCAGTGGGGAGGAAGGGAAGGGCAAGAAATCAGCTGTCATATTATGCATATGATTATTAATGACATGGTCCAGAACTAAGAAACCATCAGATCCTATACTTCCTGACTTCTTTTGGATTTGTGAAAAATCTCCTGATGTGTTCAAAGAAAACTTATATTATACTTCTCATAAAAATTTTAACTAGTTGAAAATCTATCCACTATTTATTTTTGTTTAATGAAAAACACTTAGCTCTGATATATGACAAAACACCTTTAAATACTTTGCAGATGTCATTTCTTTTAATCTCACAACAAAGATATTGTATGGGGACAATTATTTCCATTTTACAAATAAAAAAAAACACTGGGAGTCAGAGAGATTCAAGTGTCATGTACAAGTGAAAATAATTGGCCACTGGGAGGAACTGAAATTTCCATCTCTGGTCTCCATGACTGCTGTCAGCACAGACTGAAGCTCACACTGTGTGCACAGTGAATGCAGGATCGGCCCCACTTAACTCCGCTTGAGTCAGAAGGCAAAGAGCATGCATGCTGCTCGGTGCTTGGCTCAGTCTTCAACTGAGAGTGTTCAGAAGCTGAGAGCAGAACTGTGAGGGCTTGGAAAGTATGCCACAGGTGGAATGGGCAACGGATCTACGAATGTTAATTTTGGTAAAGGGGAGGCAGTGGAGGTGTGCTGGCTGTATTCAAGTTTCATTGCTTTGTCACTGAAAGGAGATGGTTTGTGTCATTAAACTCTGAAAGGAGACGGTTTGTGCCATTAGACTCATAGAGAGCAACTGAGAAACCAAAAGCAGATTTTTTTTTAAACACAGAATTCATAGAATTAACACCCCTGGCAATAACCTTGCCTATCACTAGAGTAATTTAAGTGCACTTAAGGAAAATCTATCAAAAAGCTGGAACACATTCTTTAATGAGCTGTAGGTTCTCAGCTGTTGGTTCATAATACCTCACAATTCATTCTGTTGAAGCCCCACCATTGGAAACCGTAAATGCTCATATTCTAAAGTAAGGAATTTTTAATAAATTAAGAATTGTGAAGATATTTGGTACTTATATTTATCATTTATGGTAAATGTTTCAAACCTTAACTGAAATAATGCTGTTAGAAAACTGTCTTTCTATGAAAATCAGAAACTATAACACTGAATCAATAATTACAGGGTTGGGTTAACATGACTCTTAAAAGCATAAAAGTAGATGTCATGGGAGTTTGTAATTTCCTCGGTTCTGTTTCATCACAACAAAAATTTGAAGTGAGGGACCAGCTCTTAGAAGGACCAGTGTTACAGCTCTGTGTTACAGCTCAGTTTTATTTAGAAAATAAAGGAAAATACATCCTCAAGGTATGCCGACCCAAAAGACATGGAGAGAAAAAAGAGAGAGAGAACGCGAGAGTGAAAGAGAGAATGTGAGAGTGAGAGAGCGATTCACAGAGACCCTGGCCTTTTGGCTCCTCTTTTTATGTGTTTTTTTCTCCTTCCCCTGGGCCTCCCCTATGTAAATTGCGCTAGGCAGGAGTGCTGTTTGTTCTACCTGAGGTCTTCACTCTGGTCCTCGGACCTTCCTTTGTTCTATTTTCATGAGCTTTTCTCTTCCTTGTCTTTTAGCCACCACCATTCTGGACTCCTTTTCCTATTCTAACTAGCTAACATTAGCAAAGAAGTATATAGGGAGATACATTTCAAAAAGTAACTAAGGATAGAATATGAAGCTCCATAAATATTGTACAAAGGAGTTGGGAAGTATATTCCACCTGGCATATGCGTTATACAAGTCATGCCTAAATTCTAGTAACAGGTTTTCTCCAGCATATATTAGTCCCAAACACTAGTTATTCGTTATACAGGAATAAACACCATTTTGAGGAGACTATGTATTAATTGGGAGGAATAAAGTGTAAGCAAGCAAAAAACAAAACAAAATCCCGTAATTTAGTAAAAAGAAACACAATCTAAACATCTTCAAAGCATGAGGTCAACACAAAGGAAATTTATCTGATTACACCTTAGATGTCAGAGTAGATTTTGTAGAGAAATGAACTTGGAGGAGGAGAAGTCACCCAAGGTAATGATAGTGGAAAGATGGGGGCCATCCAAGTGGGAGAACAAGGATTAAAGGCCAAATAACACAGATGAATGGAGGAGACTGAACAGTTCAAAAAGGCTGGATTAGTGCAAGTGCTGGATGGAAACATCCTGAGAGAGAAGCAGAGAGTCATATGCAGGTGATATAGAAAGCATACACTGTGCTGTGCTAAGGAGGGTAGGTTCATCTTGGAGGCCTAAGAAATCATGAAAGACTTGAAAGGATCACTTTGGCATCACCATTTTACTTTAGCAAGAGATGACTTTGGCAGATGTACCGTGAATTATAATGGCACAAGAATGAAGACAAGGAGGCAAACAAATGAATAAAATAAAAGAGAAAAATGAACAGGGCCTCACCTATAGTAGGGATGCTAGCAGTGGAAATATAGGAATGGATAAACAAATTGGAGAGCTAAATTGTAGATAGTATCAATAGGATTTTATTAGATGTGGTACAATGAGAGGAAGAAGACTAGGATCACTTTGAGAGGATAACAGGCTGAAAGGCCAAGAGTCTACAAATGGAGGAAATAGGCTGCAAGTTCAGACCTTTTTTCTCTCTCTCTTAAGTGGCAGAAGGAAACATACTAGTGCTATATTTTTTCCCCATCCCTATACAAATTTAAAAAGAGGTTTATCTTAAAATTCTATGTTGGCATAATGACACCTGGTTCCACCTGAACTTAACTTTTCTCAAACTTTGAGCTAACCAATGCATTTTTCTAATGGAAATGTTTGTCTTAAGCTATGTTAATGTACTACGTATTTACCCTAGACTCTGTCTTCAAGTCGGTTCTGCCTAAAGGCTCAGAACCGACTTAGCAAACCAATATGTTATACATTGTTCTCCTAATCTATGTTAATGAAACTATACATTTGTATGGAAGTCTGCCTTTCTTCAAGATTCATGTCAATCATTTTATGGCCCTGGATGACCCACCTGGTGCCAATGTTATCTCAATCCATGTTGTGGGTGAGGGGCCTGGCGCCAGTCTGAGTTTTGAGACATTTCCATTCTCTAACTAGCAGACTGCTAGTAGCTATATAACATCTGGCTAAAGACTAGCAGGGGGGCATTGTTTATGACCCTTTCTGATGTCTGTGTCAGAAGCTTTCTCTGTCTCTTTTATACTTTAATAAAACTTTATTACACAAAAACTCTGAATGATCAAGCCTTGTCTCTGGTCTCAAATTGACTTCTCCTCCTCCAGAGGCCAAGAATCACAGCATCTTTCATGGTTCAGCAATAGCCTTTCATCGTCCATGTTTCAGACATAAGCAATTGTGTGGATTGTGGATTCCACAAACGCAGGACAGGAGGAATGGTCTAATGAAAGGATGAGTTTGGTCTGGGGGAGGCTGAGTTTGAGGTATTTGTGGGATTTCTAACTGAAGACTTCCAAGATGACTGGAACTATAGACCTCGATCTTGGGAGACAGATCTTTCTACAAATAAAGTTTGGAAAGGGGTTTTAGAATAAACATTAGATAAATAAAAGAAAATAACTGAGTTCCCAGAGAGTGAGGTTGAATCATTCTTCTTTTGTGTAAAGGGACAAAGGAATCCTGTACAGCACCATATTTACAGCTAGGCAGAGGGAGAAAATATTATGAATAAGTGTAATGAATAACCAAATAAAACCAAGAATGTGTAGAATGAAAATATTTTTTAAAATCAATTTTAAAATTTCCCTCAACAGGAACTCCCAGAGGACATGAAGTTTGGAAACCACACGAGTGTGACAGAATTCATCCTTTTGGGGTTAACAGAGGATCCTACACTTTGTGTCATCTTTTTTGTGGTATTTCTAGGAATCTATGCTGTCACCTTAGTAGGCAATATCAGCATAATTATTCTAATAAGAACCTGTTCCCAGCTTCACACCCCCATGTACCTTTTTCTAAGTCATTTGGCTTTTGTGGACAGTGGGTGTACCACATCCGTCACACCTATGATGCTTATAGGATTCCTGAGACAAGGAGTGACCATCACTGCTTCTGGCTGTGAAGCTCAGCTGTGTTTTGTGGTCATGTTTGGGTCAGCTGAGTGCTTCCTGCTGGCTGCCATGGCCTATGACCGCTATGTGGCCATCTGCTTGCCCCTGCTCTACTCCACCCACATGTCCCCCAGAGTCTGTGTTCTCTTGGTTGGGGCTTCCTATGTGGGTGGGTGTGTGAATGCTTGCACATTTGCTAGCTGCTTACTGACTCTGTCTTTCTGTGGGCCGAATCAGGTAGACCACTTTTTCTGTGACTTCTCCCCTCTGTTGAAACTTTCCTGCTCAGATGTCTCCACTGTTGAGATTATCCCTTCCATCTCTTCTGGCTCCATCATTGTGGTCACAGTGTCTGTCATCACTCTCTCTTACATCTGCATCCTCAGCACCATCCTGAAGATGCGCTCCACTGACGGGAGACACAAGGCCTTCTCCACCTGCACCGCTCACCTCACCGCGGTCACTCTCTACTATGGAACGATTACCTTCATTTATGTGATGCCCAAATCCAGCTACTCAACTGAGCAGAACAGAGTGCTGTCTGTGTTCTACACAGTGGTGATCCCCATGCTGAACCCCCTCATCTACAGTCTGAGGAACAGAGACGTAAAGGAGGCCCTGAGAAAGGCAATGGTCAGAATATATTCTTAGGATTTGTTCTTAACATTTCTGATGACCTATAAATTTTTGTTTACCAGTATCACGCTTAGGACCTACTAAATACTGCTTTACTGGGTGCTTAAATTGAAATCATAATACTTCTTATTCTCAGTTGTATACACTTATAAACCAGCTGGTAGGCATCTGGAATTTGCAATAATAATAGCAATTACTTTCACTATTACATATTAACACTCTTATATGCCTAGGACTTTAATTTATTTAGCAAACAATAATTTCTACTTATAATACGTCAGGCCCTATTCTAGCACAATGGTGTATTAGCTGGCTTATTTCACATAAAAACCATATAGTCATAGTTTTATTATTTCTACTTGACAAATAAATTATCTGGTACACAGAGAGGTTAAGTAGATGCCCAGAATGATGCAGCTGGAAAGTTGTGCAATCAGTCTCTGAATCAAGAAAGTCTGAGTCCAAAGCACTATGTTTCTTTATTTAATTCTTACAGAAATCTCATGATGCTAATTATTAACAATTTACCTCAATTTTACAGATGAAACTGCTGAGTCTCAGAGATATTCAGTAGCTTGTCTTGAGAGATATGGACTCAAATCTCTGATTCACCTGGAATCAAGTCCTCTGATTCCATGCATTTCTTCAGCACAGTTACTGATCTAGAGGATTTGAATAGGACAAGCAAACCTAAAGCTGTTCTTTTAAACCAGTCTTCTGAACAAACTCTACTATCAAGTTAGTCTAGATTATGAGGACTCCAAAAACAAGGATGAGAATGGGAAACCTGATTGGTTTATATCTATAGAAATTAAGGTCTGGACACCACAATTACATGATTTGACTGGAAGTCTAACCATATTTAGCTCAGATGGTAGAGAATCTTCCTGCAATGAAGGAGACCTGGGTTCAATCCCTGTGATGGGAAGATCCTCTGGAGAATGGAATTCAACCCACTCCAGTATTCTTGCATGGAGAATCACGTAGACAGAGGAGCCTGGCAGCCTACCATCCATGGACTGTAAAGAGCTGGACATGACTGAGTGACTAACACTTTCTTCTAACGATATTTAAGGACGTGTTATGAATACTCCCATTCAGCGTAATGTAGCTTTCCTTAGCTATAGAAATTTAAAAGGGTATCTGAAATCTAAGCACTGCAATTAATATGCTAGCAGCATTCATGGTTCCATAACATAGATGTATAAAAAGTTAATACCCATTAATTAAACTAGAGGTGTTGCCAAAGATTATGGTACATATAATACTTACATAATAATCTACCCTCATTTACATCATCACCATGAAACCAGAAGGATGAAGAGGGATTTTTCTGGAGTTCAGGAGCTCCCAACTCAATGTAAATACTGAGACAACTTTTTAGAGAATCTGAAAGTGAGACAAATTATAAAAGTCCTTGACTCAGTATAATGGGGTGAAACAAGTAAGGATTGGGAAACATAGAAAGAAGCAAATGGGATATTATTTATAATACATTGCTAAGTTAATTCTGCTAAGTATTGAGGCTTTTGAACTGTGGTATTGGAGAAGACTCTTGAGAGTCACTTGGACAGCAAGGAGATCAAACCAGTAAATCCTAAAGGAAATCAGTCCTGAATATTCATTGGAAGAACTCACGATGAAGCTGGAGTTGCAATAATTTGGCCACATAATGCAAAGAACTGACTCATTGGAAAAGACCCTGATGCTAGGAAAGATTGAAGGCAAGAGTAGAAGGGGACAACAGAGGATGAGATGGTTGGATGGCATCACTGACTCGATGGACATGAGTTTGAGCCAGCTCCAGGAGTTGGTCATGGACAGGGAAGCCTGGTGTGCTGCAGTCCATGGGGTTGCAGAGTCAGACATGACTGAGAGACTGAAGTTAAAATGTAGAGTATCTATCATAAAATTGCAATTTAAGTGGAAACATACAAAGACTAAATGAAACAAGGATAAATTAAACATGTGAAATGATCAAATAATGGATAAAGAAAACTTTCTCTAACCACAACACTCTTGACACCAAATTTGTGGTCTTTTCCTCCCATACCAACCAACTGGAATACTTGTATTTTCTAAATATCCAGACATCAAACTGATGCTTTATTCTTTCATTCAATTGTGACACTAACTGCCTGGAGGTAGGGTCAGACTTCACAGGCTTAAGGCTCAGTTCCACAACTCTGCCCTCCCTTCTGACACCAATTGCAAGTAATGGGTCCCCAAGGTCCCCACACTTTTGTCCAACTTGGCTACAAAGTCAAGGATTGCCACAGGCCTCTTCCAAGTGTAAGAGTTTGCTAGAATGACTCAACATAATTCTCTGAAGCATCTGCTTACATTTACCAGTTTAACATAAAAGATATTATAAAGGATAAATTAACAGTCAGATGGAGAGACACAATGCACCAGGTCTGGAAGGGTCTCCAGGGCAGGAGTTTCTATCACCAGGAAGCTGAAATATAATTTGGAGTGTATAAGCCTTCTAGCACATGAATCTGTTGGCCAAATTGGAAGCTCTCCACCTCATAGTTTAGGAGCTTTATAGAGGCTATGTAAAAAGTCTCCAGCCTCTCCAGCCCCACTGTATAAACACATGTGAACATAAAGTTCCAAGCTTCTAATCATGGTTTGATCTTTTTGGTGACCAGTCCTCATCCAGAAGCTGTACAGAATCCCACCGAGGGTCTTCATTCAAAGACACTCCTATCACCTAGGAGGTTCCAGTGGATTCAGGAGTCCTGTGTCAGGAACCAGGTTTAAAGAACAAATATTTGAAAAAAAAGATGCTTCTAGCACCCCTGTCATTCAGGAAATTACAAGAGTTTAGAGCCCTGTGTTAGGAACTGGGGGTAGAGAACACAGGTATTTCTATTATGTCACATTCCACCCCCTGCTATGTGACTATGGAACCCTCACATAGGGTTCCATAAATGACCATAAAAGAATGAAGTTACTGGCATGTTATTAGAATTCCATTGGGTCATTAATAACTCTTAAGTTCATCATCATAACATATGAAAAGGTCCCCAAGAGTGAGGTTATTCATGTTTACAGGCTTCCATTTGATCTTGTCAGGTTCTAAACACAGCAATACATGGCTGCACTCTTTCAGGCATGTGTTTTAATTGAGCTAGAAGTCAGAATTATCACTTGCTTTGAGTCTCTTTCGAGGCATTAGTAGAATACTGAATTTTTCATAAATAGCATTTGCAATTGTCATGTAAAAATCCTAAGTGCATACTGACTTACATGATTTCTGGAGCTTAACTTATGTAAACTCTCAAATCCTGAATACAAGACTAGCTTCCCTCTGGGCATTTTGGACCCATAATTCAGAGGTCAGTGTGTTCATAGGTCTTTTGTATTTTACCTGAGTTATCACGTGAGCACTGCTAATTGGGAATTCTGTGACAAACAATTTTCAGATCTGTTAATATTTACAGCTATGTCTTGGCATATTTATTATGGTAATTATAGGGAAGAGTTAAAGAGGCGGCCTCAAACATTGATAATTCCCTGCCATTGTGACCTCCAACTATAAGAGGAACATTTAATCAAGGATTTTTGGTTATTTTACAGGTATATATGGAATAGCCAGGCTTCCCTGGTAGCTCAGCTGGTAAAGGATCTGCCTGCAATGCAGGAGACCTCAGTTCGATTCTTGGGTCGGGAAGATCTCCTGGAGAAGGAATAGGCTACCCATTCCAGTATTCTTCCTGGAGAAACCTCATGGACAGAGAAATCTGGTGGGTTACAGTCCATCGGGTCACAAAGAGTTGGACACAGCTAAGTGACAAAGCACAGCACAGCAGATGGGATAGTCATTCATTTATTTATTTCAAAAACACTAGTTGAGCTCTTAATATAATCCAGAAACTGAGTAAGCACTGAAGATATTTTGATAAATGAACAGAGATATAATGTGTAATAGAGCAGAGTTCTCATGTAGTTTAGATTTTAGTGGCAGAGACAGTAGCAAATAAACATTATAAATGTAGAACACATTAGTGGGTGGAAGACACAAATCAATTGGGTTGATATGACTTATAAAGGGTAACTGCTGGTTTGGGTGGTGAATCCTTGGTGAGTGTGACAGGGAAGGCCACTTGGAGGAGGTGACAGTTGAGTAGAATGTTGAAAGCTAAGAAAGACCCACTGACATGGAGACTGGAGAGAAAGCTGCATACAGAAAACAGTGCGTGCAAAGATTCTGAGAATCTCAAGAAATAAAGAAGCTGTGGCAAACAAGGAGGAGAGATACACAGAAAGGATTGATCATGCGGTGCTCCATTGGCCATGGAAAAATATTTGAATTTCACTATAAAAGGAATGGAAAGCCATTAAATGTTTTTTTTTAACTAGTTCCAATGTGAATGTTTTTTAAAACATCATTCTTGTTGTTAATCATAAGAGGGAGAAGGGGGAGCGGGGGCAGTGAAGTTATTAGTTAAGATCTGAGATGCTGCATTGTACTAGGGTGGTTGCAGTTTTGCTGGAGAGGAATTCACCTATTCAACATAGTTTCTGTGAAGAAACTTTCTGCATAAAGCAGAAAGTGAAAGTTGCTCAGTCATGTCTGACTCTTTGTGACCCCATGGTTTATCCAGTCCATGGAATTCTCC
The DNA here is from genome assembly GCF_014754425.2 of Oryx dammah. NCBI lineage: Eukaryota > Metazoa > Chordata > Mammalia > Artiodactyla > Bovidae > Oryx > Oryx dammah. The sequence continues at coordinate 43,992,601 of NW_024070201.1, read as the reverse complement.
AGGCCAGAATACTAGAGTGGGTAATCTTTCCCTTTTCCAGGGGATCTTCCCAACCCCTGGATTGAACCCAGGTTTCCCACATTGCAGCCAAATTCTTTACCAGCTGAGCCACAAGGGAAGCCCTCTTTACCTAAACTATAAGTTTCTGCCTGCAATGCAGGAGACCTCAGTTTGATTCCTGAGTCAGAAAGATCCACTGGAGTAGGGATAGGCTATCCACTCCAATATTCTTGGGCTTCTGTAGCAGCTCAGCTGGTATAGAATCTGCCTGCAATGCAGGAAACCTGGGTTTGATCCCTGGGTTGGGAAGATCCCCTCGAGAAGGAAAAGGCTACCCATGCCAGTATTCTGGCCTGGAGAATTCCATGTAGTATAGTCCATGAGGTAGCAAAGAGTTGAACACCACTGAGCAATTCTCACTTTCACTTAGGTAAAGGATCAGAAGTGACTTGCTGATGTATTAGTGTGAGAGGTTAAAATTAAAAGTTTAGAACTCTGGAGTTTGGGGGTTTAGATTATTTGGTGAATGTGAATGGTATATCACTTATTAGCTGAAAAAAAGTAATATGTAGGTCATTTGTGACTGCATGACAAGTCACTCAAAGCCATTTTATTGTATTATATTGTGAGTCACTTCACCTGCCCCACATGCATTAATAAAGAGTCACTAGGTGATATTCAAGCGGCATCTGGTCACATCTCAAGAGTCCAAGTAGCTTCACTCAGATGCTTGGCATCTTGACGGGATGGCTTAAAAGCCTCTCATTATCCATAACTCTTAGAATCTCTCTCTATGGTCTTACCAGCAGAGTAGCTGAATTTCTCACATGGTATCTTAGGACTCTAGCAAGTATCCCAAGAGAATAAAAATGAAGGTGCGGTGTTTCCTATGACCCAACCTCCGGAGACCCACAATGTTATTTACACTGTCATCTATTTGTAAACAAACCATTAAAGCTAGTTTAGATTCTAGAAATGGGGTGTGTGGGGTGTTTCTAAAGGATGTAGGATTTCTTTATCAGGTGATGAAACTGTTCTAAAACTGACCATGGTGATCGTTGCATATATCTGTGAATAGTCTATAAATTATTCACTTGTATTCTTTAAATCAGTTAATTGTTGATATGTGAGTTATATTTCAAGAAAATTGTTTTTAAAAAAACTTAGATGGCTTTCAGTGTATCAAATTATAACTCATTCAATTAGATAAAGCCCTAAAGCCCATGCTCTGCAAAAAGAGAAGCCACCACAATGAAGAGTGGCCTTTGCTCGCCACAACTAGAGAAAGCCCATGTACAGCAACAAAGACCCAGCAGAGCACAAACAAATACAGAAATCATATTTTTAAAATAAATAAATAAGCTATACAGCATGGAAAATACACTCAAGATTTTATAACTTCAGATGAATGTATAATCTATGAAAATATCGAATCACTATGCTGTCTTAAAACTAATACAACATTATAAATCAAGCATACATTAATAAAAAAATAATAAAGTTTAAAGTAAAATCCTTAAAGTAAATAAAATAAGACATCCAAATGACCAACAGTAACATGAAACATGCTCTTTGCTAATTACCAAGGTGATGCAAATCAAAACCACAATGAAATATTGTCTCACACCTCTTAGAATGGCTATCAACAAGATAAGAGATAGCAGCTGTTGGCAAGAATAGGCAGATAAGGAAATCTTTGTAGACTGCTAGTTGACATGCACAGTGGTATAAAAAATTTTTTAAAATTAGAACTATATATGATTCAGCAATTCCACTTTGGGGTATATATGAAAAAGGAAATGAAAAGAGGAGTTTGAAGAGACATCTGCACTCCTACGTTTATTGCAGCATTACTCCACAATAGCCAAGATATGAAAACAAACTGACCATCAACAGAGAAGTAGAGCTAAGAAGAACTTCAAACTGATTCTTACAATCAGTCAAAAGGGATGTGCAAATTAAATTGAAAGATTTAATGCTACCCACATATTAGAATAGGTTTTGTTTTTTTTTAAACTGACAATAGCAATCCTGGAAAGGACCCAGAGCAAATAGAACTTAAATACAAACCTGGTAGGAATGCAAACAGTACAGACATTTTGGAAAAACAAGTTTCACAGTATCTTATAAACAGATACTAACCATAACACACGGCAATTACAATCCTAAATTTTGTCAAAGAGAAATGAAAATACACGACTACACGATGACCTACATAGAGATATTTAGAGAAGCTTTATTCCTAATTGCCAAAACCTAGAAAATCCTAGAAAATGTGCATCACTGACTAAACAGGTAAAGGTGTTACTTTCATGCAATGACTATGTTTGAGAGAATTATAACGCAGTCCAGACACTATAACCTGTCCTTCACAATAGCCAGCACATCATTCAAAGTTGCTGACAAATTACAGATAAGAGAGGGGATATATTGTCTATACTCAAGATACGGATGAAAACGAACCTCAAGGAAAGACTGAAAGTAGAAACGTAAGCCTCCATCTCAGGAAGCTTGAAAAGGAACAACAAATAAATAAGAAAAAAGCATATGGAATTCCTTGGTGGCACAGGGTGAAGACCCATGTTTCCACTGCTGGGGTCATGGGTTCAATCCCAAGTGGGGTAAGTTAGATCCTCAAGCCATACAACATGGCCAAAAAAATATATGAGTAATGAATAAACAATATAAATCAAAGAAATAGAAAACATGTCCCACAGAGAAAATATATTTATAATTTAATTCATTGGAAAGGTTAATAAAATTGAAAAATCCATAGAACTATTAAGGAAAAGGTAAAATATTAATTAAAAAATAATACATATGAAGAGGGATATAGATATACATTCTGCCCACATATTAAGATGGTTAAAACAGATATTTTGAAAAATTTATATCAATAAATTTAGTAATTTAGTTGGATGGCATCACCAACTAAAAGGGCATAAGTTTGAGCAGGTTCCAGGAGTTAGTGATGGACAGGGAAGTCTGGCATGCTGCAGTCCATGGGGTCACAAAGAGCTGGACATGACTGAGCAACTGAACTGAACTGAAATTTAGTAAACAATGAGAAATAAATATTTTCAGACTTAAATTAAATTCAGACTTAAAGAAAGTAGGGAAAACCACTAGACCATTCAGGTATGACCTAAGTCAAATCCCTTACAATTATACAATGGAAGTGAGAACTAGACTTAAGGGACTAGATCTGATAGACAGAGTGCCTGATGAATTATGGTCAGAGGTTTGTGACACTGTACAGGAGAGAGGGATCAAGACCATCCTCAAGAAAAAAAAAATGCAAAAAAAAAGCAAAATGGCTGTCAGAGGAGGCCTTACAAAGCCAAAAGCAAAGGAGAAAAGGAAAGATATTCCCATTTGAATGCAGAGTTCCAAAGAATAGCAAGGAGAGATAAGAAAGCCTTCCTCAGTGATCAGTGCAAAGAAATAGAGGAAAACAATAGAATGGGAAAGACCAGATAGCTCTTCAAGAAAATCAGAGATACCAAGGGAACATTTCATGCAAAGATGGGCTCAATAAAGGACAGAAATGGTATGGACCTAACAGAAGCAGAAGATATTAAGAAGAGGTAGCATGAATACACAGAAGTATACAAAAAATATCTTCACAACCCAGATAATCACGATAGTGTGATCACTCACCTATAGCCAGACATTCTGGAATGTGAAGTCAAGTGAGCCTTAGGAAGCATCACTACGAACAAAGCTAGTGGAGGTGATGGAATTCCAGTTGAACTATTTCAAATCCTGAAAAATGATGCTGTGAAAGTGCTGCACTCAATATGTCAGCAAATTTGGAAAACTCAGCAGTGGCCACAGGACTAGAAAAGGTCAGTTTTCATTCCAACCCCTAAGAAAGGCAATGCCAAAGAATGCTCAAACTAACGCACAATTGCACTCATCTCACATGCTAGTAAAGTAATGCTCAAAATTCTTCAAGTTAGGCTTCAACACTATGTGAACTGTGAAATTCCAAATGTTCAAGCTGGATTTAGAAAAGGCAGAGGAACCAGAAAGCAAATTGCCAACATCCGCTGGATCATTGAAAAAGCAAAAGAGTTCCAGGAAAACATCTATTTCTGCTTCATTGACTGTGCCAAAGCCTTTGACTGAGTAGATCATAGTAAACTGTGGAAAATTCTGAAAGAGAATACCAGACCACCTGACCTGCCTCTTGAGAAATCTGTATACAGGTCAGGAAGCAACAGTTTCAATTGGACATAGAACTACAGACTGGTTCCAAATAGGAAAAGGAATACATCAAGGTTGTATATTGTCACTGTGCTCATTTAACTTATATGCAGAGTACATTATGAGAAACACTGGGCTGGAGGAAGCACAGGCTGGAATCAAGATTGCCAGGAGAAATATCAATAACCTCAGATATGCAGATGACACCACCCTTATGGCAAAAAGTGAAGAAGGTCTAAAGAGCCACTTGATGAAAGTGAAAGTGGAGAGTGAAAAAGTTGGCTTAAAGTTCAACATTCAGAAAACAGATCATGGCATCCAGTCCCATCACTTCATGGCAAATAATTGGGGAACCAGTGGAAACAGTGGCTGACTTTATTTTGAGGGGCTCCAAAATCACTGCAGATGGTGACTGCAGCTGTGAAATTAAAAGACGCTTGCTCCTTGGAAGAAAAGTTATGACCAACCTAGAGAGCATACTAAAAAGCAGAGACATTACCTTGTCAACAAAGATCTGTATAGTCAAGGCTATGGTTTTTCCAGTGGTCATGTATGGATGTGAGAGTTGGACTGTGAAGAAAGCTGAGCGCTGAAGAATTGATGCTTTTGAACTGTGGTGTTGGAGAAGACTCTCAAGAGTCCCTTGGACTGCAAGGAGATCCAAACTTTCCATTAAAGGAAATCAGTCCTGAATATTCATTGAAAGGACTGATGTTGAAGCTGAAACTCCAAAACTTTGGCCATCTGATACAAAGAGCTGACTCATTTGAAAAGACCCTGATGCTGGGAAAGATCAGAGGCGAGAGAGGAGGCTGACAGAGGATGAGATGGTTGGATCACATCACCATGAGTTTGAGTAAACTCCGGGAGTTGGTGATGGACAGGGAGGCCTGGTGTGCTGCAGTCCATGGGGTCAGACACTACTGAGTGACTGAACTGACTTGAAATATTTTCTAGAGAAACACAGTTTGTGGGACTGAAAAAAAAAAAAAATCCCTGTCATTCTTCAGGCTGGGAGGATGGACATAGAATAATCTAGCAAAAAGATTAGTAGAAAACATTATTTCTTCAACTTTTATGCAGCAATTTTAACCATGACATAATGATCTAATTTTTCAGTAGTTACTGCTTTCTTATCAACAATATACCCAAACCTGAAATGCTCTTCCCATCTAATACGAGACATTCAAATGTTAAATTATCATCATTTCATGATAACTTTCAGCCTCAGATTAGTCCCTCCTGTTAATCTCACCACCGAATCAGCAAACTGTCCAGAACTGAACCCCACGACATCTAATCCCTTCTTGGTATCCTTCAGTAAGAATCCAAACCTTTCAAAGGCATGTACTTTCTCTCCATTATCAAGAGACATGTGGTAATTATTTGGAGAGTTCTCCCTTGCTGTGCTTCCCTGATGGCTCAGTTGGTTAAGAATCCTGCCTGCAATTCAGGAGACCTAAATTCAATCCCTGGGTGTAGAAAATCCCTGGAGAAGGAAATGGCAACCCACTCCAATAATTCTTGACTGGAGAATCCCATGGACAGAGGAGCCTGGTGGGCTGCAGTCCATGGGGTTGCAAAGAGTCAGACACGATTTATTAACTAAACCACCAGCCTTACTGTGCTGACCCAATAAACTTGATTTTGTTGCACTATAGGTTTATTTCTCATGGCCTTTGGTTGGTTAAGCTTTAACATGGTCATTACACATGTTTACACTCAAGTTGTGGAACAAAAAAGACAATTAGTGAAATTTATGATATGAATATGATAGGTTTCATAAAGAGACTATGGATAAAAGTTATTGGAATCAAGAAATTAGAAGAAATTTGAGATCAAGTTGTCAGTTGAGGTATTCAAATGATTAGAAGTTGCCATTGCTCATGACAAAGACAGAGATGGAGAGGAAAATGGTCATGCAGGTGCTAACTTCTCAGGGGATGAGCAGCAGGGAGATCAATAAGGGTTAGGTACCAGAGGTGCCAGAGTTGGAATGTCTTGAATTTCAAAGGAGGAAGTATCTGGGACTAAGGATAAAATAGAGTAAGTTGCAAAATGTAACATATCCAGGAGCTTTGTTCCATTTGTCACATATTTGAGACACAACAATAACTTTAGGTAACTTTTCTAGATAATTATGTGTTAACTCTGAAATCTCACGAATAGCCTATAAAATGTGTTTTAAACCCCATTTTACAGATCATAAAATTGAGTCTCAAAGAAGTTAAAAACTTTCACTCAATTCATCCACCTCAAACTGACCCCAGGTTTCCTGGGTACAAAAGCCATATCTAGTGTTTCTCAAACTATTTAAATAAAGGATCACTTCTCCCCGGGTATCCATGGGTCAATACTTGTTAGGAAAATAGTAAAATGAGAACTACTAACAAAATAAGAAAAACTAAAATACAACAGAATAAACCCATTTTAAAAAGTTATTGGAGTCAACACACTTAAAGTTACTTTCTCAAATTGCTATAAAGAGTACAAATGGTTCCCCACAACCTCTGTTCTTATTTGGACCTGGACTGACAATAAATAATTTGCTAACCAGCACCTGCCCAGGGACTATTAGTATACTTTGAGTAACAGTGGACTCTGCTTTCTTCCGCTTACTTTCTGCTAACTGGCCCATATTACTCCAGGGCTTTCCCCACTACCTGATGTTCTCAATTAAAGAAACTGTTTGTCTACAGAGAGCCCTGGTGGCACTAACTCTGGTCTCCATCGCCCACCAAATTTCTACTTTGACAGTTTTTCTTCCAGGTCTCTAGACAAACTTCCATCAGGATCCTCAGAAATATACCTTTTGTTAGGAACTGGACCTTCCATTTATGCGAGATGAGATAATGAGATACTTGGCTTCTTGAGTCACTTCTGGAGAACAGTCCGAGGAATTTATCTCAAAGGGGCAAGCAACAACAGCCCTGGGGGATTCCATTAGAGCTTTTCTTTTCCTCCCAATACACACAAAAGACACTCATCATCACAGAAAGTATGTAACTGTGTTTCTAAGTGGAGGAGTGCATTCAGTGGTTAACACTGTCAGAGATTCAGTGCACAACTGCTATACAAGTAAGTGGAAAACAGCTGCTTTATAAAATTCTCTTTGGAAGTCAGCATAAGTAATTCTGGCTCTAAAAGGAGAATACAGTAGTCATAGATTTTATTTAAATAATTTAAATTTTTACTTTTTCAATGAGAAATTAAAATAAGAGAAACTCAACTTTATGACCCCTGTGGAAACTGTGGCCTCAGCAATATTTGCACTGCAGAGAATAGAGACGCAGACATAGAAACAGACTTGTGGACCCAGCAAAGGGAAGAAGAGGGTGGGACAGATTGAGAGAGTAGCATTTAAACATATACACTACCGTATGTAAAACAGATAGCTAATGGGAAGTTTCTGTATAACACAGGGGCCTCAGCTCAGTGCTCCATGATAACCAAGAGGGGTGAGATGGGGTAGGGGATGGGAGGGAGGTGCAAGAGGGAGGGGACAATGTATACTTATGGCTGATTCATGTTGTTGTATACCAGAAACCACACAACGTTGTAAAGCAAGTACTCTCAAATTAAAAAAAAAAAAAATTAAGAGGAAAAAGAAAAAAATTTTCACCATAGAATGGTCATTCTGGGCACCCAAAGAAGACCTTCCCAGGAGAGCCCAGAGAAGTGTGGATTGTCTTTGGCAGGCAAAGCCACTGCTAAGCTTGTGTAACTGTAGCTATGAAAAGGAAATAAGAAAGAAATGACTTGATATTCAGGTTTATGAGGCTCTTAGCCCTTTGCCCACTGATATTCTTCAAATGTGACCCATTTGTTGAAGGAAAGTATTGGGAAGAGTCAGAATCCTTGAGCCAGATAGGGAAGCATAAATGGGATGCCACTGAGCTCTAGGAAGACCCATAGGTAGCCAGTAGAGAGGAAGGGAAGGGCAAGAATCAGTTGTTATATTATGTATATAACTACGAATGACATGGTCCAGAACCAAGAAAGCAATAGATACTATACTTCCTGACTTCCTTTGGATTTGTGAAAAATCTTCTGACATGGGTTGAAAGAAAACTTATACTTCTCATAAATATTTTAAATAACTGAAAATCTATCCACTCTTCATTTTTACTTAATGAAAAATCGTTACTTAGCTCTAATGTATGACCAAATGCCTTTAAATACTTTGCAGATGTCATTTCTTTTATCTCACAACAAAGATGCTATATGGGGACAATTATTCTCATGTTACAAATTAAAAAAAAAAGCTGGAAGTCAGAGAGATTTAAGTGTCGTGTACAAGTGTCACTGGGAGCATCTGAGTTTTCTGTCTCCAGTCTCCATGACTGCTGTCAGCACAGATTGAAGCTCACACTGTGTGCACAGTGAATGCAGGATTGGCCCCCCTTAACTCTGCTTAAGTCAGAAGGCAAAGAGTACACATCCTGCTCAGTGTTTGGCTCAATCCTCAGATGAGAGTATGTTCAAAGGCTAAGAGGAGAAATGTGACAGACGGGGAAAGCATGCCACAGGTGGAATGGGCAGAGATTCTATGAATGTTAATTTTGGAGAATGGAAGGCAGTGGAGGTGTGCTGGCTGTATTCAAGTATGTCAGTGTTTTGATACCGAAAGGAGATGATTTGTGCCATTAAAACTCACTGAAGATCAAATGATAAAACTAAAAACATATTTTTCATGATAGAGCTAATACCCCTGGTAGTAAGCTTGCTTGTCACTAGAGTAATTTAAATGTGTTTAATGTAGACCAATCAGAACACATTCTTTAATGAGCCATAGATTCTACCTCACAATTCATTCTGCCAAAGAACTGAGTTCTGCCACTTGAAATACTAAATACTTTCTTATTCTAAAGTAAGAAATTTTTTAGAAATTAAGAATTTTGAAGACATTTGTACTGATATTTATCATTTGTGTTAAATATTTCAAGCTTTAAGAATTGAAATAATATTGTTAACAGAAAATTTTCTATGAAAATTAGAACCAATGACACTGAATAGAAAATGTCAATGTTATATGACTCTTAAAAGCACAAGTTAAAGGAAGCTAAAGGAGATGTTTTATTTATTTTTTAGATATTATTTATTTAGATATTTATTTTTAAGCTTATCATTTGAATAAATATAACTTTCTTTTATAATTTTCACTCAATCTTTAGTAACCATGAAAATATTGCATTGGAGTGTAGTAATTTGTTATTCTCTTATAATTTATCATTAATTTTGTTTTCTCAAGACTATCTCAAAACACAAAAACTTTGCGTTTGTCACAAAACAATGGCAAAACATGAGAAGGTACTAAGCTCTTTACTGAAACTATAGCCAAGAAGTCAACAAAACAATGAAGATGGTTTAGCATGTTGATTCAGTGTTTTCATTATTGTGAATTATGGGGATACTCAAATTAGAGCACAGAATATACTTTTGAATTATGCCTTATAAATCTAGGAATGTGTGTTTTGTAATGTTATCCTCCTGATGCTTTACCCAATTTGTGGGATTACAACAGTTCTGACAGTTAAAAGTTGCGAAGTTATGTGTCCAAAATTAGTGGGCGATTAAATTATGGGCTAGTAAGTCATTATCATGATAACTCCAGTAACTCATTATCACTAGTAATTTCATTATCATGAAGATCTCAAATATTCTGTGAGGAATTATAATGTGATAAACTTTTTATGAGTTTCCCTGGTGGCTCGTTGGTAAATAATCTGCCAGCCAGTGCAGGAGACACATTGAGATCCCTGGGTTGGGAAAATCCCCTGGAGAAGTAAATGACAACCCACTCCAGTTTTCTAGCCTAGAAAATCCTTGCACAGAGGAGCATGGCAGGCTACAGTTCATGGGGGCATAGAAGTGTCAGACAAAACTTAGTGACTATACAACAACACACTTTTTACATGAAATGCAAAGAAAAATAATGACATTAAACTTCCATATACAATATCATAGAAGTTGTATTAAAATATATTGTGTGTGTGTGTGCTCAGTCGCCTCAGTTGTATCCAACTCTTGGAGACCTTATGAACTGTAGCACACCAGGCTCCTCTGCCCATGGGATTCTCCAGGCAAGAATACTGGCATGGGTTGCCATGCCCTCCTCCAGGGGATCTTCCCAACCCAGGGATCTAAGTGAAGTGAAAGTCACTCAGTCATGTTCAACTCTTTGTGACACCATGGACTATATATAGTCCATGGAATTCTCCAGGCCAGAATACTGGAGTGGGTGGCAGGAATCAACCAGGGTCTCCTGCATTGCAGGCAGATTCTTTACCAACTGAGCTATCAGGGAAGCCCATCCAAATATATTAGAAGAAAAAATTCATAGGAATAAATTACCAAGCTTGTAATAATTAACTTGTGTAATAGTAGCCAGATTTCAGAGGAATGTTTCCTTTGAATTTTCAAGTCTTCACCCTCAATGTAATTATACAATTTTCACTTAGAAACAGCACAAACAATTATTTTACTTATACTACTCTTACAGACTTTTTATACATTAATAATATGTTTAATGTCTTTCTTCTCTACAAGACTTGGTTTCTCTCAACAAGGAACCTAAATTTTATTCATTTCTGGTTCCCCACAGTATATTCATTATATTGTATAAATCATGCATGAATTCATTTAGCAAGCTTTTCTTTAGCACAGTTTGTTCCCAAGCACTAGTTATTTGTGACACAGGGATAAAATGCATCATTGCTGAGGAGAATATATATTAATTGGGGGTAGCAAAATGTAAAAATGCAAACAACAAAAACCATAACCCAGGTATAAACAATGGCAAACTAGACAACTTCAAAGTGTGATATCAACACAAAGGAAAGTTTTCTTATTGTCCCTTAGAAGGCAAAGAAAGCTTTGCAGATAAGTGAATCTTAAGGATGAAAGAAGTCATCCAGGGTAATGACAGCAGGAGACTGGAAGGCCATCCAAGTGAGACAGGGAAGATTGAAGGCCAGAGAGGGTTGAATGCGCTGAGGGGACTCTAAAGAATTCCGGAAGTTGGATTAGTGCAAGTGTTGGATGGAAACATCCTGAGAGACAAGCAAAATGTCCTATGCAGGGGACACACCAGGAAGTGTACACTGTCCTCTGCTAAGGAGGTTAGGTTTCCTCCTGCAGGCTGGAGAAATCATGGAAGTCTTAAAAGCATGCCTTTGGTATCACCCTTTTATTTGAGCAAGAGATCACTTTGGCAGATATATTGTGAATTATAAGGACACAAGAATGAAGACAAGGAGGTAAATAGATGAATAAAATAAAGAGGAAAAATAAACATAGTCTCAACTAAAGCAGGGACACTAGCAGTGGAAGTATGGAGATGGATAAATAAATGGGGAACAAAATTGTAGATAGAATCATTAGGATTTTATTAGATGTGGTACAATGTGAGGAATAAGACGAGGACCACTCGCATATTTCAGACACAAGAGATTGGGTGGTATTCCACAGATTCAGAACACAGGAGGAGTGGTCCAAGGAAGGGATGAGTTTGGTCTGGAGGAGGCTGAGTTAGGCTATTTCTCAGATCCTCAACTGGAGACTTCCAAACAATTATTGAAACTATGCATCTGGATAGTAGAAGAGAGTTCTAAGATTCAGAGTTAAACAGGTGTTTTAAAGTAAATGGTGGATAAATAAGAGAATAAAATTGAGACCGCCAGAGAGTGAAGTTGAATCATTCTTTTTTATGTAAAAAGCAAAGAAACAAAAAATCAAAACATCATCTACAACATCATAGTTACAGACCGGGCAGAGGAAGTAAACACTATGAATGGCTCCAAGGAATAACCAAAGAAATTCAGGAACAGCTAAAGAAAACTGGAAATGTGTAGGAAGAAAGCATAAAACAAGTGAACAGTCATATTTCCTTCAACAGGAACAGTGCCCAGAGGACATGGAGGTTGGGAACCACACCAGCGTGACAGAGTTCATCCTTTTGGGGTTAACAGAGGATCCTACACTTCGTGCTCTCTTCTTTGTGGTCTTTCTAGGCATTTACGTAGTCACCTTAATAGGCAATATTAGCATAATCACTTTAATAAGAAACTGCTCCCACCTTCACACCCCCATGTACTTCTTCCTCAGTCACTTGGCTTTTGTAGACATCGGGTTTTCCACATCCATCACACCTATGATGATTATAGGACTTCTGAAATATAGATTGGCCCTTCCGGTTGCTGGCTGTGAAGCCCAGCTTTGTTCTGGGGTCACATTTGGGACAGCTGAGTGCTTCCTGCTGGCTGCCATGGCCTATGACCGCTATGTGGCCATCTGCTTGCCCCTGCTCTACTCCACCCACATGTCCCCCAGAGTCTGTGTTCTCTTGGTTGGGGCTTCCTATGTGGGTGGGTGTGTGAATGCTTGCACATTTGCTAGCTGCTTACTGACTCTGTCTTTCTGTGGGCCGAATCAGGTAGACCACTTTTTCTGTGACTTCTCCCCTCTGTTGAAACTTTCCTGCTCAGATGTCTCCACTGTTGAAATTATCCCTTCCATCTCTTCTGGCTCCATCCTTGTGGTCACAGTGTCTGTCATCGCTCTCTCTTACATCTGCATCCTCAGCACCATCCTGAAGATGCGCTCCACTGACGGGAGACGCAAGGCCTTCTCCACCTGCACCGCTCACCTCACCGCGGTCACTCTCTACTATGGAACGATTACCTTCATTTATGTGATGCCCAAATCCAGCTACTCAACTGAGCAGAACAGAGTGCTGTCTCTGTTCTACACAGTGTTGATCCCCATGTTGAACCCTCTCATCTACAGTCTGAGGAACAGAGATGTAAAGGAGGCCCTGAGAAAGGCAATGGTCAGAATATATTCTTAGGATCCATTCTTAACATTTCAGATGACCTATAAATTTTTGTTTACCGGTAGCATACCAATTGCTTAAATTGAAAACACAGTAATTCTTCTTTAAAATTTTATTGAAGCATAGTTGATTTATAATGTGTTAACCTCTGATGTGCAGCAGAGAGACTCACAGATACATATATATATATATTCTTTCTCATATTCTTTTCCATTATGGTTTATCACAGGATATTGAATATAGTTCCCTGGGCTATACAGTAGGACCTTGTTTTTTATTGGTCCTATTTTTACTAGTTTGCATCTGCTTGCTAATCCCAAACTCCCAATCCTTCCCTCTCCCACCCCCCATCCCCTTGGCTAGCATACATCTGTTCTCTATGCCTGTGAGTCTATTTTTGTTTCATAAATACATTCATTTATGTCATATTTTAGATTCCACATATAACTGATCTATTTGGTACATACACTACATCATTATCCATTCATCTGTCAGTGGACATTTACGTTGTTGTCTTGGCTATTGTAAACAGTGCTGCTATGAATATAGGGGTGCATTATTTTATTGAATTATAGTTTTGTCTGGGTGTATTCCCAGGAGTGGGGTTGATGCATCATATGGCAACCTCCATACTGAGGAGGTTTTCAGAGGAACCTCCATACTGTTTTTCATAATGGCTGTATGCAAAACATTATCACTTCTAGCTCTCGATTTTATATACTTATAAACCAACTGGGAGACACCTTAAAATCAGGAAAATGATAGTAATAATTATTACTATTATGTATTAACACCTGTAGCTACCTTGGATTTTTCTTTATCTCTCAAACAAAAATTTGTACTTACAATGTTCCAGGCCCTATTTTAAGCACACTGGGATACTAACTGGTTGACTTCTCATAAAAATCCTATGAAATAGTACTATTATTTCTATTTTACAAATGAATCCTCTGGGGCACAGAGACGTCACATAGATTGCTCAAAATCATGCAGCTAGGAAACTGTAGGACCACTGTCTGAATCCGGAAAACCTGGCTACAAAACCACTATGCTTCTCCATTTAATATTCATAGTAATCTCATGATACCGATGTTATAAATTTACCTCAATTTACAGATGAGAGTATCGAGTGCTAGAAAGTACCAATAGTTTCTCTGGAGAGATATGAACTCAATTGTTCTAAATCTAACAGCATCAAGTCCTCTGATTCCATGCCCTTGACCAAATCTATGAGCCACAGTCAGTCCAAAAACTTCAGCACTGTTATTGATCTAAAGGATCTGAGCAGGATCAGCAAGCCTAACCTATTCCTTTGCTTCAGTCTTCTGAACAAGCTCTACCCTCAAGAAGATCTAGATTTTGAAGCCTACAAAACAAGGAGAAGAATGTGAAGACTGTATTGATCTCTATCTACCTATACAAAATAAGGTCTGGATACCACAATCACATGATATGACTGGAAGTCCATCCCTATTTAAACACATTAAAAGCAAATACTTCCATTTCACACAATGTAGTCTTCCTTATATATAGGAATTTTAAAGGGTATCTTAAATTCTAAGCATTGCAATTAATATGTAAACAACAATCATAGTTCCATAGTCTAGATTTATAGAGAGATTAGAATCTAATTAAAAGCTAAAAATATTGTCAAAGATTGTACTAACGTTATTTCTTGCATAATAATGCACCCTTCTAAACATCACCACTGGAAAGGGTGAGGAGAGATTTTTCTGGAATATAGGAACTCTCAACAGAAGCAAATATGAGGCAACTCTTTAAAGCATCTGAAAGCAACACTTAGATCTTAAGTCCTTGTCTCAGCATAATGGAGTGAGAGAAGTAAGACCTGGAAAACATAATTGAAAAATTAACAAATGGAAGATGTTTGTAATATACTGCTATATATTATCTATATAAAACAAATATTAAAGGCCACAGAGATCATTTAAAACACATGACATTATTAAATGATGGGCAATGGGACCCATTATTCTCCACTCACAGCACACCTTATAAAAATGTGTGGTGTTTTTGCCTTCCATACCAACCAATTGGAAAATAATATATAGTCTAAATATCCAGATACCAACTTGCTGCTCTATTCTTTCATTCAGTTGTGAATTCTAACTGCCTGGAGGAGGTGTCAGACTTCACAGATTTACGGCTCAGTTCCAAAACTCTGCCCTCCCTTCAGACACCAACTGCAAGCAATGGGTCTCCAGGGTATCCACACTTCTGTCCAACTTGGCTACAAAGTCAGGGAGTCCCACAACCCTCTTACAGGGTTGATCATTTGCTGGGATGGTCTACAAAACTCTTGAACACATTTGCTTACATTTTTCCAGTGTATTATAACAGATATTATAAAGGAATAATAATGTCTTTATTAAGACAATTAAAACGTAACTGCCACATGGAGAGACACGATGCACTGGGTCTGAAAGGAGGGAGCAGAGCAGGAGCTTCCATCACCAAGAAGTTGGATTATATAGCCCTTCCAGCAAGTGGATCTGTTCAACAACTTAAAAGCTTTCCACCAGATAGTTTAGTATTTTATGGAGGGTATGTAATCAATCTCCAGCCTCTCCATTCTCACTGCAGAAATGGGTGTAAAATTCCAAGCTTTTCATCATGGTTTGATATGATGACCAGCTCTCATCCAGAAGTTATACAGAATCCCACCAAGGGGGATTCCAATAAAAGACACCCACCCAGAAATTCAAAGGGGTTTAGCAGCCCTATGTCAGGAACCAGGGTTAAGGAACAAATATTTGAACAAAAGATGCTTCTAACACCATTGTCATTCAGAAAATTACAGGAGTTTCAAGCCTTAAGTTAGGATCTGGGGGCACAGACCAAAGGTTTATTTATATTATGTCACTGTTCACCCCATGGTTTGTGGCTATGGACCCTTCACACCAAATGACCAAAAAAGAATGAAATTCAATTCAGTTCAGTTGCTCAGTCATGTCCAATTTTTGTGACCCCAAGGAGTGCAGCATGCCAGGCTTCCCAGTCCATCCCCATCTCCTGGAGCCTGCTCAAACTAATGTGCATTGAGTTAGTGATGCCATCCAACCATCTCATCCTCTGTCATCCCCTTCTCCTCCAGCCTTCAAACTTTCCCAGCATCAGGGTCTTTTCCAATGAGTCAGTTCTTCGCATCACGTGGCCAAAGTATTGGAGCTTCAGCTTCAGCACCAGTCCTTCCAATAAATATTCGGGACTGATCTCCTTTAGGATAGACTGGTTGGATCTCCTTGCAGTCCAAGGGACTCTCAAGAGTCTTCTCCACTACAGCTCAAAAGCATCAATTATTCAACCTCAGCTTTATTTATGGTCCAACTTACACATCCATACATGACTATTGGAAAAATCAAAGCTTTGCCTAGATGGACCTTTGTTGGCAAAGTAATGTCTCTGCTTTTTAATAGGCTGTCTAGGTTGGTCATAGCTTTTCTTCCAAGAAGCAAGCATGTTTTAATTTCATTGCTGCAGTTACCATCTGCAGTGATTTTGGAGCCCCCCAAAATAAAGTCTCTCACTGTTTCCATTTTTTCCCCATCTATTTGCCATGAAATGTCAGGACCAAATGCCAAGATCTTAGTTTTTTGAGGGTTGAGTTTTAAGTCAAGTTTTTAACTTTCCTCTTTCATTTTCATCAAGTTCATTTAGTTCCTCTTCATTTTCTGCCATAAGGGTGTTTGTGGAGTGGCCACAGGACTGGAATTTCTCCTGGCAATCTTGATTCCAGCTCGTGCTTCATCCAACCCGGGATTTCACATGTACTCTGCATATAAGTTAAATAAGCAGGGTGACAATATACAGTCTTGATGTATTCCTTTCCCAGCTTGGACCAGTCCATTGTTCCATGTCTGATTCTAACTGTTGCTTCTTGACCTGCATACAGATTTTTCAGGAGGCAGGTCAGGTGGTCTGGTATTGCCATCTCTTGAAGAATGTTCCACAGTTTGTTGTGATCCACACAGTCAAAGCCTTTGGCATAGTCAATAAAGCAGAGGTAGATGTTTCTCTGGAACACTCTCACTTTTTTGATGATCCAACACATTTGGCAATTTGATCTCCAGTTCCTCTGCCTTTTCTAAATCCAGCATGAACATCTGGAAGTTCATGGTTCATGTACTGTTGAAGCCTTACTTGGAGAATTTTTAGCATTAGTTTGCTAGCATGTGAGATGAGTGCGATTGTGCAGTAGTTGGAACATTCTTTAGCATTGCCTTTCTTAGGGATTGGAATGAAAACTGACCTTTTCCAGTCCTGTGGCCACTCCACAATAGCCAAGATTGAAAACAAACTGACTATCAACAGAGAAGTAGAGCTAAGAAGAACTTGAAATTGATTCTTAACACAGTCAAAAGGGAAGTAAATTAAAATAGAAGACTTAATGCTATGCACATATTAGAATAGCTTATCTTTTTTAAGTGACAATATCAATCTGGGTAAGGACCCAGAGTAACTAGAACTGAAATACAAAGTGGGTAGGAATGTGAAATGGTACAGCCATTTTGAAAAAAACAAGTTTTGCAGTATCTTAAAAACATACACTAACCATAACACTCAGCAATTACAATACTAAGGTTTTGTCAAAGAGAAATGAAAACACATGTCCACACAGAGACCTATATGGAGGTATTTCAGAAGCTTTACTCGTAATTGCCAAAAACCAGAAAATCCTCAAATATGCATCACTGACTAAACAGGTATAGGTTCTGCTTTCATGTAGTGAATATGTTTGAGAGGATTATAACACAATCCAGACTATCTATAACCTGTCATTCACAATATTCATGACATCATTCAAAACTGCTAAGAAATTAAAAAAAAAAAAAAAAAAAAGCTGGGAAAGCGGAAATATATGGCCTGTACTCAAGATAAAGGGTTGGAAACTAACCTCAAGGAAGACTGAGAACAAAAATATAAGCTTCCATCTCAGGAAGCTTATAAAGGAACAACAATAAATAAGAAAAAAGCATACGGAATTCCCTAGTGGTTAGGATGTGTGCTGCCGCTGCAGGGAGCACAGTTTCAACCTCTGGTGGTGGAAGTAAGATCCACAAGCCACACAGCATGGGCAAAAACTATATGTGCATATATGAGTAATAAACAACTCAACGAAATCAAAGAAAAAGAAAAATGTTCCATAGAGAAAATAAATTTGCAGTTTCATTCATTGAAAAACCCATAGGAGTACTAATCGAGGAAAAGCCAAAATTTTTAACTATCTAAATAACACATGAAAAAGGGGGCATAATTACACATTCTATATATATTAAGATGGTTAAAAACAGATATTATGAACAGTTTACATTAATAGATTTAGTAAATAATGAAAAGTAAATATTTTCTAGAAAAATACAATGAGAAAAAGTCTGAAAAAGAAAAACAAATATGTCTTTCTTCAGGTTGGGAGGACAGACATAGAATAATCTAGCAATAAATTTAGTCAGAAACACTGTTTCTTCAACTTTTATGCAGCCTATTTAACAATGTCATAATGATCTAATTTTTCAGTAATCAACAATATACCCAAACCTGAAATGCTCTTCCTACCTAATGCAAGAGGCACTCAGTCGCTAAATTGCCAGGATTTCATGACAGCACTCAATTTCAGATTAGTCCCTCCTCTTACTCCCACCACAGAATCAGGAACCTGTTCAGAACTGAACCCCAGAGCACTTAACCCCTCCTCGTTATCCTTCACTAAGAATCCAGATCTTTCAAAAGGCACGTGCTTTCTGTCAACTGTCAGGAGACACGTGGTAGTTACTGAGAGAGTCCTCCCTTTCTACACTGACTCGGTAAACTTAATTTTGTTGGACTATACATTTATTTCCAGTGACCTTTGACTGGCTAAGCTTAAACACAGTAAGTTCACATGCTTAGATTTAACTTGTGGAACAAAAATGAAAATTAGTGGAATTTAGGATAAGAATATGGTAGGCTTCATAAGGAGACTATGGATAAACGAAAGTAATTGAAATCAAGAAAGTAGAAGAAATTTGAAGTCAAGTTGTCAGTTGAAATATTCAAATGATTGGAAGTCGCCTTCACTCATGACAAAGATAGAGATGGAAAAGAAAATGATCATGCAGGCGTTAAAGTCTTCAGGGGATGAGGAAAACAGGGAGATCAATAACAGATAGGAGGTCCCATAGCTGGAATGTCATGACTCTCAAAGGAGGAAGTAGTTGGGATTGAGAATAAAATAGAACAATTTGCAAAAGGGAACAGGGTTCTTCCCAAATCTGGCGAGTGTGACCTATAACAGTCAACACTTCTAGGCACTACGTTCGATTGGTCACATATTTGAGACACATCAATAACTTCAGGTAACTTTTCCAGATAATTATATGCTATCCCTTTGAAATCTCATGAATAGACTATAAAATATGAATTATTAACCCCATTTTATAAATCATAAAATTGAGTCTCAAAGAAATAAAACAATTTTAAAGAATTCATACACCTCACCCTGAACCCAGGATTGTGTGCACTCAGTTGCTCAGTCATGTTGGACTTTTTGTGACCCCATGGACTGTAGTCCGCCAGGCTCTTCTGTCCATGGGGATTCTCCAGGCAATAATACTGCAGAGGGTTGCCATGCCCTCCTTCAGAGGATCTTCCCAACCCAGGGATCAAACCCAGGTCTCCTGCATTGCAGGTGGATTCTTTATCATCTGAGGCACCAAGGAAGTCCAGGACTCCTGTATACAAAAGCCACACGTAGTATTTCTCAAGCTATTTAAACAAAGGATCAGTTTTTACCAAGCATCCACAAGTCAGTACTTTTTAGGAAAACAGTAAAATGAGGACAATTGAAAAAAAATAAAAGCTAAATTACAAAAGTATAAACCCATATTAAAAATCACTAAAGCCAGCACCATTAAAATTACTTTCTAAAATTTTTATAAAGAATATAAATGGTTCCCAACAACTCCTGTTCTTATTGGGTCCTGGACTGACAATAAGTAGTTTGCCAACCAGCACCAGCCCAAGGACTATAAATACACTTTGAGTAATAGTGGACTGTGCTTTGTTCTGCTTACTTTCTCCTCACATACTCATATTACTCCAGAACCTTCCCCACTACCTGATGTTCTCAACTAAAGGAACTTTTTTGCCTACAGAGAGGAAATTAGAGCCCTGATAACACTGACTCTGGTCCCCATCTCTCACCAAATTTCTATTTCAAACTTGGTTTATTCTCCAAGTTTCTGAACAAAACTTCCACCAGGATCCTCAGAGATATACTTTTTGTTAGGAACTGGACCTTCCACTTATGCCACTTTAATGAGATACCTGGCTCCATGAGTCATTTCTGGAGAACAATCCCAGGAATTTATCTCAAAGGGACAAGCAACAACAGTCCTAGGGGATTCTATTAGAGCCTTCCTTTCTCTCCCAACACACAAAAAAGACACTCATCCTCACAGAATGTATGTAAGTAACTATGTTCCTTAATGGAGGAGAGCATTCAGTGGTTAACATTGTCAGACAGTCACACAACTACTATACAAGTAAGTGGAAAACATCTGCTTCATAAAGTTCTCTTTGGAATTCAGCATCAGCAATTCTGGCTCTAAAAGGTGAGTGCAGTAATCATGGATTTTATTTAAATAATTTAAATTTTCACTTGTTCTATGAGAAATTAAAAATAAAAGAAACTCAACAACTTTGTTTTGTGACCCCTGTGGAAACTGTGGCCTCAGCAAGATTTGCACTGCAAGGAATAGAGCCACAGACATGGAGAACAGACGTGTGGACACAGCTGAGAGTAGAAGAGGATGGGACAGATGGCAAGAGTAGCATTGAAACATATAGACTACCATATGTAAAACAGAAGGCTGGTGGAAAGATGTTGCAGAAGCCAGGGAGCTCCGCTCAGTGCTCTGTGACAGCCTAGAGGAGTGCAATGCAGTGGGGAATGGGAGGGACGTTCAAGAGGGAGGGGACGTATGTATACTTATCGTTGATTCATGCTGTTGTATGGCAGAAACACAACACTGTAAAGCAGCTACCTTCCAATTTTTAAAAAAATTTAAGAGAAAAAAATATTTGCACTGCAGAATTTTGGGTGTCATTCTGGACACCCAAAGCAGACTTCTCATGAGAACCCAGAGTGCAGTGTGGAGGGTCTTCACAGTCAAAGCCACGGCTAAGCTTGTGTAACTGCAGCTATGAAAAGGAAATAAAGAACCAACTTGATATTCAGGTTTAAGAGGCTCTTAGCCCTATCCCCCCTGATCATTATCAAATGTAACCCATTCATTGAGGGAAACTATTGGGAAGAGTCAGAATCCCGGAGCCAAATAGAGAAGGATAAATGGGATGGCACAGAGCTCTAGAAAGACCCATAGGTAGTCAGTGGAGAGGAAGGAAAGGGCAAGAATCAGCTGTTAGATTATGCATATAACTATGAATGACATGGTTCAGAACTAAGAAGGCATCAGATACCATGCTTCCTGACTTCTTTTGGATTTGTGAAAAATTTTCTGACATGTGTTGAAAGAAAATTTATACTTCTCATAAAAATTTTAAATAATTGAAAATCTATCCACTCTTCATTTTTACTTAATGAAAATAGTTACTTAGCTCTAATGTATGGCCAAACACCTTTAAAGATTTTGCAGATGGATATCATTTCTTTTAATCTCACAACAAAGTTGCTTTATGGGGACAATTATTCCCACTTTACAAAAAACGAAAACAAAAAACTGAGAGTCAGAGAGATTTAAGTGTCACGTGGAAGTGACAACAGTTGGACATTGGAAGGATCTGAGTTTTTCATCTCCAGTCTCCATGACTGCTGTCAGCACAGACTGAAGCTCACACTGTGTGCACAGTGAATGCAGAGTTGGTCTCTCTGAACTCTGCTTGAATCAGAAGGCAAAGAGCACACCTGCTCAGCACTTGGCTCAGTCCTCAGATGAGAGTATGTTCAGAGACTGAGAGTAGAACCATGAGGGATCTGAAAAAGTGTACGACAAAAAGAATGGAAGCAGAGATTCTATGAGTGCTAATTTTGGGAAATGAAGGTAGTGGAGGTTTTCTGACTGTATTCAAATATTTCGCTGTTTTGATACTGAAAGGAAATTGTCCCATTAAACTCATAGAGGATCGAGTGATAAAACTAAAAACAGATTTTTCATGATAGAGCTTACACCTCTGGCAGATATTTAGTAAAGATCAATCAGAAGACATTCTTTAATGAGCTGTAGGTTCTCAACTATTAGTTCATTACACCTCACAGTTCATTCTGTCAAAGAACTAAGACCCACCATTGGAAATACTAAATACTCTTCTATTCTAAAGCAAGAAATTTGAAAGAATTTTGAAGACATTTGTATTGATATTTATCATTTTTGCTAAATGTTTCACGCTTTAAGAATTGAAATAATATTGTAAGCAGAATATTGTCTCTTTATGAAAATTAGAACCAATAACACTGAATAGAAAATGTTAATGTTACATGACTCTAAAGCACAAGTTGAAAGGAAGATATAAGGAGATAGATTTTGAAAAGTTATTCAGGAAATTGGGACATACTTGATTGATAAAACTAAGAGAATATGCCAATTACAAAATGTAATATATAACATGATTACAAATATGTCAATGTGTGCCTGCATGCATGCTCAGTCATGTTTGACTCTTTGCAATACCATGGACTGTTGCCCACCATGCTCCTCTGTCAGTCAGTTTCCCCAGGCAAGAATACTGGAGTGGGTTGCCATTTCTTTCTCCAGGGGATCTTCCTGACTCAGGGATCAAACCTGTATCTCCTGAATCTCCTGCATTGGTAGGTGGATTCTTTACAAATGAGCCACCTCAGAAGCCCCAAATATGTCAATACTATTAACATATGCCTCATAATTAAAAGGAGAAGGCAATGGCACCCCACTCCAGTACTCTTGCCTGGAAAATCCCATGGACGGAGGAGCCTGGTGGGCTGCAGTCCATGGGGTTGCTAAGAGTCGGACACGACTGAGCGACTTCTCTTTCACTTTTTACTTTCAAGCATTGGAGAAGGAAATGGCAACCCACTCCAGTGTACTTGCCTGGAGAATCCCAGGGACGGGGGAGCCTGGTGGGCTGCCGTCTATGCGGTCGCATAGAGTCGGACACGACTGAAGCGACTTAGCAGCAGCATAATTAAAATAAATCAATATGGATTCTGATGATTGTTAAAGTTGAATAGTAGGTAAAATTCTCTTTTGTTTTTAGCTATATGTGAAAAATTAAAAGTAAATGCAGGTAAAAAGAATTTGTAGATCTTCAGAACTTAACTACAAGAATTGAGATTTAGCTGAAATTAACAGAAAGAAAGGTGTATGTAAGTGAAGTTTTCAAATCTCTACAGTAAATCTCAGATTAACTTATTTTGTTTTATAATACTTGCAGAAACATTTTAAAATTATTTCTATACTTCTCATTCTAATAAGTACAACATTCTTTTAATATTTTCACTGAATCTTTAATATGGCCCAAAATATTACATTGGACTGTATTCATTTCTGTTTATTCTCTTAATAATTTATCATTAATTCTACTTTCTCAGAGCTGTCTCAAAATAGAAGAACTTTGCCTTTGTCACAACGCAATGTCAAAACATGGAGACAGTACTAAGCTCTTTAGTGAAACTATGGCCAAGAAGTAAACAAACAATGAAGATAGTTTAGCATGTTGATTTAGTATTTTCATTACTGTAAATCATGGAGATACTCAATGGAGAATTATGCCTTAAATAAATAGGAATGTGTCATATTTTATAATATTTAGCCTCGCTATTACTTTATACAACATGTGCGATCACAATAGTTCTGATAGCTGAAAGTTAAGAACAGTTATGTGTCCAGAAACAGTGGGCGATTAAATTAAGGGCTGGAAGTGGAAGTGTTAGTCATTCAGTCATGTCTCAGACTCTTTGTGACCTCATGGACTGTAGCCCATCAGGCTCCTCTGTCCATGGGATTCTCCAGGCCAGAATACTGGAGTGGGTTGCCATTCACTTCTCCAAGGGATCTTCCCAACCCAGGGATGGAAGCTGGGTCTCCTGCACTGCAGGCAGATTCTTTACTGTCTGAGCCACCAGGAGGCTAGTGACTCATTATTATGAAGCTCTCAAACACTGTGTGAGGAATTATAATGTAATAAACTTTTTATGGTCTTCCCTGTCTGCTCAGTGGTAAAGAACCCACCAGTCAATGTAAGAGACATGAATTTCCCAGCCTGGGAAATCCCATGGAGAGAGAAACCTGTGGGCTACCATCCACGGTTTCACAAAAGAGTCGAACATGACTTACCAACTAAACAACAAACTTTTTGTATGAAATGCAAAGAAAAATAATGACATTAAACTTCTACCTGCAATGTGATAATAGTTATATTACAATATAACAAAGGAAAACAATTCCTGGAAATAATCACCAAATTTGTAATAGTTAACTTCTGTGATAGTAGCCAGATTTGAGAGGAATGTGTTGTTTTTTTTTAATTTCCAAGTGTTTTTCCCCAATATAATTATTCAATTTTGATTTAGAAGCAACATAAGCAATTATTTTACTTACGCCACACTAACAGACTTTCTATACACTAATACATATTTAATCTCTTTCTTTTCTACAAGACTTGGTTTCTCTCAACAGGGAACCTAAATTTTGTTCATCTCTGGTTCCCCACAGTATAAGCATTATATTGTATAAATCATGCATGAATTCATTTAACAAATTTTTCTTCAGCACATTTTGCTCTCAAGCACTACTCATTTGTGATACAGGGATAAAACACACCATTGTTAAGGAGAATGTGCATTAATTGGGGGTAGTGAAATGTAAACACACAAACAAAAACAAAACCATAACTCTATAATAAACAATGTCAATCTAGACATCTTCAAAGTGTGATATCAACACAAAGGAAAGTTTTCTGATTAATTCTTAGAAAGCAGAGGTGGCTTTGGAGATAAATCAGTCTCAAGGATGAGCAGAAGTCACCTAGGGTATGACGGTGGGAGGTTTGAGGCTACCCAAGTGGGAGAAAAAGGATTAAAGGCGAGAGAGGGTAGAGTTCACTGAGGGGACTCTAAAGAGTTCAGGAAGGTTGGATTAGTGCAAGTGTTGGATGGAAATATCCAGAGAGACAAGCAAAGAGTCATATGCAGAGGATACATCAGAAAGTGTACACTTTCCTGTGCTAGAGAAGTTAGGTTTCCTCCTAAAGCCTGAAAAAATCATGACATTCTCAAAAGAATCCCTTTGGCAAAACTTGCTCTTAATTTCAGGAAGAGATTCCTTTGGCAGATACATTGTGAATTATAAGAACACAAGGATGAAGACAAGGAGGTAAACAGATCAATGTAAAGGGAAAATGAACAGGATCTCAGCTAAACTAGGGACATTAGCAGTGGATATAAAAATGAGTTAAACTGTAGATTTAGAAATAATCAAAAAATCATCTACAGCACCATATTTACAGACTAGGAAGAGGAAATGATCACTGTGAGTGGCTCTGAGGAATAACCAAAGAAATCTAGGAACAGCCAAAGAAAACTGGAAATGTGTAGGAAGAAAGCATAAAACAAATGAATATTCACATTTTCCTCAACAGGAACAATGCCCAGAGGACATGGAGGTTGGGAACCACACCAGCGTGACAGAGTTCATCCTTTTGGGGTTAACAGAAGATCCTACACTTCGTGTTCTTTTCTTTGTGGTCTTTCTAGGCATTTATGTTGTCACCTTAACAGGCAATATCAGCATAATCACTTTAATAAGAAGTTTTTCCCATCTTCACACCCCCATGTACCTCTTCCTCAGTCATCTGGCTTTCGTAGACATTGGGTATTCCACATCAGTCATACCTATGATGCTTATAGGATTCCTCAGACGTAAACTGGCCCTCCTTGTTGCTGGCTGTGAAGCCCAGCTCTGTTCTGTCGTCATGTTTGGGTCAGCTGAGTGCTTCCTGCTGGCTGCCATGGCCTATGACCGCTATGTGGCCATCTGCTTGCCCCTGCTCTACTCCACCCACATGTCCCCCAGAGTCTGTGCTCTCTTGGTTGGGGTATCCTACCTGGGTGGGTGTGTCAATGCTTGGACATTTACTAGTTGTTTATTGACTCTGTCTTTCTGTGGGCCAAATCACATAAATGACTTTTTCTGTGACTTCTCCCCTCTGTTGAAACTTTCCTGCTCAGATGTCTCCACTGTTGA
>NW_024070201.1:43812558-43966314 GCF_014754425.2 Oryx dammah | reverse complement strand
GTCACTCTCTACTATGGAACGATTACCTTCATTTATGTGATGCCCAAATCCAGCTACTCAACTGAGCAGAACAGAGTGCTGTCTCTGTTCTACACAGTGTTGATCCCTATGCTGAACCCTCTCATCTACAGTCTGAGGAACAGAGACGTAAAGGAGGCCCTGAGAAAGGCAATGGTCAGAATATATTCTTAGGATCCATTCTTAACATTTCAGGTGATCTAGAAATTTCTGTTTGGCAGTATTACACCAATTGCTTAATTTGAAATAATACTTTAATTTTATCAAAGTATAGTTGATTTACAATGTTGTGGTGATTTCTGATGGACAGCAGAGTGACTCATGTATACATATATATTCCTTTCCATATTCTTTTTCTTTTATGGTTATCGCAAGATATTATATACATTAATAGTTCCTGTTCTATACAGTAGGACCTTATTTTTTATGCTTTCTATATATAATAGTTTCAATCTGCTAATCCCAAATTCCCAATCCTTCCCTCCTCTGCACCCTTTCCCCCTTGGAAACCACAAATCTGTCTTCGATGTCTGAGAGTCTGTTTCTGCTTCACAGATATATTCATTTGTGTCATATTTTAGATTCCACATACAATTGATATTCAGTTCAGTTCATTCGCTCAGTTGTATCCAACTCTTTGCGACACCATGGACTGCAGCATGCCAGGCCTCCCTGTCCATCACCAACTCCCAGTGTTTACCCAAACTCATGTCCATTGAGTTGGTGTTGCCATCAAGCCATCTCATCCTCTGTTATCCCCTTCTCCTCCTGCCCCCAATCCCTCCCACCATCAGAGTCTTTTCCAATGAGTCAACTCTTCGCATGAGGTGGCCAAAGTACTGGAGTTTCAGCTTTAGCATCATTCCTTCCAAAGAAATCCCAGGGCTGACCTCCTTCAGAATGAACTGGTTGGATCTCCTTGCAGTCCAAGGGACTCTCAAGAGTCTTCTCCAACACCACAGTTCAAAAGCATCAATTCTTTGGTGCTCAGCTTTCTTTATAGTCCAACTCCCACATCCATACATGACTACTGGAAAAACCACAGCCTTGACTAGATGGACCTCTGTTGACAACGTAATGTCTCTGCTTTTTAATATGCTGTCTAGATTGGTTATAACTTCCTTCCAAGGAGTAAGCATCTTTTAATTGGTATTATTTGGTGTATGTATGTCTGTGTATGTGTGTGTGTATATATATACACACATATATAGACACACCATATCTTTATCTATTCACCCATCAGTGGGCATTTAGGTTTTTTTCCATACCTTGGCTATTAAAAATAGTGCTGCTTTGAACATAGGGATGCATTATCTTTTTAAATTATAGCTTTGTCTGGATATATGCCCAGGAGGGGGATTGCTGGATCATATGCCAACTCTATTTTCAGTTTTCTGAGGAACCTCTATTCTGTTTTCCACAATAGCTGTGCTGAAAATATATTACTTCTAACTCTCAATTTTATACACTTGTAAACCAGCTGGGAGACACTTTAAATCAGTAAAAATGATATGAATAATTATCACTATTATGTATTAACACCTGTGGGTTTCTAGGATTTTTTCTTTCATTTATTTAGCAAACAAAATTTGTACTTACAATGTGCTAGACCCTGTTCTAAGCACATTGGGATGTTAACTGGCTGACTTCTCATAGAATCCTTTGGGAACTCAGTTGGTTCAGTCATGTCCAACTCTTTGTAATCCCATGGACTATAGCACACCAGGCTCCTTTATCCATGAGATTCTCCAGGCAAGAATACTGGAGTGGGTTGCCATGCCCTTCTTCAGGGGATCTTCCAGACCCAGAAATCAAACCAACATCTCCTGCATACTGACAGAGCCACCAGGGAAGCCCCCAGAACCCTGTGAAATAGTATTATTTTTATTTCACAAATGAGTCATCTGTGGCACAGAGACATCATGTAGATCACTCAAAATCATGCAGCGAGGAAGCTGTGGGACCACTGTTTGAATCTAGAAAGCCTGGATCCAAAACCACTATGCTTCTCCATTTAATTTTTCACAATAATCCCATGTTCCTGGTGTCATAAATTTACCTCAATTTACAGATGAGTATATCGAGTGCTAGAGAGTACCAAGAGTTTGTCTGGAGAGACGTGAACTCAATTCTTCTAAATCTAACAGCATCAAGTCCTTGGATTCCATGCCCTTGATCTAAACTCTGAGCCACAATCAGTCCAATGACCTCAGCACTGTCACTGATCTAAAGGATCTGAGCAGGATCAGCAAGACTAAACTGTTCCTCTCTTAAGTCTTCTGAACAAACTCTACCCCCAAGAAGGTCTAGGTTGTGAAGACTCCAAAAAAAGGAAATGAATGTGAAAACTGGATTGATTTCTATCTATTGAAAATAAGGTCTGGATACCACAATCACATGACTTGACTGGAAGTCTATTCATATTTAAATACGTTAATAACAAATACTCCCATCTGGTACAATGTAGTCTTCCTTATCTGTAGGAATTTTAAAGAGCATCTTTTAATTCTAAGCATTGCAATTAATATGTTAACAACAGTTTTAGTTCCACAATCTAGATTTATTAAGAGATTAGAATCTATTTTAAAAGCTAGAAATGTTGCCTAAGATTGTACTAAAGTGTATTTCTTATATAATAAGCCACCCATATTAATATCACTACTGGAAAGGGTGAAAAGAGATTTTTCTGGAGTATAGGAATTCCTAACAGAACAAATACTGAGGCAACTCTTTAAATCACCTGGAAGTAACACTTTGACCATAAAAGTCCTTGTCTCAGCAAAATGGAGCAAGAGAAGTGAGGCATGGAAAACATAATTTAAAAACTAATAAAATGGAAAATATTTATAATGTACCACTATAAAATGTATTCTATCTATAATATCACAAATTTTAAGTGGAAAATATATAACAAATACTAAAAGGTAACAAAGATCATTTTAAACACATAAAATTATTAAATAATGGTTAATGGGATCCATTATTCTCCACTCACAGCACATTTTACAAAATGTGTAGTGATTTTGCCTTTCATACCAATCAATTGAAAAATAATATGTAGTTTAAATACCTAGATATGAACTTAAAGCTCTATTCTTTCATTCAGTTGTGACATAACTGTCTGGAGGTACTGTCAGAGTTCACAGATTTAAGGCTCAGTTCCACAACTCTGCCCTCCCTCCAGACACCAACTGTAAGCAGCAGGTCTCCAGGGTATCCCATTTCTGTTCAACTTGGCTACAAAGCCAGGGAGTCCCACAACACTCTTCCAGGTTTGATCGTTTGCTGGGATGGGTTCACAAAACTCTTGGAAACATTTGCTTACATTTTCCAGTTTATCATAAAAGATATTATAAAGGACAAATTAACAGTCAGATGGAGAGATATAATACACCGGGTCTGAAAGGGTTTCAGGGTAGGAGCTTCCATCACCAGAAAGTTGGAGTATACAACCTTTCCAGCATGTGGATCTGTTCAACAACTTGGAAGCACCACACAGTTTAGTATTTTCATGGAGGCTATGTAATCAGTCTTCATCCTCTCCACCCTCCCTGCAGAATAGGGTGTGGACATAAAGTTCCAAGCTTCTCATGGTTTGGTCTTTTTGATGACCAGCCCTTATCCGGAAGCTATACAGAATCCCATCTAGGGTCTCCTCATTCCAACAAATGATACCCACCAGAAGTTCCAAGGGTTTAGGAGCCCTGTGTCAGGAACTAGGGTTAAAGAACAAATACTTGAACAAAAGATGCATCTAGCACCCCTGTCTTTCAGGAACTTACAAGAGTTTTAGAGCCCTGTGTTAGGAACTGGGGATAGAGACCAAAGATTTGTTTCTATAATGTCACATTCAACCCCCTTGTATGTGGCTATGGACCCTCCACAGAAATGATCATGAAAGAATGAAATTAGAATTTCATTGGGTCATTGATAATTATTCAGTCCATCACCATAACATAGGAAAAGGTCCTCCAGGGCAAGGCTATTCAGGTTTACAGGCTTCCATTTGATCTTGTCACATTCTAAACACAGGAGTGGTCTCAGCAATATATGGCTTCACATTTTCACCTTTAATTGATATCATCTCTTGCCCTGAGTGTCTTTTGAGGTGTAAATGTAATACTGGATTTATTATAAACACCATTTCTAATTGTCCTGTTAAAATCCCAAATGCATCCTGACTCCCATGACTTTTTGGAACTTAGCTATGTAAACTCTAAAAGTCTTGAATATAGAACGAGTTTTTCTCTGAACATTTTGGACCCATATCTCAGAGTGTTCATAGGTCTCTGTATTTCACATCGGATAGCATCTGAGCCTTGCTAAATGGGAATTACTGTGACAAAAAATAATTTCCTGACCAGTTAAAATTTACATATATCTCTTGTCATCTTTAGGAGAAATTCAGGGGCAAAGTGGAGAAAGGACCTCAAACATTGATAATTTCCTGACATTGTGACCTTAGTCTACAAAAGGAGCATTTGATCAAGATTTTTAGGTTATTTTATGTGTAGATGTGGGATAGCCATTCATCCACACTTGCTGAGCCCTTATTATATTCTAAGAACTGAGTAAGCATTGAAGATATGTTGATAAATTGAACAGAGATATAATGTGTAATAGCCCAGAATTCTCATGCAGTTTAGATTTTGAAGGGAGAGACTCTAGAGGATAAATAAACCATATAAATATAGAACATATAAGTGGTTGGAAGAAACAAGTAAATTGGGATGGTATAATTTATAAAGGGTAATTGTAATGGTGTGAGTGATTTCCTAGAGAGTATGACAAAGAAGGCCACTTGTAGGTAGTAGTTGAGTAGAATGTTGAAATATAAGAAAGACCCACTGATATGGGGACTGGAGGGAAAACTGCTAGACAGAAAACAGCTAGTACAAAGATTCTGACAATCTAAAGCAATAGAGAGGCCATGGTAAACCAGGAGGAAAGAGATACACAGAAACAGTTCATGGAGAGCTTCATCTACCATGGCAAAGTGTTTGAGTTTTGTTGTGAAAGGAACAGGAATCCAATAATTAAAAAAAAATACTAATCTAATGTGAATATATTATTAAAAGTTTACTCTGGTTGTTTTCAAAAGTTGATTGTAGGGAAATGGAAGTAGGGGACCAATAAGGTTAATGGTCAAGATCTGAGATGATGATGCATTAGGCTAGGGGGGTTGCAGTGTACTTAGAAATTCACCTGTTCAAGACCCAGTTTACATAAAGGACCAAAAAGGAATTGCTGACGAATTAGTGTGGAAGGTTAAAAATAAAAAGAGTTGAAGTTATCTCTGAAATTTGGAGGCTTAGGGAATTATATTAGCTGAAGAAAAGTGATGTACTGTAGTTGTGTAACAAGTCGTTCAAAATCATATTATTATAGGCATTATTTTGTGAGGCAGAAATTCTGGTTGCATTTGTCTCATTTCTTTAATAGTGACTTCTGTGTGTATGTGGTCACTTGCTCATTCATGTCCAACTCTTTGCAACCCCTGGAAAAGGAAGAGTGATTCAGAGGATAGAATTAAAAGCTCAAAAGGAAGAGCCAAGAGCCACAGAGACTTATTACAGGGAGTAGGATTGGACTCTGATCAGAATAATAGCAACATGTGTCTTGTGGATTTTAAAATTTCTATGGGCCGGTATTTCTATGTGACTCTTGTATTCCATCTTTATGAACAGAAGTATTTACTGCAGATCTTCTACCCTGTATCAATAGAGTCTTATAGATAGGTGGCACAGTGGTGAAGAACCTACCTACCAATGGAGACACAATAGATGTGGGTTCAATCCCTAGGTCGGGAAGATCCCCTGGAGGTAGGCATGGCAACCCAGTCCAGTATTCTTGCCTGGAGAATCCCATGGACGGAGGAACCTGGCAGGCTACAGTCCATAGGGTCGCACAGAGTTGGGCACTACCCACTGAAGCAACTTAGCACACATACAATAGGAAGAAACATCAATTTTAAAAATTAATTTTAAAAAAAGGGAGAAACAAGTCAAAAGTCTATCAACTTAAAAGTAGATAAATAGAAAGTGGTCTTCTCATGCAATGGGACATTTTTCAGCCATTAAAAGTGATGAAGTACTGATGCATCCTACAACATAAATAAACCTTGAAAACATTATGCTAAGGGAAAGAAGCCAGTCACAAAAGACCACATATTATAGGATTCTATTCATAAGACATGTTCATAATAAGGAAATCTATAGAGACAGAAATAGATTGTGGTTGCCTATGGCCGGGGGCATCTGAGATGATATTAAAAGATACAGGATTTCTATAGAAGGTGATGAAGGTGTTCTAAAATTGGCCATGATGATGGTTGCATATATCAGTGAATATTTAAAAATCATTGACTTGTATACTTCAAATGGGTGACTAGCATGGAAGGTGAATTATATGTCAACACAGCTATTAAAAACAACTTTGTGGGCTTTCTGTGTATCAGATTTAAATTGATTCCATTATACAAAATCCATACCCATAAATCTCTTTCAAATAACTCTTCCTCTGGTATTTTGTGAGAAAATACCCTTGAGATTTTTTTAACTGCTTTAAAAAAAAAAAGTCTGTGGAACATGCCATTAAGATTCTTAGAATAACTTTTATACAGCTGAAAGAGTCAGTGAGGTCTTAGATCTTTCTGAGGTCTTAACAAAGGCTCTTACAGCTCAGACCAGATCTGATCTTTGATCTGAAGCCATTTCTTACCTTGAGAATATTTTTCTGGAAGATAGTGGGAGCAAGAAATACCCTTATTTTCAAACTCAGCAAGATATGGCTCCCTTTTATGTTTTTAAATTTTTCAAAAGAACTAAAAAACCCTTCTGTAGTTCACACCTCTCTTACATTTTAGCACAGGCAGCTATAAGACACTAGATAGAATTTTTTACATTCTTCCTAGAAATCTTCTCAGTCAAATTCAAGAGTATATAAGGCATCCTTTATATTTTCCATTTAAGCTCAAGTGACAATACTGACAAATACTCCATCACTACCTGTCAAGTATCTTTTCTTTAATTCTTAAAATATTTTCCTCACTATTTTTCAAACCCACACTATCTATAAGAACCTTCCAGATATCAATAAAAGTCTCCTCAAGGCTCTTTCCACTTCTACCCATAGTTCAGTCCCAAAGCTAATGACACAATTTGGTTTCTGTTACAACAAAATCTCTTTCAGGTGAAATTCTACATAGACTTGGACTGCATTTACTATTTTCCCATTTTTTTAAAAAATGAAACAATCTTTATCTATTCAATATATTTTAAGAATGAGTTAGATTTAAGTGATGAGAGTTGCATAGATTTTATTATCTAGGCAGGTTGGTTAGTGAATTATGTGGCAGGAGCTCATAGTGAGAAGAGACAGTAAAATTGCCTTCAGTTCAGTTCAGTCACTCAGTCGTGTCCGACTCTTTGTGACCCCATGAATCGCAGCACGCCAGGCCTCCCTGTCTATCACCAACTCCCAGAGTTCACTCAGACTCACGTCCACTGAGTCAGTGATGCCATCCAGCCATCTCATCCTCTGTTGTCCCCTTCTCCTCCTGCCCCCAATCCCTCCATGATTATTAAATTGGTTGATTCAAGTCAGTCTTCAGAGGTGCTGTGGAAATAGCCAAGAAGCACATGAAAAGATGTTCAACATCACTAATTATTAAAGAAATGCAAATCAAAGCTATAATAAGATATCACCTTGTACCAGGCAAAATGGCTACCATCAAAAAATCCACAAACAATAAATGCTGGAGAGGGTGTTGGAGAGAAGGGATTCCTCCTACACTGTTGGTGGAAATATAAATTGGTACAGCCACTATGGAGAATAGTATGGAGGTTCCTTAAAAAACTAAAAATAGAGCTACCATATGACCCTACAATCCCACTCCTGGGCACATATCCAGAGACAACATGTTCCTAAAGGATACATGTATCCCAATGTTCATTGTAGCACTGTTTACAATAGCCAATACATGGAAGCAACCTAAATGTCCATTGACAGAAGAATGGATAAAGATGTGGTACATATAGACAATGGAATATTACTCAGCCCTTAAAATGAAAGAAATAATACCATTTACAGCAACACTTATGGACCTAGAGATTGTTATATTAAGTATGGCAGAGAAGGGGAAATATCATATGGCATCCCTTTTATGTGGAATCTAAAAAAAATGATAGAAATGAGCTTACTTACAAAACAGAAATAGACTCACAGACTTAGATAATGAACTTATGGTTGCCAGGGGGAAGAATCAGGGGAAGGGATAGAGAGTTTGGAGTGGACATGTACACACTGCTATATCTAAACTAGATAAACAACAAGGACCTGCTGTGTAGCACATGGAACTCTGTTCACTGTTGTGGCAGCCTGGAGGGGAGAGGAGTTTGGGGTGGAATGGGTACATGTATTAATATATACAAGGCTGAATCCCTTCACTGTTCACCTGAAACTATCACTACGTTGTTAATCAGCTATATCGCAACGCAAAATTTAAAGTTTTTTTTTTAACATTTTTATGGTGGAGTCTTATGGTTTTCTTTATATAATATCATATCACCTGCAAACAGTGACCGTTATGCTTCTTCCTTTCTGATTTGGATGCCGTTTGTTTCTTTTTCTTGCCTAATTACTCTGGGATTCACAATTACTCATAATCCTATCAATATCCACCAATCTGTACTTATATCCACTTTTACCTCCCTTGTATTGGTTATTTATACTTTCCATTCTTAAAAAAAAATAGCACAATTAAGTCTAATACATCAACACAAAAATCAAATATTTAGCATTTTTGGTCCTCTCCATTGTGTGGTTGATTTTGTTTAAAGGACCTAAAAATGCGTCCCTCTTATGTTTTTTGTTTGTTTGTTTTGGTCACTGTATGGCATGCAGGATTTTAGTTCCTTGACCAGAGACTGAACAGATGCCCCTTGCAATGGAGGTGTGGTGTCTTAACCACTAGACCACCAAGGAAGTCTCTGTGTGTTGATGTTTCACTTAATATCTGCTATCTCTTTTATCTTTTTTTTTATCCTACAATCCTGTGTTTTATTTTTCAACTAATAAAAATTAACACAAATGTTACTGATTTTAATTTTTTTCCTGTCTAGTATTTCTGTTAAAATTTTCCTTCCAAGAACTGATATATATATAGTAATATATCTAAGTATATATCTAGTATATATCTAAGTTTTATAAGTTTTATATGTATGATTCAGTTATTTTCTAATTTCCATTTGATTTTTTCTTTGATTGCGGGGTTCTTTAGTGGTATGCTAATTCATTTCCAAATACATGTGTGTTTTCTAGTTGTCTTTTATTATTGATTTCTAGCTTTATTGCATTACATTTAGAGAATGTTATTGAAAGCTATTAAAATAAATTGAATCTTGCTTTATTTCCTAATTTCTACTCAATTTGAAAAATATACTGGTAGCATGTAGAATTGTGCTCAATATGTTACGGCAACCTGAGTGGGAGGGGAGTTTGAGGGCGAAAGGACAAATGTGCATGTATGCCTGAGTCCCCTAGTTGTTCACCTGAAACTACCACATTGCTTGTTAATTGGCTATACTTCAGTACAAAAAAAAAAGTTTTAAAAAATATATTCTGGTTCTTGATTA
The DNA here is from genome assembly GCF_014754425.2 of Oryx dammah. Taxonomy (NCBI): domain Eukaryota; kingdom Metazoa; phylum Chordata; class Mammalia; order Artiodactyla; family Bovidae; genus Oryx; species Oryx dammah. Next base: position 43,956,661 of record NW_024070201.1, on the reverse strand, counting down.
ATGCTCTGTTTCCATTTCTAGGAAGATGGCTAAAAGTGTTAGTTAAAAATTCTGACATACACATTTCCTCATAATTGAGAAGAATTACATGACTGTAGTTCCATTTTCTAACAGGAAATGACACTGTTATTCCTATTACCCTTCCTGTAGCTAACTTACATTGCATTTGAAAGAGCAGTGGCTGAAAATAACAGCAAAAATAGACTGATGATCTAAATAGAGAGACATAGAACAGCCACTACATGCAGCCTCCTCTGCCTTCAGCAGATCATATCACAGACATCCATAGAAAATCAGTTATATTAATTCAGAATTCATAACTGTCCTCTGAATAGATGTATAAGAAAAAAGTACCAACTCTACTAATTAGAGCCATTTAGCTGGAGGCAGAAATCCTAGCACCACAAAGGATAAATGCCGTTAGTCTCATAGACAGAAATTCAGTCTGTATGACTATATGACTGGCAATGATAGATAAGGATTTCAACTAGCTCCTCACTGAGAAGGAATCTGGGCCAGTAATCAGAACCCAATGCTTATACTTGATTGTTTTCAAAATTTTGGCTGTGCATAATAAAGTGCATGCTGTCATCATTCCTATGTAGGTACTGAGACTGTCCCTGGACAAATTCTCCAAAACCAGAGCCTTAGCCAGCAACTGTATGCAAGTTATTTGGTGAGGAATAATCTCAGAGAAAAACTTTGAGGAGGAGAGAAGCCGGATAGGTAAAGGAATTTTCAGACATAACAGACTTCAGAACAAGGAAGGTGTAGAATTTAATCGGGAGATGGTGCATTGAGTGGCTTGCCACAGCTTTGAGGTTATGAGAGCAGATATTGGAGATAAGACTTGATAGTACATTAGGCGGTAGATAACAGATAGTGGTAGGGAAGACTCTAAAAGCCAAAGCTGATGATAAAGGCAAACAGGAGCAATTTGTGGATATCACAATTGGCAATCAATAACTGAGTATTTTCTTTTTCAACAGGGTCTTTCCCAGCAGAGCCACCTCATTAGAAAGTGCTCATACTGTGTGTTCATTCTCTTCTACTCTCTTTTTTTGAGTGTTTCCCCCAGCAATAGCTTCTCATCATGCCATCCCATTCCCTTGCCCTGTGTATTAGGAAGAGGAAACCTGAGAGATGGCAAATTTTCAGAATTATAAAATAAACAACATTGTGTAAGAAGCAAAATATCCCTGAGGGAATCATCTACATCCCAAGATTAAAAACAAACAAACAAACAAACAAGTTGAGTTTCCACCACTTCAATTGTTATTCAGAATCGTAAATGCAAACATCACTAAAAAATTCTCTATGGTATGTCAGGATTTAAAAAACATTTTTGACAACATCACAAGAGATAACAGATCGACAGAGCACAAGATGCCTGGTATCTAAAGCAGTAGTCTCAAAATAATGGTCTCTGATGGCCTGAGGAATCTCTTTAAAATCTTTTTTAAGGAATGGAGAACACAACCTTTATGTTATAGGGACTCTAATGTCAGAGGGAATACTCACAGACATTCAAAGGAAAAAAGCAGCCTTAAAACTTCCCCCTGAATTACAGGATACATGAAATCACAAGAACTGAAGAAAGCCACACCTGAATTGCAAGACTGACAGTTCTTCCTCCAGCTTAATAAACTCATGATTTTAAGGGACTGGAAGGTGGTTATCCTGCTGTGAAAGGTAGGAATTTTAGAGCTTTTTCTCTTTAAAATTATTGTATATCTTCTAATTTTTATTCTACTGAAGAGGAAAAGTTAAAATTTTGCATAATCTCCTTCTCCTTCCGCCTCTGTAACTCAGCTTGCCCCTTGCAAAGTCTAGATCACGTAGGTCACATAGTCTCAGAAAGTGGGGACTTGGAATACTAGGAACTGGAGTTTATCTCACTCATCCTTGTCCTGCTCTTTGCAATCACCTGGCCCCTGCAAACTTGCTTAATCATGCCTGTCTGTGTAAAGGTCAGGCATCCCCCTCCCATCTTGACAGGCATCCCCCTCCCATCTTGACTTCTGTTCCCACGCACTCGAAACCCCTTAGTTTAAGCCAGCCTATTAACATCTAGTGTTGCCCACTATAGTCTGTCTATAAAACTCTGTAATCCCTTTGTTCCAGGCTCAGAGCTTGGAATGTTAACTCCTCTGGGCCCGCTGGTGTAAATAAACCTGAGTTCTCCAACTCTCCGAGTGTGATGCTTGGTTTCTTGAGTACTGGTTTCTGCAACACTGTATCTTCTAATATTCTATATCGTCTAATAATCAAGTACCCATTTGGTATTAACAGCCTGTTGTATTAAAGAAGCTATAAGCAAGAATAAGCTGGAAATTTACAGTGATGAAATTTACAGTGTTTACAATTCCCTGGAAAATTACAGGGAATTTTCAATTCCCTCCTCCTGGTAGAGACAGAACCCAGAAAACTGCATGGCGGGAGCTTTCAAGAACAAAAGAGAACAGAATGGTAAACTGAAGGCAAAAGCCAGGTGAGTAGAGAGGGTAAGACTTGGTTTAACAGAAGGACTGAGAAAACACTATGAATCTTGTTCTCCGGTGCCTGACAGGGTGATAGGGGAGAATGGAAACAGTGCCATGCTGACATGACTTTCTGTTACTACTGCTGCAAAATAAATGAAAAAAAAAATATGTTATCAGCATATTTGAAAAGAAGGGCATGATAAAAGTCAAAAGTTCTCAACCAAAATTAATAAAGATTATGCAGAGTACCTAACCCTCATTCTACAGACATTTCTCCTTGGAGAGGCTTGCAAAAAACTTGTAAAGAATATGGGTGGATGGGTGGAGATGCACTGTTTGCATAAAGCTCCCCTAGCCATTCTTGCTATGCCCCTTGGTGATGACCACTTATACAGGTCAATTGTAATTTGATACTACAGTAAATGGGGATCAGGTATAGAATTCAAAAATGGTAGTTTCTTTCGCCTAGATTTTAAACAACCATAGCTAGAGTTTTGAGAAGTGGTTGTAAATTAAGTGCAGCAAGAATGCAGAAAGCATCTATACATGCATTCACGATGCTACGTGACAGTATTCTTAAAACCATTTAGAGAGAAACCAAATATCTTTAGTACTATGTAGAGCAAGTTCTATGTGTATTGAAGAGGAGTTAAGAAATGCACTGAAGTATAAGCATGGAGGCTTTCTGAAGAACATGGTTGTTCCCCAATCCGCGCCCCCACCCCCCAACCCTGCCCTGGCCCCACAGCCTCTGAACTAACCTTAGTAAAAATTCTGCAGTCGCTAGACTCTAGATGCAGTTGGGGCATACAAAATTTTAAAACACCTCTCTGCTCTAAGCATACATGCACACACACACGCACAAACCCCAAACAGCAAAATCCTAACCTCCTCGCAATAAACTGATGTGAATCCAGAAGAAGAAATGACTAATACACATAGGAAGGTTTGAGGAGAATTTCAAGGGAAGTGACATTTTAATTTCCTTTCTAAGAATGCTCTTTTAGCAGTCACAAAAGGGCAGGAAGAACACTATAAGAAAACGTGTGAATAGTGGAAGAGTCATGAAGCATATACAATTTTTTTTTTTTAACAGTGGGATGGTCCCCACGTAGGAGAGGTTGGAGGCAGATGAAATGACGACACTTGCACTGAGGGAAGCCTAAAAAGTAATTAGCCACAAAAGAAAGTGACTCTCTAGGTTCTCACTGCCTGTGTTTATGTAATACATGTGCACTTACCAGCTGTATCACTTCTGGCAAATTAAGTAACTCGCTAAGGCCATAGTTTCTTCACTACAAACATCATAATAGCAGCCATGAAGATATATGAGATGGTATAGCTGAAGCATGCAGTGAGGTTTAGAAGCTATTAGAATTATCTAGTTTGTAAGCAGAAGATATCTAAAAATCTAAAATTTGATGTACAGGGATTGCAGATTGAACACAGAAAAGCTGGTAAGAGGTGAAGGACCAGGAGAGGGAAAGAATAGAGCTGTGGCAAAAACGCATTTGAGTGATGGAGTAGAAAGCAGGAGACATTTTTTAGTTAGGCTCCTGGAATCTAGAAAATGTGGACAACAAGAGAGGATGAAAAATCAAAGTAATTCAGGCTAGTTTCTGAAAAATGAGCAAAAGTCTAATAGAAGTAAAATAGAAGAGGGGAGACTGAGGCAGAGGGGACACCACATGCAAAGACACAGCAGCATGAAGGATAGCGATGTGTTTGGAAAACAGAGCGCACTGCTGTCTGGTTTGAGTGTAGGGTAGGCAGGGGCATGTGGTGGAAACAGCCAGGAGTAGTACCTAGGGATCCATTTGTGATGAGCATCAGATATCATACTGGTGTGTTTGGCTTTCCTCTTATAATCAGTGTGTATCTATTCACTATTTTTGATACTGTTGTAGCCACATGTTCTGGGAAACAAACTCACTCAGAAGGACAATGCAGATAGTGGAGTGCAGTTTATTACACCAGCAGGCCCAAGGCAGAGTCTCCTCTTAGCCAAGGACCCCCAACCAGCACTTGCGAAAATCTTTTATACCCCATGTGTACATGTCTGAACCCACCACTCCAAATTCCTTGAGACTTACATAAACCAAGGAAAATACAATCCCAATAACCCCATCATCCACATGCTATGTGCTCATGTGCTCAAACAGTCAAACATTTAGCCAATAATCAATAAACCCGAGGTTACACTCCAATAGATACAGAAAAATTTATGGCCTGTCTGGAGGAAGGGGTGGTTAGTGTATGTTTTCTCTTAGGCAATGAGTAACCTAGATACAATCTTCAAGGTTCCCCTGTTTGGAGGGGGTCTTATCCTTCTGTTGTTGTTATTTTCATAGGCACTAAACACAGAGTTCAGAGTCCATTGGAAAGGTAGCTGAGCATGATCAGCATGAACAGGCCTAAGATGGAGTCCAGGCCCTGTGAATTCCTTCTTCAATACCATTAGTGACTTTATGTCCTCTGTTTAGGAATCGAATATCTGGTCATGATGCAGTGAATAAAAATGCAAATTTGTGACTAATGGAAAACTACCTAGGTATCATATTGACTCTATTGGATAGTTCCAGGACAAGAGCAGAGAGAATAAAAACAAACAGCAACAACAAAAAGGTAATGGCAAAAGGACACCTGGAATTTTGGCACTGAATTTAAATGCAGAAATATGAGAAAGAAACCAAAACTGGGGTCTGATGGTAGCTCTCAGATGTTTGCAAGTAACTCAGTCAGGAAGTACAGCAGGGAACCCTGACATGTGGAGGGAAATATGACCAATTCTGTTCTGAAAATCTTACATTCAATACATGAAGGACATTTTGGCCTGGAAATGTGTCAGAGGAAATGGGAGATTCCTATACGGTAGAAGTGAGAATTAGAGTCGTACAAGGTAAGTGATAGTTAAAGCAATAAAGGAAAAATGTTTCCTTTGGAGGTAAATAGACAAAAACCTTCAGAGGAGAGTGGAAGGGTCTCAAAGACAAGCCATTTGGGTCTAGAAAGATTGCTTGGGTAGATGAGTTTCCCACCTTAGGGTCTTTGAATTGGTTGTGAACCATGCGGTTAATGCTCTCAAGGGCTTCCCTGACTCCACAAACCAAAGCAGGCATTCATTTTTTCATCATAGAGATCATATACATTTGGTTACATTTTATGTTTCATGTGTGTAAATTGTCTGGCCCATCATAAGCATGTAGTCAATATGTGTTGAATAAATTCATAACTTCCATAATCACTTAACCACTCTAAAACTCACTTTATGTTTATAAAATCAAAATAGAAATTCTAAGCTCCCAGACTTCTGAGGACTATGTGAGGCAGCTCTGTCTAGCCCCAGCATATTGTCTGACATATTATGGATATTAAGTGGGTGCTGGTTACCTGTCCTGACTCCTCTTGTATTCTTTGCCCATAGCTACAGTCCAAAAAAAAACACAAACAAACAAGTAACTCTTCAAATGTGTTAGTCTTGCAGAATAATTTCCAGTTAGTGTTTATTTCTCTTGCACACTCCTTCATTTTCCACCACTGATTCCTCCCTTTTTTTTCTTCCCCTGCCCCTTCAACAATGACAGAAGTTAAAATCAAAATTCTACGGAGTGTTTTCATGTCTGTCTTCACCTCTTATGAGAGCAAATGTTTAATGAAAAATTGAAATAGAAATATTATTTACAAAATTGATCTGAGGAATTTGAGTTTATTCCATTCAGGTCTGTACTTCAAAGCAAACCACTTTGCTAGAAAATGTCCTGGAGGTTTTGCTTAAAAAGCCAAAATTTGATTAGAACATTATGACCAGAATATGCCACTCTGAGACATTACCTTCAAAATCATTTTGACTCCAAGCTAGTCCATTAATATCTTATTAGACATCTGGAAAAAAAACCTTCAATTAGAAATTATTAAGAACTTAAAGTTATGATATATATTTGATATATATTAAGAACTAATGATATTTTAAATATATATCAAGTTTTAAATATTACCATGAATGGAAACCCAGTAGAAGTCACAATATGTGAAATACATTTATGTGGTCAGGTCATTGTCAGAATCATTACTTTCAGAGCCACTGCATGGTGAAACTGATGGGAGAGGATTTCATTGAAGGAAAACTCAAAGTTCTTTGGGAAAGCTTTCACCTATCTCCCTAATTTTTTTATAAGTTATATTATAAGTGATTTAAATGCTTGAATTAGTCATTCAGTCAATAGTTTATGAAGCACTCCTGAGTGCCAGGTTACCATTATATCTGACAGAGCATTTGCAAAATGCAGCATTACAAAACCCTGTGGGTGAGAACAAAGCAATTTTATTATATTTCCCTCTTACATGCAGATACATTTTGGAAAAGAGACATAAGAATGCTTTTGTGAGTGTAATCCAAGAAGACACTTGGGCTCACTCTATGTCATTTATGCAGATTCCCAGAGTAGAATCATTCTCACTACTCTAATTGCTGAACTTGACTTCAGTCAACTGCATTTAGCATCACATTCTCAGACTCTCCCATGAAGAGGTGCCCTGAAGCTCAGGTCCCTCCCCTTGATTAAAGTCTAGGTGACATTGGTAAATAAGGATAGTTTCTACTTATCTCAGAATCTTCATTTCAATAACCTTGTACCTGTGAAGGAAAATTTCTGCGTGCACCAGGAGGATGGGTGATCATACCACACTGACCACATTCCTTCTGTGGGGATTTTCCAGTTTCTCAGACATGCAAAATCTCCTCTTTGTGATGACTTTCTTCTCCCATATGACCATCCTAGCTGCAAATGCATCCATAATGGTGGCCATAAAGCTCAATCACAACCTTTAAACCCCCATGTATTTTTTCCTCTGTGGTCTCTCATTTTCAGAAACCTGTACCATGTATATATACACAATGGAATATTACTCAGCTATAAAAAATGTAATGCATTTGAGTCAATTCTAATGAGGTGGATGAACCTAGAGCTTATTATACAGAATAAAGTAAGTCAGAGCAAAAGACAGATGTTATATATTAAAGCATATAAATGGAATCTATAAAGATAGTACTGATGATCCTGTGTGCAGGGCAGCAAAGGAGACACAGACATAAAGGATGGACTTTTGGACACAGTAGGGGAAGGAGAGGGTGGGAAGGTTTGAGAGAATAGCATTGAAACATATACATTACCATGTATAAAATAGATAGCCAGTGGGAGTGTGATGTATGATGCAGGGAGCCCAAAGTCGGTGCTCTATGACAACCTAGAGGGATGGAGTGGGGAGGGAGCCAGGAGAGGGGATCAAGAGGGAGGGGACACTTGTATACCTATGGCCAACTCATGTTGCTGTATGGCAAAAACCATCACAATATTGTAAAGTAATTACCCTCCAGTTAAAAAAAACTTTTAAAGAAACCTGTATCGCTATGGTAATCATCCGCTACATGTTGGTGGGCTTGCTATCAGACAGAAAGTCCATTTCTCTTCCTGAGTGTGCCACACAGATGTTCTTCCTGTCTGGCAGTAACTGCTTCATCATGGCTGCCATGCTTATGACTGGTACACTGATATGTACGACCCATTCCACTACTCCATCCTCATGACCAATAAGGTCTACTTTCACCTGATGTTGGCAGATTGGGTCGTGGTTAAGTTCCTGGTTTCTGTGTGCACCGTCACCACTGTATTCAACTTGTCTTTCTGTGACTCCAACACCATCCTGCACTTCTTTTGCAACATCTTGCCTGTGGTCTGCCTTGCTTGTGACTATACTCTCTCGTGAAATGGCTATTTTTGTGCTGACTTTGTGTTGGTGGGCAGCTTCATTTTAATTATGATTTCCTAGGTCTTCACTGGGTTAATAGTCATGAAGATGCCTTCTGCCAAGGGGAGGCATAAGGCCTTCTCAACTTGCTTCTCACTGTGGTGTGCATACACTATGGATTTGCTGGCTTTGTCTACTTGAGGCCAAGGACAGTGACTTACTCTGTGAAGATATGTTGATGTCATATACAGTGCTGACACTTCTGCTTAATCCCATTGTTTCCTTTTAACTTTAGAGATTATGTTTTTCAGATCTAGAAATTTCCCTTGGTTATATTTTATAATTCTATTTCTTTGCTGAGATTTTAACAAAGAAACAGAATTTCAATGATTGCTTGTTGAAGCTTTGTTTACCGCCACCTTGAAATCCTTGTTAGATAATTTCAGCATGTTTTTCATTTTGATGTAGGCATATATTGCCTTTCCTCATCAAACTGTGATTTTTCTAGTTCTTGGTATGACAGTGACTTTTATTGACATTTAGGATATCATATTAAGAGATTCTGGATCAGATTCAATCTTTTTTAAGAGGATGTCCCCCATCACAGCAACTACTAGGGTATGTGTATGTGTGTGTGACTTCAGCTTCCTGCTGAGTGCACAGATTTGACCAAAAATGGAGTGCTGACTCCACTGCCTCCTGGTTGTTGAGGGAGAGACAAGCTCAGCTTTTCCCACTGCCCTGCTGTCTCCTTCCCCATTATAGGGTAACACCCCACTGCCTTGCACACCTCCTCTCTTTCAAGTAAGGTCAGTTCCTCGCTGGACCCCCTGCTCCTAGGGAAGGGAGAATGTGGAGAGCTGGTTCACACTGCTCTGTTGTTGAAGGTAGTGGTGGAACTCAGATCCCCATTGGCCCTCACTTACAAGGGTGGGGTCATCATTATAGGGGAGTAGAGTACCAACTAGTACCCCTCACATTCTCTCACTGCTGCCAGATGACCAGGGGAGGTTCATTTCCCTGTTGGACCCGCCATGACAATACCCCAGCAGATGAATCAAAGGTTGGGGAGGGGGGTAAAAAATAGTTCCCTACTTGGCCCCAGTGAATCCTGCAGGTAGGAGACAGGTATGGTTTTCCACTCTCTCTTGTCTGCAATAGGGCAGGTATTGCCAAAAGGTTTTCTATTCTGTTAGGTCACCCTTTTCCCAGTTCCTTGGCTAGCAGGAACAGACTTATCTTTGAACTCTTTTTGTCTTTTTGTGTCTCTTGGTGGTTCTGGGTTGGAGGCTTGTACAGCATCCTGTCCGGGATATATGGAAGCAATAAGAAAACACAGGGACTCAGGCCTATGGGATTTCCTCAGGTGTAAAGTCCCTAGGAGTCTGCCTCCTTCTCCCTCTTCTTTACAATCTTCCTAAGTTTGTTTGTTGTTTTATCTGGGGATGTTTTTAATAAGAGGGAGAACCTAAGGGGTATAGAGCAACTTCATCTTTTATGAAATGAGAAGTCTATGCCTTCAAGCATTTAACAATATTTTTCTAGCTTCTTACTGACTTTGTGACAGAAATTTGGTCTAATACAAGTTCGCCTGATATATCCAGATTTAGAAGTCTGCATACTTTGAACAGAAGGGAATGAAATGTGTCACAAATGAAAGTCCCTCTAGTGGTGAAGTATTTTCAAAGAGCCCCTCATTCTGCCTGACCACAGAGAGTATGTACCTTAAAAGAAATCAGAGTATTAAGAGGATATTTGTAACCCTGAACTTTTGCTTAACCTTTATGTGTCTCAGTTACAGCTTCTGAAAAGGATGAATTAAAAAACACCTTTTGGGGTTATTCTGAGGATTAATTGGATCACTACTTGTAAATTACTAAGAACTGTAACTGGAAGGTAATAAACAATCTCCTATTGTTAGCTCCTTTGCTAACACTCTAGCTACTGCTACACTAACATTTGTCTTGTACAAGTTCTAACTCGCCTCTGTGTCTCCAGCCATGCCAAGACAAAAGGGAGACACTGCTCAGCAGAGTGATTACATAGCTTTTACTAAGACAGGCTGAAATGATAGTTGCCAATCTGAGTTAAACAGGGTCAAGGCAGCGGCGTAATTGTGGTGAGCATGGGTTTGTGTAAAGGCCTATCATAGGTGTAGCAGGATCTGACACAAACATCCAGTGAATTTGAATCAGGTTGATGTTCAACAGATTCAAAGGCTACCAAGTCAGTGGTTCATGCTAAAGCAAGAACTTCTTTCATCCATTCATTTATTAATGTTTTATTCATACATTTTAAATATACATTTATGCTTACTATGTTCCAGAAATCATGTAAAGACAGACACAGAGGAAAAGCAAGACATTAAAGGTGTCTGCATGAAGAGTCCAGCATTTTAGAGAAAACAAATACTGAATCTGTAGCTGCAAGTGCATTGAATATTCTTAAAAATATGCAGGGTGCTTCAGAGGGGTAACAGGTGTATTTAATTTGGTCTGAAGCCTGAGGAAGGTTTCCAGGAGGATGGAAAACATTTAGTGAGTATGTATAGCCTAAGTAGATGTTACCCAGGTGAGGGGGAAAATGCATTCAAGTAGAGTTACTGCACGTGAGAGGGTCCTATGGCAAAGAATGTGGATATATTTATGGTTTTTAAAAGAAGACCAATAATACATAGAGTCTGTGGAGTGCAGGAGTAGTGTTGAGAGAGAGAAATGTAACAGGGGCCACATTCAGGAGTTTGTAAGACATGTTAAGAATTGTTGCCTTTACTTAGAGTCTTTGGGATATTAACAATGAAATTAATCTGTTAGATTTATGCCATGGTTGGTAAATGGAAAATGAGTAGTAAGACAATAAGAGAGGGGAAAGGAGAGATGGTTAGAGTTCTATTAGCTGGGACTATCCAGAGAAAACAGAGCCACTGTGATGGTGGTGGTGGTTTTAAAGGAACTGGCTCACACATTTGAGAGCTGACAATTCCAAAATACAAGGATTAGTCCAGGAAACTGGAAATTCCAGAAAGAGTTGATGCCACAGACTTGAATCTAGAGGCAGCCTGGAGACAGAATCCCTCTTTTTAAGAGGACTTAAGTTTTTTCACCTAAGGCTTTCAACTGATTGGATGAGGGCCACCACATTTTGGACAGTAATCTGCTTTACTCAAAGCCTAAATGTTAATCACATCTAAAAATTACCTTCCCGGCAACATCTAGACTCATGTTTGACCAAACAACTGGTCACTGTAGCCTAGCCAAATTAACACATAAAATTAGGCTGTGCATTTGACCACAAACAAGTCACTTAAAGAGCTTGTTTATCACTCCCTAGGAATTCAGGAAGCCTGCTTATTTCCACAGAGAAATCACCTGTTTTTGACCTGGCAGAATTCACAGCAGGTTTGGTCAGGGGCATCTACTCTGTTCTTTATGAAGACTCCTATAACTAGGCTGGAGTCAGACTTAAGAACACAGAACTGATTTTGGGGGATCCAAAAAGACTATCACCAGCAGATATCCATGCAAAAAGACTGTCTAATAATTTCACTGTCTGGCTCCACTTGGTTGTCTCCTCTCAGAATATACTCAGTCATAACTATAACTCTCATGCTCATTCCAAGACAAGGTACTTTTGAAATGGACCCAGTCTTAAAGGTTTGACAGTCCAATAGCCTTCCTTGACTTGTACCAGAATACAACTTTTGAAAAGATATGAATAAAAGTTTAAAGAATTTTCAAAGGATTATTTTTTCATGTTAACCAGTTTGAGTTACTAATTAAGAATTAAATTTCAGTTTATTTAAGGGCCTCTAGTTTACTCTCTGATATGGGAAAAATCTAGCCCTGACCTTTATTAAGAGCCTTCACATTAGCTAATAACATATAGACCAATATGTTTTGACCACAGACACCCTTTGTCCTTTCGTTATTATTTTATGGTACATCATTATATCAAATACTAAAAAAAAAAAAGAAATTAAGAACACACATTTCTAGCAAGCTCTCTCTTCACCCCCAAGCTGAATTGTCAGCACAGCAGGACCTGTGGTCTGAAGTGCTAGGTACAAGGTCTCTGGACTGTAAGTAAGTGAAGAGAGGCTAAGCACAAAGGAAAACAAAACAGTCTTCATCACACAGGAAAAGATGACTTCAAAGGTCATTTCAACCTTAGGGAGAGCAGCCAGGACAGCAAAGTAAAAGGACCCTGAGCTCACTTCCATCTCAGGAGCACACCAAAATCACAACTATCTGCACAACAACCATCAATGAAAAAGACTAGAACTTATCAGAGAAGATCCTCTACAACTAAATATATCAATATAAAGAAAGCACTAAAATAGGTAAAAAGGGCAGACTCAAAATATAATCAAACACCATCACCCCCGAAGCTGAGCGACGACCCACAAACTGGAGAATAATTATATTGTAGAGGTTCTCCCGCAGGAGCGAGAGTTCTGAGCCCCAGCCTAGGGGTCCAGCACCAGGAAGATGAGCCCCCAAAGCATTTGGTTTTGAAGGTCAGCAGTGTTTAATTTCAGGAGCCCCTCAGGGCTAGGGAAACAGAGACTCCTCTCAGGGTGCCCACAGAATTCCACAGGCACTCGGACCCCAGGCAAGAGCAGTAATTGTAAGAGCCTGGACCAGACCTACCTGCAGATCCTGGAGAGTCTCCTGGAGGGGGTGGGGGCAGCTATGGCTCGCCCTGGGGACAAAGACACTGACAGCAGCCACTCCTGGGAGCAAACTCTATCATGTAGATGCTGGCGCTGGTAGTGGCTGATGCTGGCAAGCACCATCTTGGAAATTTTCCTCCAGCGCATTAGCCCAACAGCCTACAGGTGCTGAGACGCCTGAGTCCAAGCAACTAGCTGGGCAGAGACATAGCCCCAGTCTTCTGCAGACAGGCTGCTTAAAGACTAAAGAGCCCACAGCTGCCTCTAGATGCAGCCCAGGACACAGCTCCACTCACCAGTGGGCAGACACTAGCCCCTCCCACAAGAAAGTCTGCATAAGCCTCTAAACTAGCCTCACCCGTGGAGACAGACATGAGAATGTAGACCAGATCCTGACCTGAGACAAGCTAGGCCATGGTCCTGCTCATTAGCAGACCAATGCAACCTTCAGGACCCTCAAATCCCCCTACCAGTGATTTGAAATCAGATCCAGAACCCCTGGACCCTGGAGTGTGGCTGCCAGTAGACCAGCACTAACCCAGGGCCTGGCTTCACCTCCCAGTAGGTGGACAACAGTCCCAGAGTCTTCAGGACCCTGGATCTGCCCACCAGTGAGCCGATGCTAGCCCTGGGGCCATATAGGGTTCCACTACCAGCCACTTCATGACCAGACCCTGCTAAACAGCAGCCAGCAGCCTCCATACAAGGCTGAACCTAGCAGCCAACCAGACTACTGGCATAGTTGGCCCACCACAACAGAAGGTCCCACACAACCCTCTTAGGGGGATTCCTGGAGAATATAGCTTGGGGAATGAGAGGAGAGTGCACTGCTGGGATGTGTAGGATGCCTCCTACAGAGGGCCAGTTCTCCAAGGTTCAACCACAGATATGGGCTTCCCAGGAGGCGCTAGTGATAAAGAACCTGCCTGCCAATGAAGGAGACCTAAGAGACATGGGTTTGACCCCTGAGTCGGGAAGATCCCCTGGAGGAGGGCATGACAACACACTCCAGTCCCATGGGAAAATCCCATGGACAGACAAGCCTGGCAGACTACAGTCTACAGGGTTGCATGGAGTCAGACACGACTGAAAGAACTTAGCATACACACATGCACTACAGACATAAAAACATAAATAGCAGCTTAAAATGAGGCAGCAGAGGAATATGTTTCAGATGAAAGAACAAGATAAAACTGCAGAAGAAGTGATGTGAAGATAGGCAATCTACCCAAAAAAGAGTTCAGAGTAATGATCCGAAGAATGATCAAAGAACTTAGAAGGATGGATGCACAGAGCAGGAAGTGAGAAGTTTTTTTTAACAAAGCTCTCTCTTCAGAGCCCCCTTAATCTCATTGTTCCTGAGGCTGTAGATGAGGGGGTTCAGCATGGGGATCACCACCATGTAGAACACAGACACCACCTTGTTCTGGTCAGTTGAGTAGCTGGACTTGGGCATCACGTAAATGAACGTGATGGTCCCATAGAACAGAGTGACTGCTGTGAGGTGGGACGTGCAGGTGGAGAAGGCCCTGTGGCGCCCCTCGGTGGAGCGCATCCTCAGGATGGTGCTGAGGATGTAGATGTAGGATCCAGCTATGACAGTCACTGTGACCACAATGATGGAGCCAGCGGTAAACGAGGGGACAGCTGCAGGGACACTGATGTCAGAACAGGAGAGCTCAACCAAAGGAGCAAAATCACAGAAAAAATGATTGACTCGATTTGGTCCACAGAAGAGTAAAAAATAGAAGCAAATGGTAAAAGAGCAAGCATTGAGAAAACCAGCTACATAAGCCAGTGTGAGTAACTGAACATAAACTTGTGTGGACATTTTGGTGGAATATAGTAGCGGGCTGCAAATTGCCACAAAACGATCATATGCCATGGCAGCCAAAAGAAAGCACTCAGATGACCCAAAGAAAACAACAGAACCAAGCTGGACTGCACATCCAGGATAGGAGATGGTATTTTTCTCCACCAGGAAGTTTACAAGCATATTGGGTGTAACAGAAGATGAATAGCCTATGTCAGCAAAGGCCAAGTGGCTCAAAAAAAAAAACATGGGATGATTGAGCTGAGAAGAGATTCTGATAAGAATAATTGTGCTGAGATTCCCACATATGGTCACCAGGTAGATACAGAGGGTGATCATGAAGAGGATGATTCGAAGGACTGGGTCATTTGTTAAGCCCAGTAAAATGAAGCCTGTCATTGCAGTGTGGTTCCCATGCCCCAGGGAATCCATGAGATAAGGTAGCTCCTATTGTAATGAACCTGTGATGAAACATTACATTAAAGAAATTTTTAATTGGATGGTTTCCTTGTTCTTAATACACAGAGGTTATTATCGAAATAAACAAATTATTTTCAAGATGGTTTGGGACTGATTTTTTTTTTCCTTAGAGTAAAAAAAGTATATTCTTTTATTTTAATATAAATTTTAGAGTAGAAAAGTTTATTTATTTATATAATGAATATTATATATGCTAAACACTGTTTTCAGTAGTAACACTGGAAAACCTGCTTCAAATAATGTGTATCTTTTTCTCTTTATATAATAGTTAACATTTATTGAATATTTACTAAATGGCAGGCCTTGGGTTAATAATTTTCTATATAGTTCTATTTTAATTTATATAAAATAATATGTATTTTTATCTCATGTATAGATGATGAAACTGACTTTAGCAATATAACAGCTACGTTTGCACAGCAAGTGGTAAAATCAAGATGTGACTCTCATCTTGGTAGTTTGAATCTAGTCCATTCCTTCAGTAACTATATAGTACACTATAAATGAAATTAAAGAATACTTATGATGAAGTCAAGTCTCTTGGATATGGGTGGATAGCAAATTACTTTCCTACTTTCAGAAAGGTAAAGTATAAATGAGATACTTAGTTAATTACAAAGTTTACAATTTCTCTCAATAAAACAAGATCACATTTTTAAAAGGAGAAACACAATTTTCTTAATAGGACAAAGAAGAAATGGAAAGGAAATTTAAAGTTATAAATGAAATCAGCTATTATAAATGTATTATGCTTATTTAACATTTATAATTAAGAACTAAATGTTTCAACTAGTTTGAAACATCAATATAATCTCTATGCAAAATATTACATGTTTAATATCTAAGACATAATTAAACTACACACATTCAAATAAATCTGATTATTTCCTAATGTCATGATGTTACATTGGAGTAAAAAAGAACAAATAATATTAGTTTCAACATAATATACTGCTGAATAAGTTTCCAGGTTAGATAAGAAGTGTACTCAGTTTCACTCAGCAAGTTGCCAGGTTGAAACTCATCTGCAAGTTTTTTGACTTTATATTTTCAACTTTGTCTAAAGCCTCTGGTTGCCTCTAAGCTTAAGTCTTCCAAACAATAAATAAAGGAAGTTTTTCCAAGATATTTACAAACAGTAAGTCCTCAAAGCATCTTAAACTAAGTGAATTTTATAGTATAATACTTATTGGCTAAATACCAAGTTATCATTGAAAGACGATGTAATTTTCTGGTCTTATGGGTGAAAAAAATGAGGAATCATTATCACTTGAATTAAGCCTATTTATACACTAAGTGGGCTTTCCCAGTAGCTCAGCTGGTAAAGAGTCTACCTGCAAAGCAGGAGAACCTGGTTTGATTCTGTGGTAAGGAAGATCCCCTGGAGAAGGGATAGGCTACTCACTCCAGTATTCTCGGGCTTCCCTGGTGGCTCAGGTGGTAAAGAATCCACCTGCAATGTGGGAGACCTGGGTTTGATTTCTGGGCTGGGAAGTCCCCTGGAGCAGGGTATGGCAGTATTCTTGCCTGGAAAGTCCCCATGGACAGAGGAGCCTGGTGGGCTACAGTACAAGGGGGTCTCAAAGAAACAGACACGACTGAGTGACTAAGCACAGCACAGCACATACACTAAGTAAATTATTGAAACTTAGATTAATTCAACTAATGTTATTTGCTGGCTTCCTTGGTGGCTCATCTGGTCAAGAATCCGCCTGCAAGATGGGAGATCTGGGTTCGATTCCTGGGTTGGGACGATCCCCTAAGAGAAGGGAATGGCCACCTACTCAAGTATTCTGGCCTGGAGAATTTCATGGACTGTATAGTCCATGGGGTCACCAAGAGTTGGACACGACTGAGCGACTTTCACTCAAGGTTATTTGCTACATTACTGCTGGATAGCATCTGCCCAATTTTTCCACTGTGATTTGTAAGTACAGATACAACTTCAGAGAGTAAAGTGTTCTCAAGTGGGTATTGAAAAATCAGTTCATGCGTGCTAAGTTAGTATAACTGATTAACTTACAAAAGCGAAAAATTTTACCTCTTAAAATGAAAACTCATTCATCTTGCAGTAATACATTCAAACTCATTGCTGTAATATAACACTTATGCTATCTCATTATTTGCCTTGAGGGTAAATCTCTGAAGATTCTCGAGATTCAAATGTGAATTCAACAGCACCAAGGGTCATTATCACATTCTCAAGTGAATACTGAACAGTGCACCTCACACAAATGTAACTGATCTTTGAGGGGTCTGTCAATTCTCAAGCAATCAAATTTTTTGTTTCTTTGTTTTTATCTAGTTGTACACTTCCATTTGATAATTATCAGAAATATAATAAATTATCTCACAACTAAATATTGGTTCTAAGTTTAATATATTAGATTAAGAACTACAAATATAAAATGGTAGAAGGTGCAATCAAGATAGCAGCTTAGGAAGACATCGAGCTTGCCTCCTCCCACAAACACATCAAAATTACAAACACAAATGGAGCAATTTTCTCTGAGGACAACTTGAAGACTAGAAGAATGACTCTATGATTAAACAAAGAACCACACAGAGTCAGGTAGAAAAGAAGTGCTCAAGTTGGGACCCACACCCGCAGTGGGCAACCCAGAGGAGGAACAGAATATCACAGGCTCAGGGATTCTCCCTAAAAAGAAGGGGGTTCAGCCCCACATTGGTCATCCCAGCCCTGAGGTTGAGCATCAGGAAGATAAGCCCCATTTCCTGGTTTGGAAAACCAGGGGGGCTTACCAGTAGAAAATGGAGATCTGCTCTTGAAGAGTACACCCACAGACTCACTTGCTCTCCATCCCAGTGCAAAGGTAGAAGACTGAAAAGTTCCTGGTACTCTGGCTAACCTGCCAGATTGCCCCAGAACATTCCACCCCAGTATCCAGCTACAGCCTCTCTGCCAACCCCCCACAAGTGTGTGACTGCCAGCATGTCTCAAGAATAGATGCAGCTTTCTCTAGGCTGCAGTTTAAGCCCCTCTGGCTCCAACCATATCCCCACCAATGCAGCAACCACCGTCATGCCACAAGAGAGTCCATGGCTTACACTAGGCTCTGACTTCAGCCCCTCTATCTCCAGCTCTAATTCCCACCAAGCTGGTGACTGCCAGGAGAAGTCATGGTCCTTGCTAGTTTCAGATCCAGATCTCCCACCAAAGCCACTGAGCACACACAGGCTGCAAAGGGATGCTCCCCCAGAAGCACACACCTTCAAGACCAGGATAGGTTCGTGACATTGTACAGGAGACAGGGATCAAGACCATCCCCATGGAAAAGAAATGCAAAAAAGCAAAATGGCTCTCTGGGGAGGGCTTACAAATAGCTGTGAAAAGAAGAGAGGTTAAAAGCAAAGGAGAAAAGGAAAGATATAAGCATCTGAATGCAGAGTTCCAAAGAATAGCAAGAAGAGATAAGAAAGCCTTCTTCAGCGATCAATGCAAAGAAATAGAGGAAAAGAACAGAATGGGAAAGACTAGAGATCTCTTCAAGAAAATTAGAGATACCAAGGGAACATTTCATGCAAAGATGGGCTTGATAATGAACAGAAATGGTATGGACCTAACAGAAGCAGAAGATATTAAGAAGAGGTGGCAAGAATACACAGAACAACTGTACAAAAAAGATCTTCATGACCCGGATAATCACAATGATGTGATCACTCATCTAGAGCCAGACATCTTGGAATGTGAAGTCAAGTGGGCCTTAGAAAGCATCACTACAAAAAAAGCTAGTGGAGGTGATGGAATTCCAGTTGAGCTGTTTCAAATCCTGAAAGATGATGCTGTGAAAGTGCTGCACTCAATATGCCAGCAAGTTTGGAAAACTCAGCAGTGGCCACAGGACTGGAAAAGGTCCGTTTTCATTCCAATCCCAAAGAAAGGCAATGCCAAAGATTGCTCAAACTACCGCACAATTCCACTCATCTCACATGCTAGTAAAGTAATGCTCAAAATTCTCCAAGCCAGGCTTCAGCAATGTGTGAACCATGAACTCCCTGATGTTCAAGCTGGTTTTAGAAAAGGCAGAGGAACCAGAGATCAAATTGCCAACATCCGCTGGATCATGGAAAAAGCAAGAGAGTTCCAGAAAAACATCTATTTCTGCTTTATTGACTATGCCAAAGCCTTTGACTGTGTGGATCACAATAAACCGTGGAAAATTCTGAAAGAGATGGGAATACCAGACCGCCTGACATGCCTCTTGAGAAATCTGTATGTAGGTCAGGAAGCAACAGTTAGAACTGGACATGGAACAACAGACTGGTTCCAAATAGGAAAAGGAGTATGTCAATGCTGTATATTGTCACCCTGCTTATTTAACTTCTATGCAGAGTACATCATGAGAAACGCTGGACTGGAAGAAACACAAGCTGGAATCAAGATTGATGGGAGAAATATCAATAACCACAGATATGCAGATGACACCACCCTTATGGCAGAAAGTAAAGAGTAAAAAGTCTCTTGATGAAAGTGAAAGTGGAGAGTGAAAAAGTTGGCTTAAAGCTCAACATTCAGGAAACGAAGATCATGGCATCCGGTCCCATCACTTCATGGGAAATAGATGGGGAAACAGTGGAAACAGTGTCAGACTTTATTTCGGGGGGCTCCAAAATCACTGCAGATGGTGATTGCAGCCATGAAATTAAAAGACGCTTACTCCTCGGAAGAAAAGTTATGACCAACCTAGATAGCATATTCAAAAGCAGAGACATTACCTTGCCGACTAAGGTCCATCTAGTCAAGGCTATGATTTTTCCTGTGGTCATGTATGGATGTGAGAGTTGCACTGTGAAGAAGGCTGAGCACCGGAGAATTGATCCTTTTGAACTGTGGTGTTGGAGAAGACTCTTGAGAGTCCTTTGGACTGCAAGGAGATCCAACCAGTCCATTCTGAAGGAGATCAGCCCTGGGATTTCTTTGGAAGGATTGATACTAAAGCTGAAACTCCAGTACTTTGGACACCTCATGCGAAGAGTTGACTCATTGGAAAAGACTCTGATGGTGGGAGGGATTGGGGGCAGGAGGAAAAGGGGACGACAGAGGATGAGATGGCTGATGGCATCACTGACTCGATGGACGTGAGTCTGAGTGAACTCCGGGAGTTGGTGATGGACAGGAAGGCCTGGCGTGTTGCGATTCATGGGGTCGCAAAGAGTCGGACACGACTGAGCGACTGAACTGAACTGAATTTCATAGACCAAGAAAGTCAAACAAAATGAAAAGATGAGGAATGTGTTCCAAATGAAAGAATGAGATATGTTGTTGTTGTTGTTCAGTCGCTCAGTCATGCCTGACTCTCTGCAGCCCCATGGACTGCAGCATGCCAGTTTCCCCTGTCCTTCACTACCTCCCAGAGTTTGCTCAATCTCATGTCCTTTGAGCCAGTGGTACCATCCAACCATCTCGTCCTCTGTCGTCCCCTTCTCCTCCTGCTTTCAATCTTTCCCAGCATCAGGGTCTTTTCCAATGAGTCATCTCTTCGCATCAGTGGCCAAAGTATTGGAACTTCAACTGCAGTGTCAGTCCTTCTAATGAATGTTTAGGATTGATTTCCTTTAGGACTGACTGGTTTGATCTCCTTGCAGTCCAAGGGACTCTCAAGAGTCTTCTCCAGCACCACAATTCAAAGGCATCAATTCTTCAGTGCTCAGCCTTTTTTATTGTCCAGCTCTAAGATCCATACATGACTACTGGAAAAACCATAGCTTTGTCAGCAAAGTAATGTCTCTACTTTTTAATACACTGTCTATGTTTGTTATAGCTTTTCTTCCAAGGATTAAGCATCTTAATTTAATTTCATGGCTGCAGTCACCTTCCACAATGATTTTGGAGCCCAAGAAAATAAAGTCTGTCACTGTTTCCATTGTTTCCCCATCTATTTGCCATGAAGTGATGGGACCAGATGCCATTATCCTAGTTTTTTGAATTTTGAGTTTTAAGCCAGCTTTTACACTCTCCTTTTTCACCTTCATCAAGAGGCTCTTTAATTCCTCTTCACTTCTGCCATTAGGGTGGTGTCATCTGCATATCTGATGTTATTAATATTTCTCCCAGAAATCTTGATTCCAGCTTGAGCTTCATCCAGCCTGGTATATCTCATGATGTACTGTTCATAGAAGTTACATAAGCAGTATGACAATATACAGCCTTGATGTACTCCTTTCCCTATTTTGAACCAGTCTGTTGTTTCATGTCTAGTTCTAACTGTTGCTTCTTGAGGTACATATAGGTTTCTCAGGAGACCTGCATACAGGTCTGGTATTCAGACCACCCAACATAGAATGGGAAAGACTAGAGAACTCTTCAAGAAAACTAGAGATACCAAGGGAAGGAATGAGATAAGACCTCAAGGGAAAAAAAAAAAAACCAAACAAACCTAATGAAATGGAGATAAGTAATTTACCTAAAAAAGAGTTCAAAGCAATGGTCATTAAAATGATCACTGGACTTAGAAAAGAACAGAGGAGCATAGTGTGAATTTCAACAAAGAACTAGAAAATATAAAAAGAACTGATCCGAGTTGAAAATACAATAGCTGAAATGAAAAAAAAAAACAAAACACTAGAAAGAATTAATTGCAGACTAGGTGGTACAGGCGCTTCCTCGGAGGCTCAGCAGTAAAGAATCTGCTTGCAATGCCAGAGCCTGTTTCTCCCTTTGGAACTGTGATAGATCTCGGATAGATAAAACTATTCCCACCAAATTATCTATGCTAGAAAATACTCTGCATTTGAGGAGTGTTATTCTGCTACCATAGAATGGTATGTTCTATATGACGATGATGATGATGATGATGATATAGTTGCTAAGCCGTATCCGACTCTAGTCACCCCATGGACTTGTAGCCTGCCAGGCTCCTCTGTCCATGGGATTCTCCAGGCAAGAATACTGGAGTGAATACAAGAATCCTTCTCCAATAGTCTATATATGTCTTAGTCTATATATGTCTGCTTGATCTAACATATGGTTCAAGTCCAATGTTTCCTTTCTGATAGTCTGTCTGAATGATCCATCCATTGCTTAAATGGAGTATTGCTTTTGTCCTAGTATTGTATTGTTTCCTATTTCTTCCTTCAGATCTGTTAGCACTTGCTTAATATATTTAACCTGATGCTGGGAGGGATTGGGGGCAGGAGGAGAAGGGGATGACAGAGGATGAGACGGCTGGATGGTATCACTGACTCAATGGACACGAGTTTGGGTAAACTCCGGGAGTTGGTGATGGACAGGGAGGCCTGACGTGCTGCAATTCATGGGGTCACAAAGAGTCGAATATGACTGAGCGACTGAACTGAACTGAACTGAACCGAACTGAACCGAACTGAATATATCTAGGTGCTCCATGTACACTTATCTTAGAAGGCAATGGCACCCAACTCCAGTACTCTTGCCTGGAAAATCCTATGGACGGAGGAGCCTGGTGGGCTGCAGTCCATGGGGTCGCTAAGAGTCGGATACGACTGAGAGACTTCACTTTCACTTTTCACTTTCATGCATTGGAGAAGGAAATGGCAACCCACTCCAGTGTTCTTGCCTGGAGAATCCCAGGGATGGCAGAGCCTGGTGGGCTGCCATCTATGGGGTCACACAGAGTCAGACATGACTGAAGTGACTTAGCATATACACTTATAATTATTACATCTTCTTCACTAATTGATTGCATTATCATTATATAGTGACTTTCTTTGTATCTTGTTATTATTTTTGGCTTAAAATCTATTTTGTCTGATAGAAGCAGAGCTACACCTGCTTCCTTTCGGTTTCCTCTTGCATGGAATATCTTTTTTCATCCTATCGCTTTGAGCCTATGTGTGTCGTTACATCTGTAGTGAGTCTCTTACAGGCGGCATGTACTTGCCTGTTATTTTTTTTTAATCCACCTAGTCACTCTGTGCCTTTCGTTGATGAATTCAACCCATTTACATTTAGAGTAATTGTTAACATGTAAGGACTTGGGAATGTTCTCTTATTAATTGCTTATGGGCACTCTTGTAATTCAGTTGTTTCTTTTTCCCTTTGTTTCTGCTTATCCTTATAAACTGGTGCTTTTCCACGGTGCTTTTCCATGCTCTGTTTTCCCTCTCTCTATCTTTTGTTAACCTACTCTAAGTTTCTGCTTTATAGGTTATCATGGAGCTTATATACAATCTATTTTAAGCTGATAACCTTTTCACATTCATCCACTGTTTCC
This sequence comes from Oryx dammah, assembly GCF_014754425.2. Lineage (NCBI taxonomy): Eukaryota > Metazoa > Chordata > Mammalia > Artiodactyla > Bovidae > Oryx > Oryx dammah. The sequence goes on along the minus strand of NW_024070201.1, from coordinate 43,933,255 downwards.
CCATCTATTTGCCATGAAGTGATGGGACTGGATGGCATAATCTTCGTTTTCGGAATGTTGAGCTTTAAGCCAACTTTTTCACTTTTCTCTTTCACTTTCATCAAGAGGCTTTTTAGTTCCTCTTCACTTTCTGCCATAAGGGTGGTGTCATCTGCATATCTGAGGTGATTGATATTTCTCCCAGCAATCTTGATTCCAGCTTGTGCTTCTTCCAGCCCAGCGTTTCTCATGATGTACTCTGCATAGAAGTTAAATAAGCAGGGTGACAATATACAGCCTTGATGTACTCCTTAAATAGATGGGGAAACAGTGGAAACAGTGTCACACTTTATTTTGGGGGGCTCCAAAATCACTGCAGATGGTGACTGCAGCCATGAAATTAAAAGACGCTTACTCCTTGGAAGAATAGTTATGACCAACCTAGATAGCATATTCAAAATCAGAGACATTACCTTGCCTACTAAGGTCCGTCTAGTCAAGGCTATGGTTTTTCCTGTGGTCATGTATGGATGTGAAAGTTGGACTGTGAAGAAGGCTGAGCACCGAAGAATTGATGCTTTTGAACTGTGGTGTTGGAGAAGACTCTTGAGAGTCCCTTGGACTACAAGGAGATCCAACCAGTCCATTCTAAAGGAGATCAGCCCTGTGTGTTCTTTGGAAGGAATGATGCTAAAGCTGAAACTCCAGTACTTTGGCCACCTCTTGGGAAGAGTTGACTCATTGGAAAAGACTCTGATGCTGGGAGGGATTGGGGGCAGGAGGAGTAGGGGACGACAGAGGATGAGATGGCTGGATGGCATCACTGACTCGATGGCCATGAGTCTAAATGAACTCTGGAAGTTGGTGATGGACAGGGAGGCCTGGCGTGCTGCGATTCATGGGGTTGCAAAGAGTCAGACACGACTGAGCGACTGAACTGAACTGAGCTGAAGTTCCACCATTTATTCCCTACTTTTATATTTTTGATGTTTCATTTTACCTATTTTTATATTGTGTATTCACTAACAAATTATAATACTAGATTTATTTTTAATGATCTTTTCCTTTAACCTTTATCCTATAGTTGAGTGGTTGACACACTATCATATTATACCTGGAGTTTTCTAAATATGACTGTTTACCTTTACAAGCTTGTTTTATATTTTCATATGTTTTCAAGTCACTAACTGATACTTTTTCATTTTAGCTTGAATTCCTTTCAGCATTTCTTGCAAGGCAGATGTAGTGGTTAGGAATTCCCTCAGCTTTTGTTTGTCTGGGAAATTACCTCTCCATTTCTGAAGAATAACTTTAGTAGATGGACTATTCCTGACTGGCAATTTTTTCAACACTTTGAATATATCATTCCATTCTTTCCTGGATTGTAGGGTTTCTGCTGAGAAATCTCCTGGAATGAGGGTTCCTTTGAAGGGTATGATCTTTTTCTCCGGTTGTTTTTGGTATTCTCTTTATCTTTGATTTTTGACAGTTTCATTGCAATATGCCTTGTACAAGGTCTTTTTGCATTGAGATAATAGGGTGCTCTATTAGCTTCGTGAGCTTAGATGTCTATATCTCTCCTCAGGTTTGACACATTCTTAGCTATTATATATATTTTTTAATTTATTAATTAATTTATTTATTTTTGGAGGCTAATTACTTTACAATATTGTGTTGGTTTTGCTATACATTGACATGAATCCACCACGACTATACATGTGTTCCCCATCCTGAAACCCCCTCCCACCTCCCTCCCCATCCCATCCCTCTGGGTCATCCCAGGGCACCAGCCCCAAGCACCCTGTATCATGCATTGAACCTGAACTGGTGATCCATTTCACATATGATAATATACATGTTTCAATGCCATTCTTCCAAACCATCCCACCCTCCCCCTCTCCCACAGAGTCCAAAAGACTGTTCTATATATCTGTGTCTCTTTTGCTGTCTTGCATACAGGGTTATTGTTACCATCTTTCTAAATTCCATATATATGTGTTAGTATACTGTATTGGTGTTTTTCTTTCTGGCCTACTTCGCTCTGTATAATAGGCTCCAGTTTCATCCACCTCATTAGAACTGATTCAAATGTATTCTTTTTAATGGCTAAATAATACTCCATAGTGTATATGTACCACAACTTTCTTATCCATTCATCTGCTGATGGACATCTAGGTTGCTTCCATGTCCTGGCTATTATAAACAGTGCTGCGATGAACATTGGGGTACACGTGTCTCTTTCAATTCTGGTTTCCTCCGTGTGTATGCCCAGCAGTGGGATTGCTGGGCCATAAGGCAGTTCTATTTGTAGTTTTTTAAGGAATCTTCACACTGTTTTCCACAGTGGCTGTACTAGTTTACATTCCCACCAACAATGTAAGAGTGTTCCCTTTTCTCCACACCCTCTCCAGCATTTATTGCTTGTAGACTTTTAGATAGCAGCCATTCTGACTGGCATGAAATGGTACATCATTGTATTTTTGATTTTGCATTTCTCTGATAATGAGTGATGTTGAGCATATTTTCATGTGTTTGTTAGCCATCTGTACATCTTCTTTGGAGAAATGTCTGTTTAGTTCTTTGGCCCACTTTTTGATTGGGTCTTTTATTTTTCTGGCATTGAGCTGTGGGAGTTGCTTGTATATTTTTGAGATTAGTTCTTTGTTGTTTCATTTGCTATTATTTTCTCCCATTCCGAAGGCTGTCTTTTCACCTTGCTAATAGTTTCCTTTGTTGTGCAGAAGCTTTTAATTTTAATTACATCCCATTTGTTTAGTTTTGCTTTTATTTTCAATATTCTGCAAGGTGGGCCCTAGAGGATCCTGCTGTGATTTATGTCAGAGAGTATTTGCCTATGTTCTCCTCTAGGAGTTTTATACTTTCTGGTCTTACATTTAGGTCTTTAATCCATTTTGAGTTTATTTTTGTGTATGGTGTTAGAAAGTGTTCTAGTTTCTCTCTTTTTTTTTTAGAAGTTGTTGACCAGTTTTCCCAGGACCACTTCTTAAAGAAATTGACTTTTCTCCATTGTATATTCTTGTCTCCTTTGTCAAAGATAAGGTGTCCATAAGTGCATGAATTTATCTCTGGGCTTTCTATTTTGTTCCATTGATCTATATTTCTGTCCTTGTGCCAGTACCATACTGTCTTGATGACTGTGGCTCTGTAGTAGAGACTGAAGTCAAGTACATTGATTCCTCCAGTTTCATTCTTTTTTCTCAAGATTGCTTTGGCTATTCAAGGGTTTTTGTATTTCCATACGAATTGTGAAATTATTTGTTCTCGTTCTGTGAAAAATACCATTGGTAGCTTGATAGGGATTGTATTGAATCTATAGATTGCTTTGGGTAGTATACTCATTTTCACTGTATTGATTCTTCCGATCCATGAATACGGTATATTTCTCCATCTATTTGTGTCCTCTTTGATTTCTTTCACCAATGTTTTATAGTTTTCTATATATAGGTCTTTTGTTTCTTTAGGTAGATATATTCCTAAGTATTTTATTCTTTTTGTTACAATGGTGAATGGAATTGTTTCCTTAATTTCTCTGTTTTCTCATTGTTAGTGTATAGGAATGCAAGGGATTTCTGTGTGTTGATTTTATATCCTGCAACTTTACTATATTCATTAATTAGCTCTAGTAATTTTCTGGTGGAGTCTTTAGGGTTTTCTATGTATAGGTTCATGTCATCTGCAAACAGTGAGAGTTTTACTTCTTCTTTTCCAGTCTGGATTCTTTTTATTTCTTTTTCTGCTCTGATTGCTGTGGCCAAAACTTCCAAAACTGTGTTGAATAGTAGTGGTGAGAGTGGGCACCGTTGTCTTTTTCCTGACTTTAGGGGAAATGCTTTCACTTTTTCACCATTGAGGATAATGTTTGCTGTGGGTTTGTCATATATAGCTTTTATTATGTTGAGGTATGTTCATTCTATTCCTGCTTTCTGGATTTTTTTTATCATAAATGGATGTTGAATTTTGTCAAATGCTTTCTCTGCATCTATTGAGATAATCATATGGTTTTTATTTTTCAATTTGTTAATGTGGTGTATTACATTGATTGATTTGTGGATATTGAAGAATCCTTGCATCCCTGGGATAAAGCCCACTTGGTCATGATGTATGATTCTTTTTAATATGTTGCTGAGTTCTGTTTGCTAGAATTTTGTTAAGGATTTTTGCATCTATGTTCATCTGTGATATTGGCCTGTAGCTATTATATTTTAAAATAAACGTTCTTTCTCCTCTTCTCCTTCTCTCCTTTTGGAACTGCAATTATTCTAATATTTGTATATTTGATGGAATCCCAAAGATCACATCATCTTTCTTTGTTCTTTGTCATGCTTTTTTCTTTCTTCACCTCTGGATGGATTCTTTCAAAGTTCCTGCTAGCTAGATCACTTATTCTGTCTCCCATTTGGTCTACTCTCCTATAGATGCCTGATGCCCTCTATAGCATTTTCATTTATTGAATTCTTCAGCTCCAGAATTTCTGTTGGATTCTTTTTTATATAATTTCTATCTCTTTGTTAAATGACTCATTTTTTCATATATTGTCTTTCTGTGTTTTTTAATAGCTTGTTGAGTTTTCCCAAGACAGGTATTTCAAATTCTTTGTCAGATTTCAGTATTTTGTGCCATTGAGTTCAGTTACTGGATGACTATTATTATTCTTTTGGTAATGACATACTTTCTTCAGTCTTCATGTGCCTTATAATTTTACAGTGATGGTTTTGCATTTCCTATAATATCTAGGATTTTTTTCCCCTGAATTTGTATGGATATACCTGCTCTCAGAGGCTTGTAGACTTTTTGCTTAATTACTGAATACAATCAGCTTAACTTCATCCCTTTAGTGTCTTTTAACATTCTTATCTATTTCTTTTCTGATCTTCTCCCCACCCCAGTCATGGAGGTATTGCCTCAGTAACACTTTTTTAGATGGACTTCTCCAGCATTAGTCTGGTATTTATATTTATTAAAGGAAAAATAAGATCACTTTGAACTGCCAGGGAAGACAAGCACTCACTCACTGCTGTCCTTTTCCTTTGTAGGAGAGAACATTGCCTGCTAGTTCTACCCCAGGCACTGTTGCCTTGGGGAAACAGCAGTACTGGCAAAGCTGTAGTCTTCACTGCATCCAAACTCACATTAGTATTATTTTTCTCCAGCTGCCTGCAGGAATCCCTCTCCTGGAAAGCTACCTTTCTACAGTCTCTCTGATCCATAGGTTTCTGCTCAAGTCTGCACTCTCCAGGTTTTCCTTGGCAGGGGCCGAGAATTGAGGCAAATTCACTGGTTTTGAGGCCCATATTGGGGTCTTTCTGACTATCACTAAATGCATAGGTGGTCAAGATTCCTCCTGGATTCCTTGGTGTATGGTTCTGGATCCCACAACACCCGCTGAGGCACTTTGTTGATGTATGGGTGCCTAATTAGTTGTTTAAAGAGGGGAGGACAAAAAGGAGAGATGTCTCACACTACCGTGAAGCTAATCTCACCCTGGACTTAATGTAGTGGACAGTGGAAACATTGATTATGACTAAATAGAAAGATCACATGATATAACTTGTATTAAGATTAGTCTGGTATTTATATTTATTAAAGGAAAAATAAGATCTTTAAAAATATTATCCCTTTTTATTTAAAAATATCCACATAGAATAAAACAACTGGGAGAAAAAACACAAAGAGGTCTATAAAAATACAAATAATTTTAAATTCTATAAGGGAAACCATCTGGTTTAAAGAGAGCGTTTTATGGGCTAATCCAGAAGTTCCAATGAAATTATGTGCAAGAAATCTGAGAATTTCAGTATAAGAGGCAACAATACTAAGAGGGAAAGAATGGTTTGACACACCTTATAGGAGTATACAGCATACATTTGACGAGATTGAAACAACCTTAAAAAAAGAAACCTTACTTTCTGACCTAGAAAGGAGCCAGGTCATGTCAATTAGCCCCCAGTAGTTTTTCTTCTGGAAACTCTTGAACATATTTTTGAGAATAGATCCCTGAAAGGGAAGAGCTAAGCTAAATGGAGCTTTCAGATATCCTCTGAGTTAGCTTGCTGAGACTCACCTGCAGACATATTATGGGAAGAATCCTGTTGCTCAGATCACAGAGCAGCAGAAGCTTTACAACTACCAGCATCACTGATTTCAGTCCTTAGATTATCTGTACATCATGGATACCATCTCTGTCAGATGACAAGATTATGGATGGCAACACTGCTCTTTATTTCCCACTCAAGGAGGTTCAGGTGCTTCCAGCAGTTATTTCCAAAGACTACATTCAAAGAGCACAGAATTTATTTGAAAAGATTTGTACTTGTAGGGGCAAAAAATAGCGGGTAAAGTAAGAATAAAACTTTTTTTTTTTTTTGCTAATGTTCCTATCTTGGTGAATGCACATTTATTCTTTTTACACTGAATTTTTTTCTTGGAATAGTGTAATGAAATTTTTGAGTCTCAAATACTATGAATATACACTGAAATTTACTTAGTATATTATTTATTCATCTGCAGGAGAAGTCTTCATTACACAATATTTATTATTAAAAATCAGATTACTTTAGGACTACCAATGTGTTCTAGTCATTAATTTTCTCATGGCCTCTTTAACCTCCTTGTTTCTAAGACTGTAGATGAGGGGGTTCAACATGGGGATTATAACTGTGTAGAACACAGACACCACTTTGTTTTGTTCAGCTGAGTAGCTGGACTTGGGCATTACATAAATGAATGTGATGGTCCCATAGAACAGAGTAACTGCTGTGAGGTGGGACGTGCAGGTGGAGAACGCTTTGTGCCACCCCTCAGTGGAACGCATCTTCAGGATTGAGAAAAGGATGTAGATGTAAGAGAGAGCAATGATAAACACAGTGACTACAATAATTGAGCCAGAAGAGATGGCTGGAATTATTTCAGAAGTAAAATCATGAGAACAAGAAAGTTTCAAAAGTGGCGAATAATCACAGAAAAAGTGATTGACTTTATTTGATCCACAGAAGGACAGGCTTAACAAACAGCCAGTAAATGTCCAAGCATTCACACACCCACCTAGATAGGAAGCCCCGGCTAAGAGAATGCAGACTCTGGGAGACATGTGGGTGGAGTAGAGCAGGGGCAAGCAGACGGCCACATAGCGGTCATAGGCCATGGCAGCCAGCAGGAAGCACTCAGCTGTCCCAAATGTAACCACAGAATAGAGCTGAGCAACACAACCAGCAACACGGATAGAAGTTCCTTCCCTGAGGAAGCCCATGAGCATGACAGGTGTGACTGATGAGGAGTACCCAATGTCCACAAAGGCCAAATGGCAGAGGAAAAGGTACATTGGGGTGTGAAGCTGAGGGCTGCTTCTGATTAACATGATTATGCTGATATTACCCATTAAGGTGACCAGATAGATTCCCAAAAACACAATAAATAAAATGGCACAAACTGTAGTATCCTCCGCTAACCCCCAAATAATGAACTCTGTCACAGTTGTGTAGTTTCCAGTCCCCATCTATACTGAGAATGGTGCCCACTGAAAGAAAACAAGTGGATATTAGAAGAAAATACTATAATCTGCACACTTACTTTTACAACAGCTATATAAGAAAATACCAATATATATACTCACATGAAAATATTTGGGTAAAATGTTTTCACACATGATATCTTGCATAAGACTTGAAAATATAAATGTTCATTGATATAAGGCCAGGAATACTCAGAAAAATCTGTTTTTTTAACTTAACACATTCAAGTCACATTTGCATTGTGTAGTTGGTTTAGGTGGTCCTTGAGGAATAGATTCTCATGAACACATCCTAGAGATGTCCACCAGACAGTATGAGTGACCCAATAACTATATCTTCTAAACCAAAGACATGATGAAAGGGAGTAGAAATGTTGGAATGGGCCAGGACCCATGGAAAAGAACAACTGTTCAAAATATGTGAGGTATCATTTCTTGTATAAAAGAGGATGAGCAACTGAATTTAAACAGGTATCACAGTTTTCAAGCACAACAAATATCCAGAAAGTTTGGACAGAGGCAGGATATAAAACAAGGTGCTCAAACCATGATCAAATCAACCTGGAGAGACTGAGTTTTGGAAAAGGAGATGGTATCATGTTAGGATCAAGTTATCTGATTCATGATAGTGAGTCAATCCAGGTAAAGGGAACCAGACATAGATCAGATTACTCCAGAAAGATTCCACAAGTGCCTGAGACTTTGCATAACCTGGGGCTATGGCTGTTAGCAAAAAGGTTCCAGCTTCCTACTTCCCACAGGTACCTAGCCCCATGTGAATAGCACCTGTCTGTGAAAAATCACACCTTTAGGTCAGCTTCTAGGAAACTCTTTCCCTCATCGACTTGTTTGAGAAAAAAATGAAAAAGCAAGAAAAGCATGAGAGCTTTCTCACCATCACAGAATGCTAAGCTTCAAAATGCAGTCCCATCCATTCCATCTCTCTCATTTTATAAAGTTAGAAACTGAGATCTAAAGAAATTGGGTAACTAATTTTAGGTTAAATGTCTTTCTTACAACTAAGCTGAGGTCAAATTTCATGCCTGGAGCCTTCTAACTCATTACCACATTGATAAAACACAAATATTTTCTATAATTTCTAAAGAAGAACATAGAATATCAGAATGTATATTTGTTTCATTTATAAATTCAAAGTGAAAGTGAAAGTGAAAGTGAAGTCATTCAGTCATGTCCCACTCTTAGCGACCCCACAGACTGCAGCCTACCAGGCTCCTGCGTCCATGGGATTCTCCAGGCAAGAGTACTGGAGTGGGCTGCCATTGCCTTCTCCATAAATTCAAAAAGTTTTTCAATTACATTAATACATAGGTAATATCTTTACTCTTAAAAGGATGACTTTGAAATCTAGTAATTCATATAAATAAATGCCTACAAGGTAATGACAATTCTGTGAGGCAGATGACATATGTACTCAGTGCCCTGATACAGAAAATTGACATGCTCATGTGTTCAACTGGACTATTAGGGGTGTTGGGTAGGTAAGAAATCAAATTTAACTAGGATTTCTTTTGGAGAGCAATAAAAGAGATAGGTATGACATTTGAGGGTAGATGCAAGGTAGAGAGTGAAACCACCATTATTTAAGCAGAACATTTAAAATGAATGAGTACATGCGATGGGTAAAGCCAACAAAAAAATGTCAGGCCCCCAGGGAAATGCTTTCATTATTCTACTAAAGAGAATGAGCTAGAAAGACAGGAGATGGTCATAGTTACAGTTTGAGATGCTTAAATGAGATCAAAAGCTGCAGTTATTGGCAAATGACACTGTCTAGTAAATCAATGGAGTGACTGGATACAGTAGGGAGAAAAAGAAGATCTTTGGAGGGGAAATCAAGAAACTAAGGGGCCATAATGTTCAAAGGATCTTCTCTAAGAAGATATTAAAATCACAATTCTTGTCCATCAGGAATTGTGACAGGGATACCATTAACAGAGGTAGAGCAAGCCAAAGCCAAAAACTTTCTAAGGATAAGGAAACATAATGCTAGTTAGTAGGTGATTGCAAAAAGGTGGAGGAAGATAAGGAGGATTGGTTATAGAGTCTGATGATGTAAACTCAACTGTTAGTGTTTGTAATCCAAAGAGAAACAAAGTCTGTAAGTGGCAGTGGAGGAGAAGGAATACCATCCTCTACCAGGCCCAGGGGTATTAAAAGTAAGAGAAAAAACATGTATCTCTTGAGAAGACTGTAGAGGAAAAATTAAAAAATGTCCTCAGGGTTAGCAAAGCATTAATATCTATTGAAAAGAAGAGTGAAGAGAATGGAATGCTCTAAAGAGATACTGAAGACATGAGATTTTGTTGATAATTGTTAAGTACAAGAAACATAGGAAAAAGGCTTCAGGAGTTAAAGAGAGGTGGAAGCAGGACCTCTTGATTCAAGAGAAAATAAGGAGACTTGAAAATAACCTTTCTTAACTCCAGTAGAATGAAGTTAATGTTCACAGACCAAGTAAAGAAGATAATTTGAAGAAATAATGGATAGATATTATTATGTTGTGTTTAACAGCTGACTGAACAAAAAAAGTAATGAAGGCTACGCCCAAAACTGTGGAGGAGGGTTAATGGGGAAAATCAGAGCCTATTTTGAATGTCAGTGATGGCATGGAGCAAAGCATTGTAAAGATATGCTGTGAGCTTTGCAGCCATATAGGCCTAGAATCAGATTCTAGCTTTACCACTGATTATCTATGGAATCTTAGACAATTTATATAAGTTTTCAACTCTTCACTATTTATTTGTTTCTTTAAAAAATACTTCACATGATTCTTGTGTTAAATAAGATGATGTATATAATAATACAAAGTACTGCTCATAGAAATAAGTGGACTTAATAAAGGATTATTTCCTTGAAGTAACCCAAATCTTAAGTTCTAATACAAAAATGAAAAACAAATATTATTGTATCAATAGAAAAGGAAAATTATTACCTGCAGATGTTTATACCTCAATGATAAGGACAAATGTCAAAAACTCATTGTAAAGCAAGGCTATATTTATGAGATTCAGGGTCTTTGGGGATGTAATCCCTTGAGTACATTACTTGTTTGTGAAAATTCCACTGGAAATCTATCAGGACAGAGAAAATTTCAGGTATACCTGCTCATGTATATATGTGTCATCTCAATATCTACAAACACTTTTTGTCTGTTCATTAGAGTTTTCAAAGTGTAAACTTTGATGCATTTCTAAACTAATTCTAACTGTGTTGGAACATACAAGAAGAAACAAAGATACAGTGTAGGAGATGTAATTTCAACTCAAAACAGAAATTCTTCTAGGAAAAATAAGTGCTTGTGTGTGCATGTGGTGGGGGTGGGGGGGTTGGCTGTGGCTAGGCAGTGAATATCAAACTAATATGAAAAGAAGGGACTCAGGATTCTCATGGTACTTGGTTTAAAACAGTTAATATCACCTGTGATCACCTAAAATCAAGTACCCACTGAAGGCAAGTCTTTTGATGTTATAATACCCTAGACAGAATGAAGAGTTTCAGAAATTCTCTTCTAATCATTCTAGAAACCTCACGGAGAATTACAGATTCATATTTGTTAATCCTTTGCCTAAATAATGGAGTGAAACCAAGAGCTATCAATCACTAAGTTGTAATTCCTAGAGCAAGCATTCAGTTGATATATTACAACAACTGAGTTTAACATCTCTGTAGATACATAATGTGGAATTTAAACTTTGATCAGAAAATAATAGAAATGAGGATATACTGGAGGGTTTTGATGACTCAAATTACCCTGAACCTTTGACTCTCCTGGAGAGTTTGCCAGCCAAAGAAATTCCTCTTTGCCTGTATGATGAGGCTGCTCCTAACTTGTTTGAGGACACTTTAATGACTTCACCTGAGGAAGTTACCTTTCGAGGTAAATAAAAACTCCTTATGCCTCATCCTTAGTTGTTTCTTTTTCTTTTTTTTTTTTAAAGCTCCCAACATACTCAGGAGACATTAAATCAAAGTTGAGAATATAAGATTTACATATCAAAGAGTTTTAATATTTTCCCAATTTATTTCATACTAGTGTATAGAACTGGTATGAAGGTACCAAACTGAGGGAAGAATATACTATTAGAGTATTTGTATTTATGATGTACAGTTGACCCTTAAACAAAGCAGGGGTTGGGAGTACTAATTTTCCATGCAATAGAAAAATCCATTTTTAATTTATAGTTGACCTCCCTATATGAGGTTGGGTTCCTTAATTCTGCAGTTCTGGATTCAACCAACCATAAGTCATGTGGTATTGTAGTATTTAAAACTGGAAAAAATCTGTGTATAAATGAACTTCCACAATTCAAACCTGGGTTCTTCAAAGGTCCACTATAGTCGCAACCACCAGAGATTCTAGATATGTTAACTAGAATATGTGGACATGGTTCTGTTTGTTTAATTGGTTAACTAGAACCTAAACTGAAGGATTCCCTGAGTAAACTGAATTTGGAAGCCAGAAAAAATTGCCTAGTATATGCTGAAGTAATCAAATGTTTGGAAAGATATGGAAAGGTGACCTGAGTGTATCATATGCAGCCCATTGCCCGTGTATGCACCTTCCAAGAAGAGTTGAGAAGCATCTTCTACTCCACAACACTGAGAAATTCATTGGTGAAGGAACATAATTATTTTTAAGAAGAAATGAAACAGCTACTGTCTGTAGCCCAAAGATGTGGGTGCATTCATGTTAAGTCACTTCAGTCATCTCTGGCTCTTTGCAACCTTATGGACTGCAGCCTGCCAGGCTCCTCTGTCCATGGGGATTCTCCAGGCAAGAATACTGGAGTGGGTTGCCATGCCCTCCTCCAGGGAATCTTTCTGACCCAGGGATCAAACCTGCATCTCTTATGTCTCCTGCATTAGCAACAGATTCTTCACCACTAGTGTCACCTGGGAAGCCCAGAGATGTGGGTGGGAGATATCAAATTAGAAATAAGATCAAATTTTGAATACCATATTATAAATAATTGCCTTATCAAAATTGGTGTGGTGCTCCAAACACATGTATATGGTTGCTGCCACTTTGATAAGGCAATTATTTATAATTTGGTATCCAAAACATCTGGGACCTTCAGTTCAGTTCAGTCACTAAGTCGTGTCCGACTCTTTGCAACCCCATGAATCGCGGCACGCCAGGCCTCCCTGTCCATCACCAACTCCCAGAGTTCACTCAGACTCATGTCCATTGAGTCAGTGATGCCATCCAGCCATCTCATCCTCTGTCGTCCCCTTCTCCTCCTGCCCCCAATCCCTCCCAGCATCAGAGTCTTTTCCAATGAGTCAACTCTTCGCATGAGGTGGCCAAAGTACTGGAGTTTCAGCTTTAGCATCATTCCTTCCAAAGAAATCCCAGGGCTGATCTCCTTCAGAATGGACTGGTTGGATATCCTTGCAGTCCAAGGGACTCTCAAGAGTCTTCTCCAACACCACAGTTCAAAAGCATCAATTCTTCAGCACTCAGCTTTCTTCACAGTCCAACTCTCACATCCATACATGACCACTAAAAAAATCATAGCCTTGACTAGACGGACCGTTGTTGGCAAAGTAATGTCTCTGCTTTTCAACGGGAACTTCAGGGGTAGTTAATTAAGCATGGCATTCTTAAAATCATGGATAGACAGCCCACCCACTAATGTTTCAGGCCCCCGAATTCCATTGCAGTTCACCAATCAGAGAGTGCTTATAAGAATCTTGTTGTAAGTGGAACTTTGACCTGTTTTCATCTCATTGTGGGCCCAATATCACCCTGATTTATTATACATAAATAGCTGAAATACATCTGTGCAACAACTGCCAGAATCTCCCCCCACCCCATTTAGTTTTCCAGTCCCTGGAAAAAGGCTATTTCACTGCAAGATCCAAGTGGAGACTCCTGAAATCTACTTCTCCCAGCCAATATGGTAAATCAAAGGAACATTTCTTTCTTCTGGGAAATAAGAGATAAATACATCCATCAAAGATGCAGTGTAAGACCCTGGAAGTATTGCTGAGGCAGCAAGATCCAGTTTCTGGGACAGCAGGGTGGTGTCTTTCGTGTCCAGCGTGCAGCAGTGGTTGCACTTACAATACATGCCGAGGTCCTAAAGTTGAGCAGCAACTCTAGAGGGGTGCTCACTTCCTCAATTCCTTGCAGGGGTTTGGGGCATAGCTTTCAACCGGATACTACTGTCTTCCTGGTGGCTCTTGATCTGCTGAAAATATAGGGAGTCTATTTTTGTTGCTTACAATTGAAAATTTGTCACTGGTTCATATGCATACACTATTAGCATTATTTTTGCAAGTTAGAAATGCATGAGAAGAGCAGCAGTATTGCTCACTGGAACATCAAAATTGATTAGAGTTTTTATTTAGATGGCATTCATTGAAATAACGTGGCTCAGACGGTAAAAAGTTTGCAAGGCAGGAGACTTGGATTCAATCCCTGGGTGGAGAAGATACCCCAGAGAAGGAAATGGCTACCCAATCTAGTATTCTTGCCTGGAGAATTCCATGGACAGAGGACCCTGGCGGGCTATAACTGAGCAACTAACATTTTCACACTTTCATTGAAATAACACCATTACACATGTAAATATGATAATATAAATGAATATGATATAATGTAGATGACATCAGAATAGTGTTAAGGAGAAAGATCTAAACTCTGGGCTCAGATTACTTGTTTCAAATTCCACCTCAGCCACTCACTTACTTTGTAACCTTGGCCAAGTTACTTAACTCTAAATACTCATGTTCCTCATCTATGTAATAAGGCAATGGCACCCCACTCCAGTACTCTTGCCTGGAAAATCCCATGGGCGGAGGAGCCTGGTGGGCTGCAGTCCATGGAGTCGCTAAGAGTCGGACATGACTGAAGCGACTTAGCAGCAGCAGCAGCAGCAGCAGAACTGTTAGAGATTAAGTGAGATAATATCTGGAAAAGGCTTAGAATAATGTCTAACACGTGGCATGTGCTTAGTCTCTCAGTCGTGTCTGACTCTTTGCAACCCTGTGGACTGTAGCCCGCCAGGCTCCTTGGTCCATGGGGATTCTCCAGGCAAGAATACTAGAGTGAGTTACTGTGTCCTCCTCCAGGGGATCTTCCCAACCCAGGGATCGAACCCAGGTCTCCTGCATTCCAGGTGGATTCTTTACTGTCTGAGCCACCAGGGAAGCCCAAGAATACTGGAGTGGGTAACTTCTCCTTCTCCAGGGGATCTTTCCAATCCAGGAATCAAACCAGGGTCTCCTGCATTGCAAGTGGATTCTTTACCAGCTGAGCTACCAGGGAATCCCAACATACGGCAAGTACTCAGTAAATATCAGATACCATTAACATCATGAAAACAGTAACAGTAACACAAGAAACTTTTATTTATTTATTTATTTATTTAATTTTAATTTTTACTTTATTTTGCTTTACAATACTGTATTGGTTTTGCCATACATTGACATGAATCAGCTACAGGTGTACATAAGAAACTTTTAATTAGTTTTAGCTTCTCAACAACCCACTGAGAAGCACTGATATAATCCCCACTTGACAGGTGAGGAAACAGAAGCACAGAAGGTTAAGTAATTTGCCTAAGATCATATGATTAGTAAGGGGATGAGCTTGGACTCCAACGCTGAGTAGTATGGTTCCAGAATTTTCACCCTTAGTCACAAAACTATAATTAATTTACTACTGCTACTACTACCTGCTACTCTTATTTTTTGTTATCATTGTTATTCAGTCCTGCTAACAGCTGGCTCTGATTGAAATCATGGCTGACATCATATTACAGTCATAAACAAATATATTTTCAAGCTCATTAGAGCAATGACTTACTTTAGATGTGAAAGTTGTTTTCCTGAAACCAGACTTGGGTTTGGATTAGTCAACTCAGAGTAAATGGTTTTAATGACTCCTTGGGGAGCAGAGCAGCCTTCCCTCATAGACAATTTTAGAGACCATGGCGAGTCTGAAGATTAGTCCAGGGATTCACATCTCCTATATCTGGAACTAAAACTGAGTTGCAAAATTGAAGACTAGCCCCAGAGGACTCATAGGTGAGACACCATCTCTGCCTCCCCAGCAAATACATCTGCAAATCATGCCGCATCCCCAGATAATGGGGGCATTTCATTACTCTTATCCCCAGAGTACAGGGGATGTCATTAATTCTTAAATATATATATGTATTCAAACAGAAATATAAATACTAGAGAAATACCCCTTCTTCCCCTTTGGGGACTGAAACTACCTAACTTTTTGAAATTTAACAAAACTGGCATTTTAAATAAAATTTCTAAAATCTCTACTAATTGCTTTGCCGATGACTAGTGAGTAGTGTCTGAATCTGTAGCTTGCCCCACCACTGAGAAGGCTACTGGTCAGGTTTCATTCGAGGGTCAACAGGCTTCAAAACAATCTCCTAGATGAGTCACATCCTGAGCTAAAGTGTGTTATAGAGTATGTTGACAAAGTAAGTTTGAAGCTTTACAAATTAACTACTTGGGGGAGAACCGTCCAAACAAATAATAGTGCAATGATAAATGCAAAAGCAACATGAAATATGTGCAAAAAAAAAAGAATTAAAAAATTTCAAGTTGGACATAAGTAAGTACCTGGACAGAAGCAAAAAGACCTTTTTATTCAACTAGATGCATTTGTGAATAAGTTAAAATAAATCAGAAAATAGAAGGGAGGCAGTTATTGAATCTACTATGTAACAATAGCTTTAAAACATGAATAAGTTAATTAATGCTACAGTTATAGGTATTCAGTTGGTCAATAAAGTACATTTTTCATACAAAGTCTTATTGAAATGAGCAAGAGAAAAAGGATGTGAGGGTTCAGTCTAGCAATAGATGTTTTATTATCTTTGAATGTCTTTGTGGGAGGAGGACACACCTAGAGTATCAGTCAAATATCAACATCTTATTATCTTATCATTCATTCATTCATCTTTATTCCTTTTATCATTACACTTTAAATTGTATGACATCAACAGTACCCCATGCCTGTTATATTTTAATATCTTAATTATATCAAACCTTAATGTATACCAGAATTCCTTCCATTGAACACTTTCATAAGCCACCCTTTTATCAGGACATTTTTATTCTTCAAAAATCAGTTGCTAAAATTAGGCTCAAATGTAAGGGATGGTATTATCAGAATGTATGCCTAGAGTGTAATTCAAGGGAGGGGATGAGAGAAAGAGGACTTGATAATGTTTGTGGTGAGATTAAAAGGAGGAAGTATTGCATTATGTTGATTGTACACACTAACAATGTAAGAATTGTGTTTGCAGAACTAACACCAAAAATGTGCTGAAAGCAATCTGTTTACATCTAATCTCAGTCTCTCTGATTACTCATTATTTTCCTCGATTTCTGTTATTTTCTTATTTTTCCCCCCAGATGAAAAAAAAAAAGTCATGAACAAACAAAATAACTGGAGAAATTCTGTGCACTAGACTGAAGCACCTCCTCTCTGAGTTCTAGAAAATCAAGAACATCAAATGTCCCTCTCTGTGTTTTTCTTAGCATTGAATGACATCATTCTTGCCTGGAAACAGGAGACAATCCTGATTACTCCATTTAGACTGGAATTTATCTTGCCCCTTGCACATTTTAGTCTATATAGCAGGCTGTCATTCTCTCAGGGCACTGCACAGTCTCATCTTGCAGAGAACAACTATTATCATGATGGATTCCTTTATACAGATTCATTTCTTACGTGTTCCACCCAACAGGGTTCATTGTCTCCTGACCAGAGTATCGTATGGCCAATCCATGTCCATCGATTGCCTTGTGAGCTATGTGATCATGGTGTCTAAAGAAGTCTGGAATAATCTTCTGGCCTGGGATTACCTGAGTTCAAGGACATACACAATAGTA
The DNA here is from genome assembly GCF_014754425.2 of Oryx dammah. Taxonomy (NCBI): domain Eukaryota; kingdom Metazoa; phylum Chordata; class Mammalia; order Artiodactyla; family Bovidae; genus Oryx; species Oryx dammah. The sequence goes on along the minus strand of NW_024070201.1, from coordinate 43,915,857 downwards.
GCCTCTCTGCTACTCTTTGCTGACTGGACCATCATCCATTTCTTTTCTTACACAATCCTGACTTAAGCTGTTAGCTGTTAGAGATTTTCCTCAAAGGAGAATAGTTGTTGTTTTTTTAAATTTGTTGTTACTGTTTAGTCACTAGGTTGTATCTGACTCTTTTGTGACCCCATGGATTACAACCCACCAAGCTCCTTTGCCCATGGGATTTCCCAGGCAAGAATACTGGAGGGGTTACCATTTCCTTCTCTAGGGGATCATCTTGACCCACGGATCGAATCCACATCTCCTGCAAAGACAGGTAAATTCTTTACCACTGATTTTTAAAATTATATTTATATAAATATCACTAATACTGTTGGGATTGTTTTCATCTCCCAGATATCTAAGATTTTAGGCCCAAGGATTCTACCCTCTGAGTTTTTTTTGTTTTTGTTTTTGTTTTTTCTAGCTACATCTTCCACCTCTCATTCCTATCCAATTTTTCTCTCTAATATTCCAAAACAAACTGGTTCAAGTCTTATCCTAACTTGGAGCAGATAACCAAGGCCATAGGCATGTTTTCCAATTGCGGTGCTAGAGAAGACTCTTATGAGTCCCTTGACATCAAGGAGATCAAACCAGTCCATCCTAAATGAAATCAGCCCTGACTGATTTCACTGGAAGGACTGATACTGAAGCTGAACTCTAATGGCCACCTGAAGTGAGGAGCTACCTCATTGGAAGAGATGCTGATGCTGGGAAAGATCAAAGGCAGGAAGAGAAGGAGATGACAGAGGATGAGATGCTTGGATGGAATCACCAACTCAATGGACATGAGTTTGAGCAAATTCTGGAAAATAGTGGACAGGGAAGTCTGGTGTGCTGCAGTCCATGGGTTTGTGAAGAGTTAGACATGACTGAACTACTGAACAACAACAATAACAATAAACATGCCGAACCTTCCCTAACACACTTCAAGGCAACCCAAGGAAAGGAATTTCCCAGAAATAGCACCAAAGGAAAAGACTGCTGTATGTGCATCAAAGGAAAGCAGGACTTGCTATTAACAATTAAGCTGAACTGGGGTCCAAGCTGCTTGGTATCACTTGGCCTTGGAAACTGAGATAACATGTTTGAATACAAAAATAATTATCAAATGCAGAAAACCAAGATGTTTTACATAACACAAGAGTAATAGTCCATATGAGAAAATAAGCTTATTGTTCTTTATCTACTGGTTTCTCAAATAAAAATTTTCTTCATGCCATTCCTTTTTTCTCTGTTACACTCTGTGGGGCCCATAGGTGGTAAATACAAAAGGTATTCATTTCTCAAACCACAAAATACACCTTTTTGATCTTATGTAATAAACGCAAAATGTTTGAGCTACTGTCATCTATGAGTTTTTCTATCTAAAGGAAAATACGTATCAAGTAAATTGTAATTTCCAAGTTCTGCTTAAATCACGTTCTTGGAAAATCATTTTTTGTTATAGTACATTATTGAACAAATCGTAGATCAGTATGTTGATATCATATCAGTCATTCATCTCAGTCTCAGACAAATACAAAGCAATCAAACATTTGAATTGCAATATCTCCAGTGTAATCACAGCCCAGAGCATCTCTTTTCTCAGTCATAAAACGAAGAGACTTTCCTCTATCCAGATAGATAAGCTGTTTTATGGGAAGTCACAGCTCACAAATACACAGATAGTAAATACAGGAGTGCAAATGCCTTTCTTTTTTCTGAAGATTGAATTTGTTCACTCAAATGCTAACACCAACATTTCTTCTAGGCCTGTTTAAATTTTGGTCACACTGGGAGAAAATTAAAATTGGACATTCTTAGTTGCTTCACTTATTCCACACTGTATTAATATGGGAACATGTCATCAAGGGAAATATAAATGTGTAATAAAAGTTCAAACCAAATGCAAGCAGAACATCAGCTCCCCTAGGGCAAACATGGTAATTCGGAGCACCCACTAACTCACAGTTCAGCAAAAGAATCACCAGGTTCATGTGGGTTCCTGCTGTGGTTGAACAATGTATCAGTGGTTTTAACACTGACACTTTAAGAGTTAACTTACCAAGATTCTTTCACATCTACAGGAGGCTCCTTCTTAAAGAGTACCCCAAGCTGAATGCATGAAAAAACATGTGCCCTCTCCTTTAACACAAGTCCTTCCTAAAAACTGGAATTAAACTCACGACCCAGCCGATCCTTAAAGACACTCTTCTCTTCTTTAGAACCTCACTGGTGACTATCTGATGCTCCCAGACTTAGAACTTTTGTTTCCCAGTTTTGCTGAGCAATACAGCATAGTGTAAATTCTGACTCAAAAGGACCACAGTCAGTTCTCCTCAGCTCTGTAACACCTGCAGCATCAGTTTTTCTCCTTATCTTTTCCCTGATAGACATTCTACCAGGTGATGTGCACAGTGTCATCTGCTTTATGCAAGGATAGAATTTAGGAGGGCTGGTTGACTTTCCCCTCAGATATTCCATCCCTACAATTGTCTTATTGTGAAAAGAAAATTCCATCAGAAAATCAGTTCTCAGTAAACATCCATTGATTATCATCTGAACTGGGACTAGACATGAAATGTGATCCTTGGCAGTAGTTTAGCTGACCCTCTACCTCTGTCCCTTACTCCAGCTCTCTAAGTCACTATTCAAGATAGATGTGCATAGATGTCCCATTGCTTATTGTCAGGGTAAGCTGGTTGTGATCAAATATGGCATTTGATCATGGACTTCTTCAATTAGCAAATCAAACTTACAAACTCTATACTGGAGATAGTCTAGAAATTCTCCCCTTTAAACCAGAATGAATAGTTACATATTTACCTGCTACCAGGACAAAACTGACCAGGAGAGGTCACTAGCACCATGCCACCGGGTCTGACATGAACACACTTCTGTGCCCGCTTCCTCCTCTTTGGTGTGAGTCAATGGACTTGGGAAATGCTGAGGGATGGAAAACATAGGTTTTAACTGGAGAATGCTCTCACCTTAGCCCTGCCTTGCTTTGAATACTGAGGTTGGGGGCAATGTTCTTTGCAGCAGTACTTCAACGGCTGTGTTAAATCACTGCAATTAATGACCTAGAGTATCAGGTTCTAATATCTTTTTCCCTAGTGGCCATGAGGAAAGACCAGATACATTAAAACACTGACCTGGCTATTGCCCCAATTTCGTTCCAGAGCAGAATGGGGAAGGGAGAAAAAAAGGGAAGGAGGCTTATGGGGCCATTAAACATTTAGTCACTGACCTGATTTTGAATGGGCTTCCCTGATGGTTCAGATGGTAAATAATCTGCCTACAACATAAGAGACCTGGGTTTGACCACTGGGTCAGGAATACCTTCTGGAGATGGAAATGGCTACTCACTCCAGTTCTTGGCTGGAGAATTCCATGGACGGAAGAGCTAGCAGGCTATAGTCCACGGGCTGCAAAGAGTCAGACATGACTGAGCAAGTGACAATTTCACTTCACTGGTTTTGAATATGATTTCATTCCTTAATTTGATTCAACACAAAATATGTAGCAAGAAAAATGAAAAGTGCTTTTCTCTTCACTACAAAAGGGGAAAAAATAAATATGCTAGCTAAAACCATCTTTTCTTTGCAAGCAAAAATGTCCCATGTGTGATTCCTAGTCACACAATCTTTGCATAACCTTACTTAGTCCCCTATAAAACCCTCACTAGGCTCCCACCCCAGCCACAACTTCAAGGCCATCCATCCATTGAAGATGTCCTTCCAAGAGCAGGAAGCTTATCTCCAAGTATCACACCAAATCTTCTGGACTTGCAAGTCCTCTTAAGAACGTGCACCAAAGCATCATAGCCTGAGTCATCATTAGTTACCAGGATGATTCAGGATTTTAATTCCCAAAGGTAGTTTAAATCAAATATAAAATGTATTCCAGAAACTCTATATAAACAATTCCCTTGGTACCCAGGAAGTGGGGAAATAACAGGAGATAACATACTCATTATACTTTAACTTTATAAATACTCACAGTTTGTGGATGTGGAACACAGAAACCAAGCCTTCCAGTCAGACATGAAGAAGCTCGTTCCTCCGATTGGAAATGCTCTAAGTGGACCTTTCCAGGGCATTAGGAATCCTGACTGATTGTCTGAGAGGTACCGGTAAGTAGTCTTCACTCCCAAGGCTGTTGTAACACAAACCATAAGGTAGTCGAGATAAGAGTGTCAGTTCTGGGACTGAACAGGATGGGGCTTTAGGACAGGCGTGTTTTGCTTCTGTCAGAGAAGCAAATGGGGGAGGATTGGTTGTCTCTGGCTGGGAAAAGCTGGGGGTTTTATTGGTGTATTAATCTATGAGGACACCTTATCAGGGACCTGACAAACTCATGAAGGCTATGAAATCACATGCAAAATTTTATGTGAGTAAAACTTCCGTAGGAAGCGATACTTAGCTTTCGTCATATTCGCAAAGTATTTCACGTGCCCCTGCTTTCCAGGGGTTAAGAATATTTCTTAATTGTTTGAATTGTTCAAACACAGAAAGGAAAAACACAATACTCTGAATTATTAAATTTCAATGTATCAGTTAAACACAACAATAAATGTTAAAAGTGTCTGAGCAAACTAAGAAGTATTACTGAACTCATTTTCTCATTGGGAGTCTAAATTTAAAATAATAATAATAAAAACAAGATTGCAAAACATATAAATATTGAGGAATCATAAGTGGGGAGGCAGTATAGTTTAGGCTGAGGGCTCTGGAATCAGCCTCAGTTCTGTTCAGCTGCTCAGTTGTGTCCAACTCTTTGCGACCCCCATGGAATGCAGCACGCCAGGCTTCCCTGTCCATCACCAATTCCTGGAGGTTCCTCAAACTCATGTTTATTAAGTCATTAATGCCATCCAACCATCTCATCCTCTGTCATCCCTCTTTCTTCCCGCCTTCAATCTTTCCCAGAATTAAGGTCTTTTCAAATGAGTCAGTTCTTCGCATCAGGTGGCCAGAGTATTAGAGTTTCAGCTTCAATACTGAAGCTGAAAGGAGTGGATAGGATGGACTCTGGGTGGACACAGTCTTTCCAATAAATATTCAGGAATGATTTCCTTTAGGATGGACTTGTTGGATATCCTTTCTGTCCAAGGGACTCTTAAGAGTCTTCTCCAACACCACAGTTCAAAAGCATCAATTCTTCGGCACTCAGCTTTGTTTAGAGTCCAATTCTCACATCCATACATGACTACTGTATGTATCCATACATGACAAATGATAGTTTTGACAAGACGGACCTTGGTTGGCAAAGTAATGTCTCTGCTTTTTAATATGCTGTCTAGGTAGGTCATAACTTTTTTTCCAAGGAGCAAGCATCTTTTAATTTCATGGCTGTAATTGCCATCTGCAGTGATTTTGGAGCCCAAGAAAATAAAGTCTGTCACTGTTTCCATTGCTTCCCCATCTATTTGCCATGAAGTGATGGGACCAGATAGCATGATCTTAGTTTTCTGAATGTTGAGTTTTAAGTGAACTTTTTCACTTTCCTCTTTCACCTTCATCAAGAGGCTCTTATTTCTTCTTCACTTTCTACTCTAAGTGTGGGTTCTTCTGCAATCTGAGGTTATTGATATTTCTCCCAGCAATCTTGATTCCAGCCTAACTTGAATCAGCCTAACTGGTTTCAAATTCTGGCTCATCTGCTTTCCAAATTTGGAAAAACTGCTGAACATTTCTGTGTATGAATTTCCTCATGAAGAAAATAGAAGAAATGACCATTACTCATTAAACAGAATGATACATGTAAAAATAATCAATCTCGGCACATTACAAGTATTCAAATAATCATCAGTTATTATTAGCCAGTTTGAGAGTAATCAAACCACAATACTCAGTATTTTATTTTTTTTAAGTGATCATAAACTTTCTCTTTGGTAGAAAATGACGAGTCAAACATTTATTATTAGATACTTGTTTCTGGAATTTATCATCAAGTGTAGCTCTATATTCTAAGAAGTAATAGACTAAACATTAATGTTATCTATAAGCCAAAATCTTAATTGCCCTTGAAGAAAATCAGGGAGTGTACTGGGTTGAAAACTGTTAAGAAAGAATATCCAATTAGAAACTTTTTTGAATGCAGACAAGCATCTCCATAGAATAAATAATGATTCAATATTGAGCTAATAGAAAAGAAAACTTTAAAAATCTAAAAATTAGAATAGAATGCATTAACCATGTCTTAGAAACTTCAGAAGCAAATATGCGATCATTTCTATAACAGCTAACATGTTAAAAACCTTCTATAACACAAGAGCTGTTGAATAAACCTGAAATCTGCCCACTGGCTTTTTTGGTTTCCTCCAGAGTTATTAAACTTTTCCATTACTCAGTTTGAATTGAGAACCATCACAGTACTTGTCCACCTGACCTGCCTCTTGAGAAACCTATATGCAGGTCAGGAAGCAACAGTTAGAACTGGACATGGAACAACACACTGGTTCCAAATAGGAAAAGGAGTGCATCAAGGCTGTATATTGTCACCCTGCTTATTTAACTTATATGCAGAGTACATCATGAGAAACGCTGGGCTGGAGGAAGCACAAGCTGGAATCAAGATTGCCGGGAGAAATATCAATAACCTCAGATATGCAGATGACACCACCCTTATGGCAGAAACTGAAGAGGAACTAAAAAGCCTCTTGATGACAGTGAAAGAGGAGAGTGAAAAAGTTGGCTTAAAGCTCAACATCCAGAAAACGAAGATCATGGCATCTGGTCCCATCACTTCATGGCAAATAGATAGGGAAACAGTGGAAGCAGTGTCAGACTTTATTTTTCTGGGCTCCAAAATCACTGCAGATGGCGATTGCAGCCATGAAATTAAAAGACGCTTACTCCTTGGAAGAAAAGTTATGACCAAACTAGACAGCATATTGAAAGGCAGAGACATTACTTTGCCAACAAAGGTCCATCCAGTCAAGGCTATGGTTTTTCCTGTGGTCATGTATGGATGTGAGAGTTGGACGATAAAGAAGGCTGAGTGCTGAAGAATTGATGCTTTTGAACTGTGGTGTTGGAGAAGACTCTTGAGAGTCCCTTGGACTGCAAGGAGATCGATACAACCTGTCCATCCTAATGGAGATTAGTCCTTGGTGTTCATTGGAAGGACTGATGTTGAAGCTGAAACTCCAATAATTTGGCCACCTGATGTGAAGAGCTGACTCATTGGAAAAGACCCTGATGCTGGGAAAGATTGAGGGCAGGAGGAGAAGGGGATGATGGAGGATGAAATGGTTGGATGGCATCACCGACTCAATGAACATGGGTTTGAGTGAACTCCAGGAGTTGGTGATGGACAGGGAGGCCTGGCGTGCTGCGGTTCATGGGGTCACAAAAAGTCGGACATGACTGAGTGACTAAACTGAACTGAACTGAACACTACTTGAATGAAGTGGGAGGACTTAACAAATTCTAGAAATGAATTCAAAAGAATGTTTTTCTGCCTTTAGATGGCACAGAATCCAGAACAACAAATATTTTACTAAGATTGTTTATACGCAGTGCCTAAAGATCTCAAGGTTTTTTAAAGACTGTTATTGAGAGAGAGAAGACCACAACATAATGGGTTCATCTCTGCCATATGCCAGAAGTGTCAGAAACTACCATATTTAAAAGATTCCATACCATTCTCTGATATAAGCACATCTGAAGATCTTGGGACACCTAAGATTGCTGCTCCTCTCCCTAACCCTTAAAGATAGACTTTCCAAAGGTGTGTCCTTGAATCCTTGCTGTTACTTCTTTCTCTTTCCCCAAATGATCTCATTGGTCCCTACAACTTTTAGCATCCTCTGTCCATTGATGATTCCCAAATCAGTATCATGAGCTCTGACTGTGTGATAGATGCCTCCATCCCCTCAAAATGAATTCAACATCCTTACCTCCAACTCCACTCCTAGCTCATTCTATATCTATTAAAAGTACTAGCTCTCAGTAATATTGTTATGTAAATAGAGAGAGAAATTTTGCTTCTCTTTTCCCCCTCGATTATGTTTCAACTTTTGAATTCTATGATATTAATTTTGATGTGTGTGTATTTAAATTGTATTATATCTTCTGGGAAAGAGACAAGGTAAAATTAAATGATCAAGTTTTAGGTTATCGTTATCCTGGTCTTTCAGACTTGAAAACAATTTCGGTCAAGCACCAATTTCTAGCCATGTTTCTCATCATTCAATTACAGACCTTAGATTCAAACAGAAGGGACCCTGCCTTGGCTCCATTCTTTAGGGCAACTCTACACCTCTTCCTACTTCACCATTTCGCAATGGACAAGGCTAAAGGGATGTGTCCACCCACAGTCCATCGTATCCACTCTTTCAAGACCATCCAAGTAACAAGACCTTCAGATTCCTGGCCCAAACAGCCTCTACCTTACTCCCAAAATCTATAGGAGTTTCTTTCCCAGATCACCTAGTAAGCGTGAACCACACTACAGATGCTCACATACACAGGCCTCAAGGGGAGCCAAGGGATGGCTGTTTGCAGGGTGTGAACAGAGGGTGTTCATGCAGCCTGGCGTGTCTAAGCCTGAGCAGTCACGTGTGCAGCTGGACACAGGTTTCCCTTGTACCACATCATTCTGGCTTGGAGAGGCAAGCATCCCAAGAATTCTGCCTTCTGGGTTATTATAAAAGTGTATTTGTTAAGAGTGAAAGATAGGATGTATTTTATTAATTTGTTAACTTTATTTTCTGACTTTTAATATTTGAGCATATGATACATGGGCCTCCATTTGGTTTTCTTGCCTTGGGTCCTGCCAGTGTCAAAGGTGGGCCTACTCCTAGAAAGCCTATTTTCTAACCACACTAGTTATTTGTAGTTCTTTAATGCCTTATCTTTCTCAAACACCAATTATATTATATTGGATGTTATCTCTTTCTATGTACTCCTGAAGCATTCTTTAAGAAGTTTAAAGGTAAAAACTGCCACTATTATCACTACTTGTTTTTACATTGTTCTGGAAGTACTAGCCAATACAAGTAGAGGAGAGAGAAGAATGAGATAGTATACAGAAATGAGGGAAGAATTTCATATCTTTTTCATATTATATGAATTTGTATTGGTAAAGAAAACAAGAGAATTGACTAAAAAACTATTTTTAAATGATGAGGAACAATACTAAGAAAGACAGTTATAAAATTAATTTACAGAAATCAATAACTTTCCTATATATGGAGGTGAGGTGAGGTGAAGTCACTCAGTCGTGCCTGACTCTTTGTGACCCCATAGACTGTAGCCTACCAGGCTCCTCCCTCCATGGGATTCTCCAGGCAAGAGTCCTGGAGTGGGTTGCCATTTCCTTCTCCAGGGGATCTTCCCGACCCAGGGATCGAACCCAGGATATAAACAATACTTAAACTACAAAGTTAAAAAAAAAAAGATTTAACTTACAATAGCTACAAAAAGATAAAATACCTGTGAATAGATTTTAAAGAAATATGCAGGATGTTTATCTGTAATGTGTAAAGAAAACTTTAAAATTCCATTTAGGAAAGTCCTAAATAAATGAAATACACACTTTAATTACAGGAAAGAAGATTTCAGCTGTAAAGATGGCAATTCCCTCCAAGTTAACATACTCATTCAGTGCAATAGCATTCTAAGTACAAATAGATTTTTTTTTTTAATTTGAGGGTGACTTGATAAAACAATGGCAAAGTTCCACATACACACACACACACACACACAAAATACATGTGAGAATATCCAGAAAATTTGCTACCAGATGTTAAAATCAAGATTTTAAATATTGTATTTAAGGGTTTAGTCCTGGATCTAGAAGAGACTACAAATAAAAAGAAGTGAAAATTAACCCAAGTACTTATGAATGCTTTACTTTGTGAAAAGGCTGAAGTTTTAAATCAACAGAATCAGTTGGCAAATGATTTCTCACCAAAAAAACATGGCATCAGAACAGCCAGCTAGCTTTTCAGAGAAATAAAGAGTTAATTACCTAAATCCTTATATCAAAATTAAACTCTAGAAAATTCAAATGCTGTAATATAAAAAGGAAATCTAATAAAGCTCTAGAATAGACAGATATTATTATTTTAATAATTTTAAATTCAGGAAGGCTTAGCCAATCCTATCACAGAGATCAGAATTTAAAAGAAAAAGATAAATTTGACATCAAACCACTTAAGATTTACTATACACAGCACAAAGAAAAATTACCATACCAACAATGAAGCACTGGGATAAGCCAAAAAAGAACTTATAATACATATATCAAATGGCTGATCTCCTTAATAAAGAAAGAGACCTGTAAATAAAATGATCAGAACACTAACAACTTAATAAAAAGTTAGTAAAGGAATTGAACTTACCAAGCATAGAAAAAAATACATGCAAGTAATTGGTTGAAAAATGCTAAAAGAGACACAAATCAAGAGACATGAGTTACCAATATTTACCATCACAGCAGCCAAGGTTTAAAATTTGATAGCACTAGGTTTGAGGGAAAACCAATATTCTTGTACAAAATTGTTGGAGTGTAACTTGGTGCCACTAACTTAGAGATCAATTTATGACTCTCCATCAAAAGAGAAAATGAATGAGTTCAGACATTTTTGTGTCTCTTTTAGCAAAGTAAAGCTAAATGACAGATCTTAATCACTGGGATTGTGAACCCAAATTTTGGTCATCTTGTACTGGAACAAAGAGGTAAGAAGCTTTTGTTTGTAAATATCTAATCATTTTGAAGCCATATTTTCTTTTTTCAGCAAGAGAAAGAACAGGATGGCAAGAGGCAACCATACCACAGTGACAGAATTTGTCCTCATAGGATTCACAGACTGTCCCGAGCTTCAGCTTCCTCTCTTTGTGGTCTTCCTGGTCATTTATCTCATCACCATGGTGGGAAACCTTGGCATGATCCTGCTCATCAGGATGGATTCCAGGCTCCACACCCCCATGTACTATTTCCTTAGCCACCTGGCTTTCATTGATCTTTGTTACTCCTCTTCCATTGGACCCAAGATGCTGCAGAATTTATTGGTGAAGAAAAAAACCATCTCCTTTTCAGGCTGTTTTGCCCAGCTCTACTTCTCCAGTGCTTTTGCCACCACTGAATGCTTCCTCTTGGCCACAATGGCCTATGACCGCTACATGGCCATCTGCAATCCCCTGATTTACACAGCCATTATGACTCAGAGGGTCTGCAAGGAGTTGGCGATCGGGGTCTATACCTATGGTTTCCTCAACTCTGTGATACAGACAGTTCTGACTTTCCAGTTGTCTTTCTGTGACTCCAACATCATCCACCATTTCTATTGTGCTGACCCCCCTCTCCTTGCCCTCTCCTGCTCTGACACCCACAGCAAAGAAAAGCAGCTCTTGATCTTCTCTGCAGTGAATCTCACTGGATCCCTCCTGACTGTCCTCATCTCCTACATTTGCATCCTCTTTTCCATTATAAAAATCCAGTCTTCAGAAGGCAAGTGCAAAGCATTTTCTACCTGTGCCTCCCACCTCACTGTGGTCATCATTTTCTATGGAACACTATTTTTCATGTACCTAAGGCAACCTAAAGCAGGGAATTCATGGAAGTACAACAAAGTGGTCTCTGTGTTTTATAGTCTTATAATTCCTATGCTCAATCCCCTGATCTATAGCTTGAGGAACACAGAAGTAAAGAACACCCTGAAGAAGATGCTGGAGGGCAAGGAGTCATAGTGAGTTTTCAGTGGGTAGCATTGGGGAAATCATGATGTACTGACATGGTATAACCAATCTGTTTGAAATTTCACAAGCCTATTACCCACCATCCAACCAGAATAAACAATCAATCTAATTTGGATTCTTTAAAGATCAAAAGTACTAGACCACTTGCTTCAGACAGTAATATTTAATCCAAGTAATTATCATAGACTAATCAGAATTGATTTATAAGCTAGACTGTTAATAACTTCATATATTGAAAATTATATTAGGTAGTAATATAGAAACTGTCAATTAGGTAGTAATATGGAAAATTCATTTTTTGAGCTCCAAAATCACTGCAGATGGTGACTTCAGCCATAATATTAAAAGACGCTTGTTCCTTGGAAGAAAAGCTATGACCAACCTAGACAGCATATTAAAAAGCAGAGACATTACTTTGCCAACAAAGGTCCGTCTAGTCAAAGCTATGGTTTTTCCAGTAGTCATGTATGGATGTGAGAGGTGGACCATAAAGAAAGCTGAGCACCAAAGAATTGATGCTTTTGAACTGTGGTGTTGGAGAAGACTCTTGAGAGTCCCTTGGACAAGTAAATCAGTCCTGAATATTTATTGGAAGGACTGATGCTGAAGCTGAAACTCTAATACTCTGGCCACCTGATGCGAAGAACCGACTCATTTAAAAAGATCTGATGCTAGGAAAGATTGAAAGTGGGAGGTGAAGGAGACAACAGAGGATGAGATGGTTGGATGGCATCACTGACTCGATGGACATGACTTTTAGTAAGCTCTGGGAGTTGGTGATGAACAGGGAAGCCTGGTCTACTGCAGTCCATGGGATCGCAAAGAGTCAGACATGACTGAGCGACTGAACTGATGGGAAATTCAAAAAGTTCCCAAAAAGTAACAGTCAGAGTAAAACTTAACAAATTAACAAATTTTAATTGAAATTAACAAAATTGGGTATAAAACCCATACATGAAAATCTATGTTGTTAGGAACATTTTCCTGCTTAAGACAGGCTATATGGTAGCAAGTCACTTGTAAATCTTAAAATATATTTCTTCATAACATTTCTATGTGTGGTGGTCAAGTTTCAAGGCCTGATCACATAAAACAATATTTAATTAAGTGTAATTTAAATACTGCATGCTTAAAATGAAAGAAAAAATAGTATTACTATTAGCAATAATAAGGGGAAGGGAAGAACAGAAAAACTATGAATCAGTTCAAAGTGGGACTTATTTTAATATTTGTGTAGAATAGAAAGTTTAAATAGAAGAGATAGAGAAGGTTTAGTGTACTTTCAGAGATGTTAAAAGTGGTCATTTATTGATAGCCAGGGTTTAATTTTTCCAGTTTCTGGAAAGTCCAGCTGCAGTGATGTTTAGGAGGCATGGTTTTGGGAGGAGAGTCTAAAAGGAAAGAAAATTAAGGAGGAAAAGAAGAGATCTTCCCACATTCTGACCAGGTCCAAATGTGCATGTTTCTTAAATTATTTAAATGATCTAGAGAAATACTTTAGTTTTTCAACATTTTCCATGTTCTTTATTGCTATTTTCACAGATATGATAGTCCAACTTTCTGAGACATAAGTTCTTGCTATCAGTGGGGACAGGTGAAGAAAACTCACTTTTAATTTTTTTTTTATTTAGGCAAAAATATGAGCACTCTATAGTTTTCTCAAGCCCCAGTTCTAATACTTCTTCCAAAATAATTCTTAAGACATATAAATCTGCCATAAACCATTAGATTATCCCCTAAACCCTTTGCAAATGCAATTATTTTTGTCTTTTTAAAAATAGCTCAGAATATTTATCGCCAGTCAATTATAAATAAGTTTAAAATTAGTCAAGGATCCAAGGGATGCCCATTGCCCCCAGATTACAGATAATATTAAGGGATCTTTGTTGAATTGTTGCTTGTGACCTAGTAATTTAAGAAAATAAAAATAGTTAAATAGGTGTAACTCTTCTCACTCAGCTCAAAAAGGCTTTCTGGAGAGTTGTGTTCAAGCCACATTCCTAAACATATGGGTTGTTGGCTGTGGTTAAAAAGAAAGCTATTACCAGGGTAAAGGAACAGAGTGAGGAAAGGTATGAAGCAAGCCCAGAGGATAGGACAGCTTACATAGTTTGTGTTCAAGAAAAGAGCTAGCAAGGTGGACAAGAGAGTGCTGAAGGATAACACAACACAGATGCTTAGACAATGATTTCATTGAAACTTACCAGGTGAACTCTTCACAGTGCACTCTAGAACTCACCACAGTTCTTGGCACAGACCAAACACACCATAACCGACTGTCAAGCAGAATAGTACTCTTCCATATTTAGTCCTAATTCCAATGGATGGGTGGACATGGTGCCCAGTAATGGCCCTGTGGTTGAGAAGTAATAGAGAGAAGGAAGCTACTAAAGGTCATAAGATCTTTGCTTTTTTGGTTGTTTTTAACTGAGGTAAAGTTGGTATATAATTCTATATTAGTTTCTGGTATATAACATAAAAATTTGATCTTTGTGTATACCACCAAATGATCACCACAATCAGAGGAAGACTGTTTTTTAATCTTCTCCCCAACAAGGCTAACATCTTTAAGACAAGAAAACATGAAGGCAACTACTCAGCTTAACCAGTGGAAGAGATGCATGTGGGAAGTTGGTATATTGCAGAGATGGTAGTAGCTGGAGTTATTAATGGACCATGACAGGCAAGGCACCATCATTATCTCAAGATAAAGAAAATGAGCAGGCATCAGCACTCAGATGATAAATTATGTTTTCAACAAGAAGTCACACTCATTTCTTAAAAATTTTTTTCAAACTATTTGACATCAGTTTAGTTTAGAAAGAGGAAACAAATAGTAAATAGACATCACATGTTTTATACATACCTCTCAGCAGCAAATTATTATCATGTTCTTGAAGGACTATTTGGCCTAAGAGTACATTTCATCAGCTCTTCAGTTCTTTTTAGAGAAAACTGAAGAAATGTCATAAGACCTTTCCATAGTGCTTTCACAGCAGGTGAATTTGTGTGCTTTGTTCAAAGTGCTTCTTTGATTTCCTATAAAGCAAAGCAGAAATTTGAGAATATTGTATTCACAGATTATGAAGGATATAAGTTCATGTTTTCCTAAATTCCCCAAAGACCTAGAAAACAGAGAGAGGAATTGTCTGTATTACCTAAATTTTGAGCTAATATTTTCTATTTCCTTTCCCACTGAGACTCTTTAGTTTTGTAAATTTGTGTTCCTGATTTGGGCCTTATAGTAAGAAAATTCTCCAGTAAATTTCTTACATTTATAAAATCTACAGCATACAATACAGGTGTTGAGATGGTTAGATGGCATCACTGACTCAATGGACATGAGTTTGAGCCATCTCAGGGAGATAGTGAAGGACAGAGAGGCTTGGCGTGCTGCAGTTCATGGAGTCACAAAGAGTCAGACACAACATAGGGACTGAACAACAATAACAAAATACAGGGATATAGTATTAAGATGATGATATTTAATCTGTAAGAGAAACCAGCATGATTATGCATCTTCATTCACTTATAAAGTGAGGCTGCTTCAATCAATACTCACAACAATTACAGTAATTTTTTGCCCCAAATAAGCAAATTCCTTCTGCAAAAGTATTACCAATATAATGAAAATTTTATCTGTGTTAGGTTTTAAAGGTCCAACATTTCACTGAAAGTGAAAATAAAACTTCTCTCACATACAAATAAAATATTAATCCATTTTCCTTATGGTAATCCTAAAAATGAATGTTATCTGCCAGCATTCACTACAATACAATTTCCATTAACACATCTAAGTGTAGCTAAAATATATGACATATGCATATGTAAATAAATCTATATTTATTTGCACATAAAGTGTTGATTTTTTAACGAGCTTAAATTTCTTCTTTCTTTTTAAATTTAAATTTCTTCTTTTTTTTCATTTAATACTCGATTGATTTGCCATGCTTAGAAACATACCCAAAAGATATTATTCTGTTGATCATGAGAAAGGAAACTTGAGTGAAAATTCTATTCATTTTCTTTCATATTATTTGACATACATAAGTATTCCAGAAACAAGAATTTTTAAATCTTAAAGGTGTGCCACCAGATTTTCAACTCTGCTCTGGATGTATAATTCTAGCATTCTTTGGAGAGCAAAGTGGAACTGGAAAATGTTAATTCAGTGATGAAGAGCAGCTCTCACCTGCAATTAAGTGGTGCATCCACCAGAGAGACAGGGAGCCACCGATGTTAGAACTTGGGGAGTTTAGGCTCCTGGGAAAGAGACAGATTTAGCCTATTCTGTAAAAATACAAACATGTAACAAATACCTAGGACTTTCATCTATGGTGAGATAGGGCAAACTGGAGAGAGGGAAAGATCATCTTAATTTTACAAAATCAAATAATTACTTTAGCGTTATTGCAACAGCTTGACAATCCCAACAGAAGGCTTTATTCTGTGGTCTGAAAGAATGTATTTTATTCCTTCAAGCTCAGTTTCTTTGCCTGGGTGTGTTGACCACTCTGGCACATGGACACCTACCACCTTGCAGCTTCCGCCCCTCATTATAGGTAGCCCTTTCTGCTGATCACATAGGACCTACTAGAAGCAGAAGGATAGAGCAGAGAGCCAGGTAAGTACAAGCACTCTCCAGCCCACCTCTGGCTCACCCTTGGGAAGGATGCTACATGACTGCATACTAGGTTTCTCATACTTGGGCAGAAATAGGAAGAACTCCCAGGTCCATCTCTGGTTTCCCACAGAAGCTTTTTATTCTATTTTCATTGCCTTTCCTCTTAGAAAGAACAATTTTTAACTCTCCTTATCCCTAGCAGGTTATCTCCTGCTATCCCTTATCATAGGGGTTCCCTAGTAGTTCAGTAGGTAAAGATTCTGCTTGCAATGCAGGAGATCGGGGTTTGATCCCTGGGTGGGGAAGATGCACCCGAGAAGGAAATGGCAACCCACTCCAGTATTCTTGCCTGGACAATCCCATGGACAGAGGAGCCTGGCAGGCTACAGTCTATGGGGTCTCAAGAGTCGGACACAACTTAGTGACTAAACCACCACATCCCTTGTAGGCAGGAGGAGAAGGGGATGACAGAAGATGAGATAGTTGGATGGCATCACTGACGCTATGGACATGGGTTTGAGTAAGCTCCGGGAGTTGGTGATGGACAGGGAAGCCTGGCGTGCTGCAGCCCATGGGGTCGCAAAGAGATGGACACAACTTAGTGACTAAACCACCACAGCCCTTGCAGGCAGGAGGAGAAGGGGATGACAGAGGATGAGATGGTTGGATGGCATCACTGACTCGATGGACATGGGTTTGAGTAAGCCCTGGGAGTTGGTGATGGACAGGGAGGCCTGGCGTGCTGCAGTCCACAGGGTCGCAAAGAGTCAGACACGACTGAGCGACTGAACTGATCCCTAGCAAGTGGGCTTGCCAGGTGGCTCAGCTGTAAAGAAGCTGCCTGTCAGTGCTGGCAACACAGATTTGATCCCTGGGTAGGGAAGATCCCCTAGAGGAGGAAATGGCAACCCACTCCATTATTCTTGCCTTAAACATTCCATGGACAGAAGAGCCTGTCCATTGGGTCACGGAGAGTCAGACATGACTGAGCAACTGAACACGCACATCCCTATCAACCCATCTCATGTGAAAGCTTATATTATGAATAGCATGCTTCCTTATCCATCATGGGCCTTAGCAAAACTAGCAAGTAGCTTTCCATAGAAACCTTTCAGACACACAGTTTAAATTGATGTTCATTATAAGGGAGCAGAAAAGGGAAAGGAAATGCTCATTAATGTTGCTTATATTGGGGGATCATTTTTAGAAAGAAACGTTCAAATCTCTTTCACAAATCTTGGGCTATCTTTCCTTCTTATATTTCTCACAAATCACAGATTGGTCCTATATTGTCCACAAGCAGAAGAAACAACTCTACCAGTTAAGCTACATTTTAATCTAAAAGTGCGTTTCTTTGCTCTGTTTTAATGAATCGGGTGTTAAAACACTGTCTGTTAAGCGTCTATCTCCTGGCCTATTTACATTTCTCTGTACATTAAATTGCTACATCAAAAGAATGCTGTGCATGTGTGATCACTTCACTAAACCTGTAACTGACTTCTGATAACATCTATAAATCCACTTTTGGGAACTATATAACAGATGCTTTCATGCCAACAAACTAAATAAATCATGCTGGGCCTGGAAAAAAAAATATATGGTCTTGGAAGTAAAGATTTTGCTTACCCACCACCCCCTCAAAAAATACAACCTCAAAAACTGGGCTTTTAAAACACTGCTTTTTAGCAGTGCTGGTGATGTAGCAAGGAGGAGACTGATGAAATCAAGGCTGAACTTGAGTCCTAGGTCTGTCAGAACCATGATAACAGTCAAGGGGTTTGATCCATCTGAGCCTTAGGTTCTTCATTGAGAATATGAGGAAAATAATATCTCACAGGGTAACTATAATGATAAAATAGCACAGGGTGTGCTGAAGTGCATTTTAAACATTTAAAAGTATAAAGTTCTTATTTCTAATAACCTACAGTCAGACTCTACTCCATCTGACTGTTCAACTTTCAAACTCTTTGATTTTAAAGCAAATATTTGGAAAAATCATTGTCTGAAAGTCATTTTACAAAATATGGACATTTACAAATATCTCCAATAAAGGATTTTCTTCATTTCATCTGCCTGACTAGAAAATAGTACCTACAGTCCATTTCCAATTTCCAGGCCCTCCAGTACCACCGTCCGTTTGCAAGTCGGTAATTTGGACCATGGCCACACTGTCTCCTGGAAACACAGTTGCACGTGATCTGCTCAGCTCAGACCATAAAAGTCTTCCTAACGTATAAGAAGTGTCCACTACTTATGACTTATACTACTTTGACCCTGAACCACTACAGCACACAGGTTCCCATTGAACAAAGGTCTGATGTTCCAAAGTGGGCCGCTCGGAATTCCTCTACTTTCTACAGCTACAGCAGGGGAAGGCATTTTCTTCCTCAGGACTGACTTCTCTGAGCTTTTGCTGGCTTCACCTCAGTCTATGAAAGAGCACTCAGGGGTGAGCTGCGGGATGGAGGCCAGGGTGGGTGGTGGGGCCATTGTGGGCTGCAAGGGGCCTATCGCTTACTCTCTCCTGTTTGTTATTCTTGGCCACTGCTTGGACTAGCAGTAAGCCTGGAAGAAGAGGAAATAGCATAGAGGAAAATAGTCAGAGTTAAGTCCCCAGGAAGCCTCTTCTCCCACCTTCTTTCCCCCCTAGGGCTCTCTACCTTCCTGCTGTGCTGCTGCTAGGATAGAATGCCACCTCCTCTCTCACTCTGAGAAGGATGATCAGGTCCTGGGATGTGAACATCTAAGACTGGGCAGGAGGGGAAAAAAGAGGGCAGGGGAGAGAACTAGGGAGAAGCTGATGAGTCATTTCTCAGACTCCATGGACATGCAGACTATTGCTTTACTTCTTTAAAGAAGAGAGTAAAATCTTCAAAGTGCTTATGAACTACCCAGGAAAATGTTGCCTGTTACATGCAGTAGATGCTAAATAAAAGTTAACTAATTCTGGGCTTATTCTGTTCTCTCATTCTTGCTCTCTGTCTCTGTCTGTCTGTCTCTTGCTCTCTCCTACACACACACACCCACAGACACACACATACAAATACATATATCATCACCATCATCACATTCATAGAGATGCTCTGCTGGGACCACAAACACAAAATCTTAATGATCAAATTGATCATCTCCTTCACAGCCGACTTCTGCTTTTCACAATTTTATACAGGACACTTTCCCTCAGTCACCTGAGTTCAAAAAAGCTATAATTACTTTGACCTCTCCTTATCATCTTCACATTTCAAAAAAGAGAGAAGATTTAGCCATTATTTATCTGTGCATTGATGCAAGATTGCCTGTATTAATCCCCTTACTTTCCATTCCTATTACCATTCTTTTTTTTTTTTTTCCCCTATTACCATTCTTATCATTATTTTGCACCTGGACCTCCCTGTGTCTTTGCTTCAAATCTCCCAACCTCAAAGACCCTCAGTAGCTTCACATATGTATAAGTATGGTGTATGATAAAATCAGCATTCAGACCATAGGGAAATGATAGACTTATCAATAGATTAGTGCAAATGCAAACCATGAACACACTTTTATGTCATACATCTTGTATTAAAGTAAATTCAAATTAACCTGATCTTAATGTAATAAATGGAAATAAAATTATTTAAACAAAATATACATAAATATTTGCTGGTCTGGGAATAGGAAGAGCTTTTCTAAGAAAAAAACTAAAATGTGTGTCAGAAAATGTAAATAAAACATATGACAGTTTCAGTTAAATAAAAATTTTAAATTTCTTTTACAATAATCAGTAAACACAAACATCAAATGAGAAAATATTCCCAATGTATATATGACAAAATTAATATAGACAAACAAGATAAATCAATGAGTGCACATAAAATATGAAAGACAATATCCAAAATAAAAAATGTAAATAAACTACACATGAAAGATGTTCAATTACATTAATAATCAAGGAAATACAAATTAATACAATAAAGAGATGATTTTTCATCTATCAGATTGAGAAAGATATTAAAGAATAATAATGACCAGGTGATAGTGTAGGAGAAGAGGCATACTTACAGGCTGCTTTGGGGAGTTTAAATTGGTATAAAATATCCAGAGGGCAATTTGATGATATTCACCAAAAGCCTTAAAGTTAAATCTTTTTGATTCATGATGGAAATGCTCCAAGAAATGCACAAAATACCTATGCAATTTACAATTGACTATAATAATGTTTATAACAGTAAGAAATCTGTAGCATTATAAAAATACATCAATGAAGGACTGATTAAGTAAGTCAATGAATAGTGACATAATACTATATATAATATACATAATAATGCATTGATTAAAATATGCATTATTATGTGTATTATATGTAATGTAGATATACTTATTTTCATGAAAATGCTCATGATATATGCATAAAGCAAAGTACCCATATGACATCATTTTTTTTTTTTTCAAGATATATGTGAAATATATAAATACAGACACGGATTGTTGATAGTAGGTGGTATTGTTTATTTCTAGGTGATAAAATCACAGATGCTTTTTACTGATTTCTTTATTCTGAAATAAACAAAAAAATAAGAAATCAAGCCTATTCCGGATATCCATAGCCTTTATGTTTACCAAAATTTTTCTGCCTTATATATTTAACTCTAAATTACCTTCTTAATCCCAGGTGCCAAGCCTAGAGGCAGGAACTCAAGAAAAAAGGATGCTACCACAACCCAGATGTATAGTTAGTAACTAAAGCTAGTGGGAAAAGAGGGGAAGAATGAGATGATGAAGTAAAAGATGATGCTGGGATTTCAGATCTGTCTAACTGAGAAGCCACTGACCAAAATGGGATATGCTTTAGCAAAAAATGCTGGATCTTTACACACCCAACACAGAGCCTTGCACATAGCAGTGATTCGATACTTTTTAAATGGGTGAATGTGAATTCATGTGATCCTTGTTATAGTCAGTTATATCAGTGCTCTATCCAAAATATTTTCTGGTGATTCCAAGAAGGCTCTAATGGAGGCAGTGTGATGCAATAGAAGAAGCATTAAAATAGGAATCATGAGACCTTTTCCCACCAACTAGCTACATGTTACTTCATATTTTCCTCTGCCCAGCAGTTCTCTTGTTCTGCATAAATGCCACTTTTTCAAAGAAGTCTTGCCTGACTTCTAGGTCTCAAGAAAAAGAAAGAAGTCAAGTCCTCTTGCACTTATTTCTCTGGTTGTCAGAATTCAGCTGATGCCTAGAAACTCATAAATCTCTGCCTTTCCTGTCTGGACTTGCCACCAACATATTTAATCTCTTAATCTCAGATTGGATTTAGGTAACATAAAGAATGCACCAAGAAGTCTGCTCAGAATATCCTGCAATATCAGCCCCAAAAAGCTAGTCCCCTATCATGGGTCTTAGTCCCTGTACTTAGCATACACTGGACTCTGCTCCCCTTCAAGCACTGCAGGAGATGTATGCAAAGTGATTTGTTTACATGGGAATATTTTACATCATCATCACAATAACAGGTGCTACTATGATTAACCATAAAATAGAAAAGTAAAGCAGAACCTAAAAAAGCTAAGTGACATATCCTGGATCACATAGTGTGCAAATGGTGGAGCTCAGATTCACCCATGGAGAGGAGATGGGTCATCTGCTGTTACCTACAGAGGTACAGGCACTGCTGCAAGATCTGAGGCACTCCTGAGATGTTCTATAGTTTTCTCCACCAATTTTTTTTTCACTTTCCTTTTAAGAAAAAAAAAAAAAAGAAAGAAATACAGTGATCTGGCTGGCATGTTATTGGAGTGGGGACAGGATATAGCACAAAAGCCTTCTAGTTCATGCTGGGTGTTTAAGTGGTGGAGCTGGGTTTGGAGGCCAAACTGCTTCTCAGAGGAGCTGTAGTGGGCTGTAACCTACTGTTCCTATGCCCACCAGCTTCCCCACTATTCTCACCACTGGGAAGCCCAGAGCTGGGATTAGCAAGAGAGTCAAGGACAAGCTGGCCTGGATGTCAACTGTTCACAAGAGTTACCCTAGCACAGCAAGGCTATTCATACTCAGTCTGCCATCAGCACCAGAGGCCGATCTTGCTTTTGTCCCAAGTGTTCTCAGGTTCAAAAATGTAACAAGGAGCAGAATAAAGCACATCTGTAGGAGCCTGATGACTTTACATATTCTCTTCCAAACAACACACACTTACAGGCTCCCAAGGACAAGAGGTAGCTCTCTTCCCAGGGGCCATGCTGATAAATCATTTGCATCAGAGTAGATGTCTGAGCCCCATAATTCCTTTTACTTCCATATTCTCTATAATTCTTAAACTACAGGTTCAGATTACTGGCATGATTGAAAAATCATTAGAGTAGACTCAATTTTTTGACAGTTCAAATCCTATCTGAACCTCTCAGTTTTGTAATGAAAACAAGTTTTTGAGATGTGATATATGAGGACCTAATAATTGCTAAAATTCTGGAATAAGAATTTAAAAAAGAGGGAACAGCCTCTAAAATATTACAAACCTTTGCTTGATTAGTAAAAGAGGAAAAAATAATTCAGAAACCCCTGCAAAAAAAATAACTAAGAAGAACCATTTTAATTAAGAAACTCTAAAAAATAATGTTCCCAATTATAATACCTTTAAAAAAAATTTGCAAAATTCAAGCATATAATAATAAAAATATTTATTTTTAAATATTGATTTAAAATTCAAGTTGAACTAACCAGTTAGATGTATTACATATGCCTTTTGATGATCTCAAGTCCAACTTTTTAAACTTTCTTAAGAAAAATTTAACACATGTGGACTATTATTTTTAAATAACTTTTTAAAAATATCTGAGGCTTTGCAGCCAGAAGTCACTTACTTGCATGTTTTGTTACCAGGTTCATACTGTGGTATAAATGGGGGCAGTTTGTGGAGTCTGAATTTTAAATAACTTGAGAAAATGGTTTCTTGCAACTTTCCCTGGGGATTTAAAACTAATCCTGCTATTGAGAAAATTACAAGGATATTATTAGGAAAGTTTACAGCACATGTACCCCCTTGAAAAAACTGAGAATTATGGTTATAGCTTAGTCTAGGCTTTTCAGCCTTTGTAAACTCTATATAAGTCACATATTATTTCTGCTTTCCATAGATGATTTTATTTGTGTACCTTTTTTACTTATAAAAGCAATGATAGCCTAAAATTACAAACCTAGAAGAAGTAATTCAAAAACAAAAATTTTAGGCCATGCTCAAAGGAAATTGCTGTTGTCTCTTTCACAGGCTTCCTCCATTGCAACCACCACCTATGTTGAAAATGGTTGTTAGGTGTCTTTTGCTGTCACTGGACTATAAGCTCCTTGCGGACAGGAAATGCATCTTAATCATCTCTGGATGCTCAGCTTCTCGCATTTTG
Source organism: Oryx dammah (assembly GCF_014754425.2). Taxonomy (NCBI): domain Eukaryota; kingdom Metazoa; phylum Chordata; class Mammalia; order Artiodactyla; family Bovidae; genus Oryx; species Oryx dammah. The sequence goes on along the minus strand of NW_024070201.1, from coordinate 43,892,134 downwards.
GTTGGTGTCCATTTCATTTTCCACTTATATACTATGGTCCTGGTTTTTGTAGAATGGTACACAGGATTCTTCATACTTCATATTCACAGAACAATTTAAAAGGAGAATGTGTCAGCAAAGGAAGCAAGAAAGTTGGCAAAACAACAGATAGCAGTGCCATCTGAGAACCAGCCATGGGAGAGGGGCCCTGCGGGTCCAACCCAAATTCTTGGTCCTCCTGATTTGGAGAATGTATGCACTAAGACATCAGAACCTTCTGCTAACCTTTGCTACAGTCGAACACCCCTACTCTGATTCCAGGCTGACTAGATAATCAAGAAAAGGAGTGGTACCAGGTCATCTGAACTTAGATTTCTAATCTTTCGTATTATAATTGAATAAAGTGGCATTGGAATGTATCTATAAGTCCCTTGTGAGCTTTGTGAGGGTGACTCAGAATCCATGAATCAGATCAGCTCTGGGACAAAGAGAGAGTTTCTATGCATGGATGAGGCTGAAGTCACAAGATGGCCCCACTGGGATGACACATCTACCTCCAAACATTTGCTTTTGCATTTTCTCAGCCTGAGGCTTGGTGCTGTTTAGACAGGCTGAAGTAAACATAACCCCTGTCTAATTCATTCGTAGTCTAATAAATGAAAAGAATATGGCAGGGTGGGGAGCAGAGAAGACTATAGTCCTGTGTGCTAAGATAGAAGATTGTATGGGCACAGTAGGAGCAAAAGAAGGGAGCTGTCAGTTCTACCTGTTGTGTCAAGGAGGAGCCTTGGGTGTTATGGGAGAAAGCTGTGTTTTCATAAACATCCTCTAGGAATGGGATAGCATTCATTAGAAAGCAGATGGGAGGAGACACTAACTTAAGAAAACATCAGGGAATCTTGAGGTTGACCGACTTTATAGGTTAAGTAATGTATTTACAAGGCTGTCTGATTTAAAGTAAGTGCTTTAAATAACAAGCTGGAATCAAGATTGCTGGGAGAAATATCAACTACCTCAGATATGCAGATGATACCACTCTAAATGGCAGAAAGCGTAGAGCAACTAAAGAGCCTCTTGATGAGGATGAAAGAGGAGAGTGAGAATACTGGCTTAAAACTCAAAATTCAAAAAACTACGATCATGGAATCTGGTCCCATCACTTCATGGCAAATAGAAGGGGGAAAAGTGGAAGCAGTAACAGGTTTTATTTTCTTGGGCTCTAAAATCACTGTGAATGGTAACTGCAGCCACGAAATTTAAAAACACTTGCTCCTTGCAAGAAAAGCTATGACAAACCTAGACAGCATATTAAAAAGTAGAGATATCACTTTTCCAACAAAGGTATGTACAGTCCAAGCTATGGTTTTTCCAGTAGTCATGTATGGATGTGAGAGATGGACAATAAAAAAGGTTGAGGGCCCAAGAATTAATGTTTTCAAATTGTGGTGCTGGAGAAGACTCTTGAGAGTCCCTTGGACTTCAACGAGATCAAACCAGTTAATCCTAAAGGAAATCAGTCCTGAATATTCACTGGAAGGATTGATGCTAAATCTCCAATAATTTGGTCACCTAATGCAAAGAGCCAACTTGTTGGAAAAAACCCTGATGCTAAGAAAGATTGAAGGCAGGAGGAGAAGGGGGCAACAAAGGATGATATGGTTTGATGGCATTACCAACTCAATGGACATGAGTTTGAGCAAACTCTTATTTCAATTTCATAAAATAGGGTCAGTGATAGTACCAACTTTGTAGGTTTACTGAGGATAAATGAGACAGTATGTATAAAGCACTTCCAGCAGCACCTGGTACATGATAAGCATTAAAAAAATGCCCACTCTCCATGTAAGTGTGGCCACTCCAATCTCGCAGATTATAGAATAAGCGATCAAGCAATTTAGTGCATGGGCTTCTATTTTTTCTCACTCACTGAGGCTCTTCACAGCCAGAAAATGGAATGGAATGAAGGAGGGTGGGGGGAATGGCATGGAAAGAAAACATTACAGCGCAAGTGAAAAGAAAAAAGAATCAAACAAAGAACAAGGAAAGAAGAGAGAAAGGAAAACCAAAACAGAGAGTAAAGAAGAGAAATGACCCAAACTCACTCTGAGTGGGACAAAAATGACAAGCAGGGATTGTGTAGTGACAGAGGCTAAAGAAATGCCTTTCCTCTTTCTTCTTGGCTTTACCACACCCAAGCCCCTCAGTTACTATGAATTCCTTTTCTATATTTCTCAAAGTTTTATCTCATAATAGTTAACCATGCTCACTAGAGAATACTTGAGAATATCAGAAAGTATTTTAAATAATATAAATGACCTGTAATCTCATCAGGCCAGAAGAATCCATTGCAAATAATATGGATTCATTCCTTCCATTTTTTTCTAAAATATGTATATAACATAAATAAAATTAAATTTACATTTCTGTTACATTTACAACATTAGATAAAACCAGCTGAAAGGAGTTTTATAAAATTAGTAGTACATGTTTGGAATAGTCTAATTTAAGATGTTGACTGTGTGGTTTACATAAAATTCACTTTTGAGTGAATGACTCACAAAAAGTGAGAAAGCATCTCAAAGACATAATCAACCATTCTCTCTGCAGATATGACATGCAATGGAGCAGTTTTGTCTAAGTCTGAGACTCTGTGATGTGTTTCAGGATAAGAATAGCATATTTATTCATTTATTTATATTTAGTATACTTTTCTACTTTTATATCTATTGAGAAACTCAGGAAGACCTAGCAGTGCTATAGTCCTAGAGGGAGGGCTCAGTTTTAATCAGAGGAAGTGACTGTCAGCTTTAAGCACAGATTAGGTGACGTATAAATTTATGTACTTTTTATATCCTGCTATATTACTTTACATTATCTTGTGAAAGTGAAATTCTGAAAGTTGCTCAGTTGTGTCCGACTCTGCAACCCCATGGACTATACAGTCCATGGATTCTATCAAATCATGAAAAAAATTCTAAATGACTGCATTATCTATTCATTATATAAATTTTAAAAATTTTCATATACCAATAATTATAATTCACTTGGTTCATTTCCATCTCTTCCACTGTTCTTAATAACATTGTAGGGTACAGATCCTCATGAATAATTTCTGACTTTTATCCTTAGTTTGGGTTCCTAGAAATAAAGTTCTGAGGTTAAGATATGCAGCTATTTTGAAAGGATCTTTCACACGTACTGAAATTATTTTCCAAAAAGAATATAGCAATTTACATTTTGAGCAAAACAGTCTGGGAATAACTCACAGGCCTCAAGAACTGCCATTTGCCTTAATAGAACTCAATTTGATGGATTTTTTTTTAAGTTCTTTTTTTTTACTGTATGAAATGATGTGGTTAGAAAGACTGAACATTTCCCAAACTTGGGGTAGCGACTTGCAGAGTTTTACCCACATGTATCCTGTTTCTCAGTTTCCCTTTCTTTCTTGCATAACAGCCAAGATCAGGAAGGACACACAGAGAGTGGCTGAAGACAACTTAATGAAGGCAGCTTGTACAATGGTGGTCTGGGCCATATTAAGAGAAAGCAACAAGAGATGGGGCACACACAGGGCTAATATCACTGGAGAGTTATCACATCCCAGAAGGGCATGGGGGTGGGGCAGAGACTCAGAATCTGGCAAAATCAGTAGCGACACATACACCATCATTATCATATATTGATTGTATATATATATATATAGAGAGAGAGAGCGCGCTCAGTTTCTAAGCTATTAACTCTTTTTTTTTTTTGCTATTAACTCTTTGTAATGTTATATAAATGTATTAAAACTGAAGATCTTAGCATACATGTATAATAACGATACACACATATTTCAAAGTTACCTATGCACATGTTTATAAGAGTTCTTTGTTATAAGAGTTCTTTTAATTAGCTACTTTTCTATTACTCAGAAGCAACAATTTCTGTTTAAGCTACATTTCTGGTGACTAATATCATATTTCTAAATAATATACCTATGCTGCTGCTGCTGCTGCTGCTAAGTCACTTCAGTCGTGTCCGACTCTGTGTGACCCCATAGACGGCAGCCCACCAGGCTCCCCCGTCCCGGGGATTCTCCAGGCAAGAACACTGGAGTGGGTTGCCATTTCCTTCTCCAATGCATGAAAGTGAAAATTGAAAGGGAGGTCGCTCAGTCGTCTCCGACTGTTCGCGACCCCATGGACTGCAGCCTACCAGGCTCCCCCGTCCATGGGATTTTCCAGGCAAGAGTACTGGAGTGGAGTGCCATACTACCATTTATTAATTTATCCATTTTAAGCAGTGAACTTCTGCTCTGACAATAAAACGCACTTATTCCCAATTATTGCCTTTTTCTCCATCCTCCATTGATATTTTTGTAACATTGACTAAATATTTTATTTCTTGCTTCACATCCTCTGATGCTTCATTGTTTAATGAAAATATTGACACTCCTGTGCCCCCTCCCTCCATTCTTCCTCCCCAAAACGATCATCTCCAAATTTATCCTTGGATTGTCAAAGTCCATAATATTCACAGTCTATTCTAATATTTTACAGTGTTGTTCCTAAGTGCGAGTTTCTTATCTAAAGAATCATTTCATATAAAAATTCACATTCTTACCATTGGGATCTTCCTGAATAATTTCTGAAATAATTTTTCCTCTTTGTTTTCTGTTTCTCAAATTGGTATTGAAACAGTTGCAACTCATCATATGGTTCGCTATCACTATTCTTTTTTCTTAATTCTCTTTCTGCCCTTCTTCCTGAAAAATTTACTCATCTTTATTTTCCAATTTTTCTATTGATATTCTTTTCAATGATTATGAATTTGTAACAGGTTACTCTTATTCTCAAGTCATTACTTTTAAAAAGTTTTCTGTTCTTATTTTGCAGGTGCAATATTGTCTCAGTTTCCCCCGATCTTACATCATCTCCATTTCCCCCAAAGACTTTCTTCCTATTTGTTACTCTTGACTTCTCCTTCACAGAGGATGGTCTCGTGTGCCTGATTGCCCACTAAGGTCTGTCCTTAAAAGTTAGGCACTGCAATGTTGGTTAGCAACTCTGCGTGCGTAGGGAAGGTTTTCAACTGAAACGCTTTATGGTGATCGACGGAAAGCCAGTCCTTTCTCTCTGCTGCTGCTGCTGCTGCTAAGTCGCTTCAGTCGTGTCCAACTCTGTGCGACCCCATAGACAGCAGCCCACCAGGCTCCTGGACCATTAATATCAGAATGAAAATGTTTTTTTTTTTTTTAAAGCTCTAATAATATTAAATTTTCAATATTTTACCTGGGAGCTAGAAGCCTTGCTAATGAGAAAATTCTGTAAACATGATGAGAGTCAGGGAGGAGATCAGGTGCCTAGAAAGAGGAATATGAAGATCTTATAATTAATCTATTTTTAGTCCATTTACTCATTTGACAAATATTTGAGTCCCTCCTATATTCCAGGCACCATTCTATTTCAGCTCCCTTGTCCCTCCAAAATCAACAAAGATCTCTTGGATTTTGTCTGCTAATTGTGAGGGTGAGGGGGCTGGGGGGGCAAACAATAAATAAATATGTGGTTATAAGGACTAAGAAGAAAAATAAAGTAGGATAAGAGGACAGAAAATGGTGAGGTTCAAGCAGCTATTTTAGATAGGATGGTCAGGTAAGGCCTCTCCGAAAAGGTTGTGTCTGAAGAGAAACCTGAAGGACGTGAACCAGGAGCACATCTGAATAAAATTCTCCAAGCAGTGGGGAAAGAGAAAGTACACGGACCCAGAGGCAGAGCATTCGTGGTATACTGGAGGAACAACAAGGATGCAGACATGGTTAAGTGGAGTTATATAAGCAAGATAGCGACGGGAAATGAGACAGAGACATAGCAGAGATCAGAGCGTGTATGGCCTTGTAGACATGGTAATGATCTGAGTGAGCACGGAAACCACTGGAAAGTTTTGAGCAAAGAGGTGTCCAGTAAGTGAGCATGTGGGTACTATTTACATGATTCAGCTAGTTAGCTGTTACACATCCAAGACACCTCCTCTCACCACTGACTCGTTTATTTTTCCATCTATCTTGTATATCTATCACATATTTCATGGCTTTCATCTTTCCTATAGTAATAATTTCCACATCTTCAAATGATCAGTGGCATGATGTCACATGGCCTTTTCTTTACCCCATTGGTTTAACTTCAGTTCCCAATGTGGTCTGACTCAGGTCATTTGAACTAACTCATTTTATCAAACCAGGTCACAGGAAGGGATGACCTTGGTTTGTTGTTTAATCATTAAGTTGTGTCTGACTTTGCAATCCCATGGACTGTAGCCTACCAGGCTCTTCTGTCCTCCGCTATCTTCTGGAGTTTGCTCAAATTCATGTCCATTGGGTCAGTGATGCTATCTAATCAGTTCATCCTCTGCCACCCCCTTCTCCTTTCACCTTCAATCTTCTTTAGCATCAGGATCTTTTCCAATGAGCTGGCTTTTCACATCAGTTCAGGGGCTCACAAAATCAAGCCCATTGTTCCAAGAGAAGAGGTGAAGGAAGATGCAGAAGGAATTGTGTGATCCTCCTACAGTGGAGCAGATCCCTCAGAAGTCTGTGCTGTCTACTAGATCCTGCCGCAACCAGTGCCTCTAGCAGTGAATGAATCCTGTGCTACACCGTGTCTTTGTATTAAGAGCTCCTGGTGCAAAGCTTGCATAAGGTATGTTTGTGATAGAACACAGGATGCGAGTCTGGGCTCTAACTAGGAAGTTACAAAAATACCTGGTATTTCCCACCTCTGTAGTGGAAGATGTATTCTTCCTCCCACTAGAATGCAAAAGACCACAATTTCCAAGGTACTGGAAGGGGATTTGAAAGCTAAAAAATAAAAAAAGTATAACCAATGTCTATTAAATATGGCTACAAATTCTTTTTCTGAGAATATTTTTTGGCTTCAGGTCATCAACTTTGATTTGTATTTCTATCATAGATGATCATTCAAAAATAGTTTACTGGAATTTTTATTTTCATGTTGACCCAACAATAAATCAGAAGAATCTTTTTACCAGTTCCAAGTGGTTAGATTGTTTCTAACTAACATTATATCAATAAATCTGGCTTTATTGAATTATAGTCAGAGCGTATTATGTGTCGCACTTCTACTTCATGGGATTAATTACATATTCTATATAGCTATTACATTATCAATTTTCAGAAAATATTTAAAAAGAAGTGTGTTATGTATTTAAGTGTCAATTTTTTTATAAAAGTATTGAAAGAAAAAATATTAAATTATTCAAATATATCTTTATTTGGCTTTGGCTAACTTATGAGTCAAATATTATACTAAAATCTCTCATCATTATTCTGAAAGCTTTCCTATTTTTTTATTTTGCTTTATATATTTTGATCCTATATATTTTCCCCAGAGGTGTTCATGCTAATTAACTTGCTAATTGTTGAAGCTGGGGGCTGGGTACATAGAAGTTCATTACCACATTCTGTCCACTTTTGGATCATTGTGGACTTTTTCATAATAAAAAGAGAACCTCACTCTGTATTGTACCATTAGTCTGTATAAAGAGAAGATTGGGTTTCCCCAGAGGCAGACACTGAGACAAAGGTAAGTAAATACACACTAGTTATTTTTGAAATACAGGGAAAACCTTTGTGTATTCACTTATGTGCAGAAAACAGATTTATTTTAGTACATCTTCTGAATAATTGAAAATTAAAAGTATGTGGTTTATGCAAGAGGTGGAACTAAGGGTGTAATAGCAATGATGGCAACTACTATGTGTTTAAAGTGCTCTAGATAGATGCAGGCTGAAATGATAGATTTTTTTATGTATCTCATCATCTCAGAGGATCTGTCAGTACAATATGAAGAAAATAAAATAAACTCAATGTAAAATAAAGAAGATAAAATAAAATAGAATCTCTATATGGAAAACATTAAAAAGCAATAGTTACAATATTTCTACCACAAATGTATAAGCCAAACAAGTTGTATCTAGTTTATGTAAATAAACTTACACTCCATTCCTGCCTCCTTACTGCAGTGAAATCAAAGTTGTATCACGAATACAAATAAGGAAATAAAGGTCCCCTCTGATCAGAGCTGTGCTCCGAAAAACTGCATAATTATTAAAGCTATTATTTTAAAAATCTAGAAAATAATAAACAAATTGCACATTTAACTGAAAATGTTTTAGAAGGAACAAAATATAAAAATGTGTAAATAAGAAGCTACGGTTAAAAAAAGAAAACAAAGCATTAGAAAACAGGAAAATGATAAAATATACCAATAATTCTAGAAGCTGGATTTTTATTTTAAAATTCAATAAATAAGAACACCTCTGGAAAATCTAATCAAGGAAAAAGTTAAACTTGAAAAGAAACTAGGAAGAGGTTGTATAATAAAAACTGACAATTTAACAAGAATATGAGAACATATTCTAGTCCTCTAGATGAAAAGGACATCTTTTTTGGATGTTAGTTCTAGAAGGTCTTGTAGGTCTTCATAGAACCATTCAACTTCAGTTTCTTCAGCGTTACTGGTTGGGGCATAGATGTGGATAACTGTGATATTGAATGGTTTGCCTTGGAAATGAACAGAAATCATTCAGTAAATTTGAGATTGCACCCAAGTACTGCATTTTGGACTCTTGTTGACTATGAGGGCTACTCCATTTCTTCTAAGGGATTCTTGCCCACAGTAGTAGATATAATGGTCATCTGAATTAAATTTGCCCATTCCAGTCTATTTTAGTTCACTAAATACTAAAATGTTGATGTTCACTCCTGCCATCTCCTGTTTGACCACTTCCAATTTACCTTGATTCATGGACCTAACATTCCAGGTTCCTATGCAACATTGTTCTGCACAGCATCAGACTTTACTTCCATCACCAGTCACATCCACAACTGGGCATTGTTTTTGCTTTGACTCCATCGCTTCATTCTTTCTGGAGTTATTTCTCCACCGTTCTCCAGTAGTATATTGTGCATCTACAAATTTGGGGAGTTCATCTTTCAGTGTCATATCTTTTTGCCTTTTCATACTTTCATGGGGGTCTCAAGGCAAGAATACTGAAGAGGTGTGCCATTCCCTTCTCTGTTTTGTTAGAACTCTCCACCGTCTTGGGTGGCCCTACATGTCAGGACTCATAGTTTCATTGAGTTAGACAAGGCTGTGATCCATGTGATCAGTTTGATTAGTTTTCTGTGACTATGGTTTTCATTTCTGTCTGCCCTCTGATGGATAAAGATAAGAGGCTTAAGGAAGCTTCCTGATGGGAGTGACTGTGGGGGAAACTGGGTCTTGTTCTGATGGGCAGGGCCATGCTCAGTAAATCTTTAATCCAATTTTCTGTTGATGCAGGGCTGTGTTCCCTCCCTGTTGTTTGACCTGAGACCAAACTATGGTGGAGGTAATGAAGATAATGGTGGCCTTCAAAAGGTCCTGTGTATGCCCTGCTCAGCACCCATGACACTTGCAGCAGGCCACTGCCGACCCACATCTCCACCATAGACTCCTGGACACTCACAGGCAAGTCTAGGTCAGTCTCTTGTGGGCTCAATGTTCCTTTCTCCTGGGTCCTGGTGCACACAAGATTTTGTTTGTGCCCTCCAAGAGTCTTGTTTCCCCAGTCTTGTGTCAGTTCTGTAATCAAATCCCACCGGCCTCCTAAGTCAAATTCCCTGGTTCTTCTCAATCCCTTTGCCAGATCCCCAGGTTGGGAAATCTGTTGTAGGTCCTAGAATTTTCTTAACAGTGCAAGAATTTATTTGGTAAAATTGTTCTGCAGTTTGTGGGTCATCTGCTTGGCCGCTTTATGGTGGGGTTCATGGCAACCTCCTCGAAGAAGGCTTAGGCCACATGCTATGTGACCCAGGTCTGTTACACCCAGAGCCTCTGCCCCCACAACAGGCCACTGCTGAGCTGTACCTCTGCGGGAGATACTCAGACCCTCAAAAGCAGGTCTGACTCAGCAGTTGCACACAAGATAGTGGACTAGAAGGATGTGCACTCATCTTCTCAAACGAGAACTCCAAAATCACAACTCACTGCTGAACAACCATCAACAAGAGAATGTTGGATCCCACCAAAAAAAAAGTAAACACTCTCTTCTAACAACACAAGAGAAGACTACACATGGACATCACCAGATAGTCAATACCCAAATCAGATTGATTATATTCTTTGCAGTCAAAGACGGAGAAGCTCTACACAGTCAGCAAAAACAAGGCCAAGAGCTGACTGTGGCTTAGATCATGAACTCCTTACTGCCAAATTCAGACTTAAATTGAAGAAAGTAGGGAAAACCACTAGACCATTCAGTTCAGTTCAGTTCAGTCTCTCAGTCATGTCTCACTCTTTGGAACCCCACAGAGTGCAGCATGCCAGTCTTCCCTGTCCATCATCAACTTCAGAACCTTGCTCAAACTCATGTCCATCGAGTTGGTGATGCCATCCAACCATCTCATCCTCTATTGTCACCTTCTCCTCCTGCCTTCAATCTTTCCCAACATCAGGGTCTTTCCCAATGAGTCAGTTTTTCACATCAGGTGGCCAAAGTATTGGAGTTTCAGCTTCAATATCAGTCCTTTCAATGATGATTGAGCATTGATTTCTTTTAGGATGGACTGGTTGGATCTCCTTGCAGTCCAAGGGACTCTCAAGAGTCTTCTTGAACACCACAGTTCAAAAGCATCAATTCTTTGGCGCTCAGCTCTCTTTATTGTCCACCTCTCACGTCCATACATGACTACTGAAAAAGCCATAGATTTGACTCCATGGACCTTTGCTGGCAAAGTAATGGCTCTGCTTTTTAATATGCTGTCTAGGTTGGTCATAGCTTTTCTTCCAAGAAGCAAGTATCTTTTAATTTCATGGCTGTAGTCGCCATCTGCAGTGATTTTGGAGCCCACAAAAAATAAAGCCTGTCACTGTTTCCATTGTTTCCCAAACTATTTCCCATGAAATGATGGGACATGATGCCATGATCTTAGTTTTTTGAATGTTGAATTTTAAGCCAACTTTTCCACTCTTTTTTCACCTTCATCAAGAGGCTCTTTAGTTCTTCTTTGCTTTCTGCCATAAGGGTGGTGTCATCTGCATATCTGAGGTTATTGATATTTCCCATGACAATCTTGATTCCACCTGTGCCTCATCCAGCCCAGCATTTTTCATGATGTACTCTGCATCAGTACAGTTTAGTCACTCAGTCGTGTCCAACTCTTTGCGACCCCATGAATCACAGCACGCCAGGCCTCCCTGTCCATCACCCACTCCCGGAGTTCACTCAGATTCACGTCCATCGAGTCAGTGATGCCATCCAGCCATCTCATCCTCTGTCGTCCCCTTCTCCTCCTGCCTCCAATCCCTCCCAGCATCAGAGTCTTTTCCAATGAGTCAACTCTTCACATGAGGTGGTCAAAGTACTGGAGTTTCAGCTTTAGCATCATTCCTTCCAAAGAAATCCCAGGGCTGATCTAAGTGACTTATTTTATGCAGGGTGCCAATATACAGCCTTGACATACTCCTTTAGTGATTTGGAACCAGCATGTTATTCCATGTCCAGTTCTAACTGTTGCTTCTTGACCTGCATACAAATTTCTCAGGAGGCAGGTCAGGTGGTCTGGTATTCCTATCTCTTTTAGAATTTTCCACAGTCTGTTGTGATCCACACAGTCAAAGGCTTTGGTGTAGTCAATAAAGCAGAAGTAGATGTTTTTCTGGAACGCTTTTGCTTTTTTGATGATCCAACAGATGTTGGCAATTTGGTCTCTGGTTCCTCTAGCTTGTCTAAATCACCTTGAACATCTGGAAGCTCACGGTTCATGTACTATTGAAGCCTGGCTTGGAGAATTTTGAGCATTACTTTGCTAGCATGTGAGATGAGTGCAATTGTGTGGTAGTTTGAACATTCTTTGGCATTGCCTTTCTTTGGGATTGGAATGAAAACTGACTTTTCGAAGAATTGATGACTTTGATCTGTGGGGTTGGAGAAGACTCTTGAGAGTCCCTTCAACTGCAAGGAGATCCAACCAGTGCATCCTAAAGGAAATCAGTGTTGAATATTCATTGGAAGGATTGATGCTGAAGCTGAAACTCCAAATCTTCGGCCACCTGATGCGAAGAACTGACACACTGGGAAAGACCCTGATGCTGGCAAAGATTGAAGGTAGAAGGAAAAGGGGTCAACAAAAGATGAGATGGTTGGATGGCATCATTGACTCGATGGACATGAGTATAAGGAAGCTCCGGGAGTTGGTGATGGGCAGGGAGGCCTGGCATGCTGCAGTCCATGGTGTCACAAAGAGTCAGGCACAACTGGGCGACTGAACTGAACTGATAAGAAAACACAGTGCTTGACACTTGAACTAAGTATCAGTTCAGTTCAGTTCAGTCACTCAGTCATGTGACTGATCTCCTTCAGAATGGACTGGTTGGATCTCCTTGCAGTTGAAGGGACTCTCAAGAGTCTTCTCCAACACCACAGTTCAAAAGCATCAATTCTTCAGCGCTCAGCCTTCTTCACAGTCCAACTCTCACATCCATACATGACCACATGAATAACCATAGCCTTGACTAGACGGACCTTAGTCAGCAAAGTAATGTCTCAGCTTTTGAATATACTATCTAGGTTGGTCATAACTTTTCTTCCAACGAGTAAGCGTCTTTTAATTTCATGGCTGCAGTCACCATCTGCAGTGATTTTGGAGCCCAAAAAGATAAAGTCAGCCACTGTTTCCACTGTTTCCCCATCTATTTCCCATGAAGTGATGGGACTGGATGCCATGATCTTCGTTTTCTGAATGTTGAGCTTTAAGCCAACTTTGTCACTCTCCTCTTTCACTTTCATCAAGAGGCTTTTTAGTTTTTCTTCACTTTCTGCCATAAGGGTGGTGTCATCTGCATATCTGAGGTTATTGATATTTCTCCCGGCAATCTTGATTCCAGCTTGTGTTTCTTCCAGTCCAGTGTTTCTCATGATGTACTCTGCATATAAGTTAAATAAGCAGGGTGACAATATACAGCCTTGACGCACTCCTTTTCCTGTTTGGAACCAGTCTGTTGTTCCATGTCCAGTTCTAACTGTTGCTTCCTGACCTGCATACAGATTTCTCAAGAGGCAGGTTAGGTGGTCTGGTATTCCCATCTCTTTCAGAATTTTCCATAGTTTATTGTGATCCACACAGTCAAAGGCTTTGGCTTAAATGCTAGTCATATCCCACTATTAGAAATAACAAAAGTGTGGGAGGTGTGGCAGATTTATTTATGTAATTTCCAAATCTATTCTTTAAGACTATCATAACCTTAATGACATTACCAAGCATACACACACATGCAGACACACTATAGTCCAATCTCAGTTATAAATACAGATCGAGAGGTTCTAAATCCAATATGTGGCATTTGAATTCAACAATGTATTAACACTCAACACTATGATCAGGTAAGGTTTGTTTCAGGGGGTTATGAGTAAGTACTCAGGTTAATATAATTGAAACAAAAAACGAAATAGCAACATGTTAATTAAAACTGAAACACTGAAACATTCCCAAAATGTAACAAACAACGCAATTAAACAGAGGCTAGCAGTTCCCTAAAATAAGAAGAAAATTGTAGTATATTTCAATTATTGTTTAAAAAACTATAGTTATTGTTTAAAAATATTAAGCATAAACAAGTAAATAATTGGAGAAGGAAACGGCAACCGACTCTAATATCCTTGCTTGGAGAATCCCATGGACAGAGGAGTCTGGCAGGCTACAGTCCATGGGGTCGCAAGAGTTGGACACCTCTTAGCAACTAACCTCCCAAACCACCACCAAGTAATAGGGCTTCCCTGGTGACTCAGTGGGATAGAATCTGCCTGCCACCCTGGGCCTAGAAGATCTCCTGGAGAAGGAAATGGCAACCCGCTCCAGTATTCTTTCCTGGGAAATCCCATGGACAGAGGAGCCTGGTGGGCTGCAGTCCATAGGGTCACAGAAGTAGACCACAACTTAGCAACTAAACAACACCAATAGAACAAAGTAAGTAGGCCTCCCACAGTCTCACTTCTTAGAACTACTATTAAAATTTTATGTATTTTCCTCCAGGAAAATAAATACTTTTTTCTTCAATCTTCAAAAACCTATATTAATTAACACAGTATTGTAAAAATTAACATATTCTAACAATACACTGAGATAAAGAGTAAAAATTCCTCTTACTCCCTCCTACTATTACTTCACAAGAGTTACTTTTAACAAAAGTTCACAGACTGATATGCATATTTCCTTTATATAAACTTCTGCTTTATATAAATATGTACTTGATATGCAAATCTAATTTTGTTAAATATGTGATATCTAATATAATCTATGGAGAAGGAAATGGCAACCCACTCCAGTACTCTTGCCTGGAAAATTCCCTGGGAGGAGCTTGGTACGCTGCAGTCCATGGGGTCGCTAACAGTCAGACATGACTGAGCGGCTTCACCTTCACTTTTCACTTTCATGCACTGGAGAAGGAAATGGCAACCCACTCCAGTGTTCTTGCCTGGAGAATCCCAGCCTGGTGGGCTGCTGTCCATGGGGTCGCACAGAGTCGGACACGACTGAAGCGACTTAGCAGCAGTAGCAGCAGCAACATAATCTATAAATGTGCAAATATACACATAATGTATATATATATACGTATACATGTCTTGCTTTTTTCACTGAATTTTGAATCTGAACAGTTTATAAGGCTGAATTAGAGAAGCCCAACTAAATATACAAAGCCAGGGAATTCCTTGGTGGTCCAGTAATTACAACTCTGCAATTCCATTGCAGGGGCCCAGGTTTGGTCCCTGGTCCAGAAACTAAGATCCCATAACCCAAAAATATGCGCCAAACATATATGGCACATATATATATATGAAATCAGTTAGACCTCTGCAATTCTTTCCCACAGAGGAAGAGCTTACCTAGAAGACTTACTGCAGAGATACAAGAGAACATTCATGGATCTAAGAAGGTACAAATAAAAGATTAATCCAGTCTTCTCTAATCTCACCAATCTGATAAATCATACAGAATTCTGAAACTTCCATATGTCATTAGGACAGAGAGGGAAACATGCCACCCATTTTCCCAACATTCATTCTTATAGGATAAATATTCTTATTTCTTGGGCCAAGACTGGAAGGTGGGGAGGACTAAATGATTCCAATTACACAGGACACAGGATATAACACAGAAATACCACAATTTATTTAATAATTTGCCTATGAATAATTTTTTATTACTGCAAATATTGCTGCAGTAAACAGTTAGATAACAAATGTTCTGGAATAAGATTCCTAAAAGTAGAATTGCTAAGTCACAGTGCATATACACTTTTATTTTTATGTATTGCTTCATTTTAATTTCATTTAATTTCATTTTAATTCAAAAACTAAACCAAGCACATGGTGTCAAGAGTTGCAGAAGCACAGAAGAGTAGGAAGCTGAAAAGCAATAATCTCCTTCGATACTTTTATTGGCCACCACAAAACTCTAACATTTGTTACATCACCATTTTCTTGATTTATCCAAAAATGACCCTGTCTACTGTCTCCTCACACATAAATAGAGGTGATGTATCACATTCCACAGTGAGAAAATGTAATATTACAATGTTTAATTCTCATCTATTTAATTTAGATATTTAAATAATTTTAATAAAATTACAATAAATGACCTTACATAACTGGATATTCATATACAAAAGAATGAACTAGAACATCTACCTCATACTATGTACAAATATTAACTTGAAATGAGCCAAATACTTACATGCAAGAGCTAAAATTACAAAACCTTAGTAGAAAACGTAGGTATAAGTCTTTGCAATCTTGGATTAGGGAATGACTTCTTAGATATGACACCTAAAGCACAAACAACCAAAAATAAATAAATAAGTAATAAATACAGCTTCATCAAAACTAAAAACCTTTGTACATTGAGGGACACTATCAAAAAATGAAAACACAACCAAAGAATGGGAGAAAATACATGCAAACTGTATATCATATGAAGAAGGTCTTATATCCAGGAAATACAAGAAAGCCTTACAACTGAAAAATAAAAATGAATAGCAATTTTTATTTATTTATTTATTTTTTGATAGCTAACATAGCTGCTTCTTTATTATAGTTCTCAGTTGCTATATTCATAGAAATATAAAACTCCCTTTTTTAAAAATTAGCACCATCACTTTTTTAAAGATCCTATTCTTACATTAATGCAAATGTGCAACTTGTACAAAAATCACCATGTAATGTTCCCATTTGATCAGATTAAATATTTTTTTAATTTTATTTTTACTTTATTTTACTTTACAATACTGTATTGGTTTTGCCATACATTGACATGAATCCACCACGGGTGTATACAAGCTCCCAATCCTGAATCCCCGTCCCACCTCCCACCCCATATCATCTCTCTGGATCATCCCCAGGCACCAGCCCCAAGCATCCTGTATCCTGTATCGAACATAGACTGGCACTTCGTTTCTTACATGATAGTATACATGTTTCAAAGCCATTCTCCCAAATCATCCCACCCTCTCCTTCTCCCTCAGAGTCCAAAAGTCCATTCTATACATTTGTGTCTCTTTTGCTGTCTTGCATAAAGGGTCATCATTACCATCTTTCTAAATTCTGTATATATGTGTCAGTATACTGTATTGGTGTTTTTCTTTCTGGCTTACTTCACTCTGTATAATCGGCTCCAGTTTCATCCATCTCATTAGAACTGATTCAAATGTATTCTTTTTAATGGCTGAGTAATACTCCATTGTGTATATGTACCACAGCTTTCTTATCCATTCATGCTGCCTACAAGAGACCCACCTCAAAACAACGGACACATACAGACTGAAAGTGAAGGGCTGGAAAAAGATATTCCATGCAAATAGAGACCAAAAGAAAGCAGGAGTAGCAATACTCATCTCTGATAAAATAGGCTTTAAAACAAAGGCTGTGAAAAGAGACAAAGAAGGCCACTACATAATGATCAAAGGATCAATCCAAGAAGAAGATATAACAATTATAAATATATATGTACCCAACATAGGAGCACCGCAATATGTAAGACAAATGCTAACAAGCATGAAAGGGGAAATTAACAATAACACAATAATAGTGGGAGACTTTAATACCCCACTCACACCTATGGACAGATCAACTAAACAGAAAATTAACAAAGAAATGCAAACTTTAAATGATACAATAGACCAGTTAGACCTAATTGATATCTATAGGACATTTCACCCCAAAACAATGAATTTCACCTTTTTCTCAAGTGCTCACGGAACCTTTTCCAGGATAGATCACATCCTGGGCCATAAATCTAACCTTGATAAATTCAAAAATATCGAAATCATTCCAAGCAATTTTTAAAATAAGCAAAGTATTTGAATAGATGTTTCCCTGATTAAGAAAATATGCCAATGGCCAATTAGCATATGAAAACATGCTTCGTACCATTAGCCATCAAGGAAATGCAAATAAAAACTACCACGAGAGGAATTTTACTTACCATGTGGCAGCATGAGGGGCTCCAAAGGCCCATGCCCCAGTAAAACTGGGGGAAAACAATATATTTTGAAAAAATTTTTTTCAAGTCTCTGAAACTGGCTCTAAAGGCATAGCAAATGAAGAAAACTTTATTTCATATTTCAATGTATTTAGGTAGGAAACATTTTTTTCTAAGATGACAGAGACTTGAATTCATAAAGGAAAATGACATGTTTGAATCACACGTGTTTTACAAATATATGACATAATATAAAGATATGATAATTGTGAAAAATATTTGAATTCTATGCAATCAATTTGATATTCATATTGTATAAAAAGTACTCACAAGTCAATAAAATAATGAGTATCTAATTTATTATATTGGAGAAGGAAATGCAACCCACACCAGTATTCTTGCCTGGAAAATTCTGTGGACAGAGGAACCTGGCGGGCTACAGTCCATGGGGTCACAAAGGCTCAGACATGACTGAACACTCACGCACAGCACACATGTCAGTTGGATCAAGCAATATATGATCTTCTGTGTACAGTTTCTTTCCCCGAGCATTACATCTTCAAGGTTCATCTGTGCTGTTGCATGGATCAGTGTTCCATTCCTCTTGTTTGAGAGGGTCTCCAATTTATTGTATATTTTATACATAATACATATATATACAGATAAATTATATAATATAAATGTATAAAAATACTCAATTACTAGGTGAAATTTATAAATCCTTTGGAGTAGAATAATACTTTCTAAGCATGTTATTAAAGGCAGAATCACAAAGGTAAAAATGACAAATTTATAACATAATTTAAAATGCTCTATATGCTATAAAATAGCCAAATTCAAAATAAAATGAAAATTTAAAAATACGCTTGTTAAGAAATGAAGGCTAAATGTTCTTAGTATACAAATACATGAAGTTCACATAAATTGAAGTTTTAACTATGATTTTGTCTCTATTGGCTCATGTCTCTCACATCCACAATTGCCATCAAAGAACAGCAGTACTGGGTTGATTCTCTTGCTCAGGTACTTTGATTTCTAATACAGTATATTCATCTCAATTCCAAGGAAGAGCTGTGTTAAAGAATGTTCAAACCACTGAACAATAGAACTCATCTCCCATGCTTGTAAGATTATGCTCAAAATCCTTCAAGCTAGGCTTCAGCATTACGTGCACTGAGAACTTCCAGATGTCCAAGCTGGGTTTAGAAAAGACAGAGGAGCCAGAGATCAAATTGCCAGCACTCACTGGATCATAGAGAAAGCAAGGGAATTTAAGAAAAACATCTACCTCTGTTTCATTGACTACACTAAAGCCTTTGCCTGTGTGGGTCATAACAAACTGTGGAAAACTCTTAAAGAAATGGGAATAACAGACCATCTTACCTGTCTTCTGAGAAACCTATATGCTGGTCAAGAAGCAATAATTGGAACCTTGTATGGAGCAACTGACTGGTTTGGGATTGAGAAAGTAGTACGACAAGGCTGTTTATTTAACTTTTATAGAGTACATCATGAGAAATGCCAAGCCAGATGAGTTGCAAGCTGGAATTAAGATTGCCAGAAGAAATATCAATAACGTCAGATATGCAGATGGTACCACTCTAATGGCAGAAAGTGAAGAGGAACTAAAGAACGTCTTGATGAGGGTGAAGGAGGAGGGCGAAAAAGGCAGCTTAAAACTAAGTATTAAAAAAACTTCCATGATCTTAGTCCCATCGCTTCATAACAAATAGAAGGGGTAAATGTGGAAGCAGTCACAGACTTCCTCTTCTTGGGCTCTAAAATCATTGCAGATAGTGACTGCAGCCATGAAATTAGAAGACTATTGCTTCTTGGCAGGAAAGCTATGACAAATCTAGACAGTGTGTTAAAGAGCAAAGACATCACTTTGCTGACAAAGATCCACATGGTCAAGGCTACGGTATTTCCAGTAGTCATGTACGACTGTGAGAGCTGAACCATAGAGAAGGTAGAGCACCCAAAATTGACGCTTTCAAGCTGTGCTGGAGAAGACTCTTGAGAGTCCTTTGGTCAGCAGGGAAATCAAACCAATCTTAAAGGAACCCAACCCTGAATACTCACTGGAAGGACTGATGCTGAAGCTGAAACTCCAATACTTTGGCCACATAATGGGAAGAGCCGACTCATTGGAAAAGACCCTGATGCTGGGAAAGATTGAAGGCAGGAGGAGAAAGGGATAACACAGGATGAGATGGTTGGATGGCATCACCAAAGCAATGGACATGCTGCTGCTGCTGCTGCTGCGTCACTTCAGTTGTGTCCGACTCTGTGTGACCCCATAGATGGCAGCCCACCAGGCTCCCCATCCTTGGGATTCTCCAGACAAGAACACTGGAGTGGGCTGCCATTTCCTTCTCCAATGCATGAAAGTGAAAAGTGACGGTGAAGTCGCTCAGTTGTGTCCGACTCTTAGCGACCCCATGGACTGCAGCCTACCAGGCTCCTCTGGCCATGGAATTTTCCAGGCAAGAATCCTGGAGTGGGTTTCCATTCCCCAGGAAGTCTGTAGGGGACTTCCTGACCCAGGAATCAAAACCAGGTCTCCCGAATTGCAGGCAGATTCTTTACTGTCTTAGCCACCAGGGGAAGGGATGAGGAACTTCCATCGCTGGAGTTCACTCAGACTCACATCCATCGAGTCGGTGATGCCATCCAGCCATCTCATGCTCTGTCGTCCCCTTTTCCTCCTGCCCCCAATCCCTCCCAGCATCAGAGTCCTTTCCAATGAGTCAACTCTTTGCATGAGGAGGCCAAAGTACTGGAGTTTCAGCTTTAGCATCACTCCTTCCAAAGAAATCCCAGGGCTGATCTCCTTCAGAATGGACTGGTTGGATCTCCTTGCAGTCCAAGGGACTCTCAAGAGTCTTCTCCAACACCACAGTTCAAAAGCATCAATTCTTCGGCGCTCAGCTTTCTTCACAGTCCAACTCTCACATCCATATATGACCACAGGAAAAACCATAGCATTGACTATACAGACCTTCGTTGGTAAAGTTATGTCTCTGCTTTTCAATATGCTATCTAGGTTGGTCATAACTTTTCTTCCAAGGAGTAAGTGTCTTTTAATTTCATGGCTGCAGTCACCATCTGCAGTGATTTTAGAGCCCAAAAAATAAAGTCTGACACTGTTTCCACTGTTTCCCCGTCTATTTCCCATGAAGTGATGGGACCGGATGCCATGATCTTCATTTTCTGAATGTTGAGCTTTAAGCCAACTTTTTCACTCTCCTCTTTCACTGTCATCAAGAGGCTTTTGAGTTCCTCTTCACTTTCTGCCATAAGGGTGGTGTCATCTGCATATCTGAGGTTATTGATATTTCTCCCAGCAATCTTGATTCCAGCTTGTGCTTCATCCAGCCCAGCGTTTCTCATGATGTACTCTGCATAGAAGTTAAATAAGCAGGATGACAATATACAGCCTTGAAGTACTCCTTTTCCTATTTGGAACCAGTCTATTATTCCATGTCCAGTTCTAACTGTTGCTTCCTGACCTGCATATAGGTTTCTCAAGAGGCAGGTCAGGTGGTCTGATGTTTCCATCTCTTTCAGAATTTTCCACAGTTTATTGTGATCCACACAGTCAAAGGCTTTGGCATAGTCAATAAAACAGAAATAGGTGTTTTTCTGGAACTCTCTTGCTTTTTCCATGATCCAGTGGATGTTGGCAATTTGATCTCTGGTTCCTCTGCCTTTTCTAAAACCAGCTTGAACATCTGGAAGTTCACAGTTCACGTATTGTTGAAGACTGGCTTGGAGAATTTTGAGCATTACTTTACTAGCGTGTGAGATGAGTACAATTGTGTGGTAGTTAGAGCATTCTTGGCATTGCCTTTCTTTGGAATTGGAATGAAAACTGACCTTTTCCAGTCCTGTGGCCACTGCTGAGTTTTCCAAATTTGCTGGCATATTGAGTGCAGCACTTTCACAGCATCATCTTTCAGGATTTGAAACAGCTCAACTGGAATGCCATCACCTCCACTAGTTTTGTTCGTAGTGATGTTTTCTAAGGCCCACTTGACTTCACATTCCAGGATGTCTGGTTCTAGGTGAGTGATCATACCATCATGATTATCTGAGTCTTGAAGATCTTTTTTGCACACTTCTTCTGTGTATTCTTGCCACCTCTTCTTAATATCTTCTGCTTCTGTTAGGTCCATACCATTTCCGTCCTTTATCGAGCCCATCTTTGCATGAAATGTTCCCTTGGTATCTCTAATTTTCTTGACGAGATCTCTAGTCTTTCCCATTCTGTTGTTTTCCTCTATTTCTTTGCATCATATAGCAATATAGCAATAGAGCCTTTAATAGCTTCCTTAACATGGCATTAAGATCCTATATCCCTAATCCCTGTTACCTCTCCAGTCATATACCACACACTCAATTCTGGATTCTTAGCCTCGAATTGCTTCTTGCTGCCATAGAATCTCTGTTGCTTCTGTCCATCACACATGTACTCTGTACCACCTACCCTCCGTAAACTCCCTGGTTAATCCCTACCCAAACTTTAGATTTTAATGTAAATTTCACTTTCTTGGTGCTGTCTTTCTTGACTTCTTCAGTCTAGGTCAAGTTCATGTATACATGTATATATGTATATATATATATATATATGTATATAGGTATATGTATATAGGTATATGTATATAGGTATATGTATATAGGTATATGTATATATATAATTCATTTGCAATATATATTCCTTTAAACATATATCTTGATTTGTAATAATATGCTGATTTGTATATTGTTTGATTTCTGTTTTTTGCCTTTACCATGATAAGCTCCATGTGGGCAGGAACAGTGTTTGTTTGGTCTCCCTATTTCAGGATCTGGCATGGAGAGATTCCTCAGTAAACACTAGCTGAATGAAGAAGTAAATGAGACATGAGGAGTGTAGGTTATGGTCAAAAACTTGGGACTTGGAGTTAAAGGACAGGTGCTCTATTACCACTCCTGCTGCTTAGTTTTGGACGATGTGGGTAAGCTCCCCACAACTAGGTATCCTTGGGTAAAATGAAGGTCATACCTGAACCCAAGCTATAAGACTCTAAAGAATATTAACTGAACAAGTACAAAGCATTCACACAGTGCCTAGCCCATAGCAGGTACTCAAAGTATTATTTATTTTAATATCCTATTTTTCTTCTTCAATGTTGTAAAATTTTCCTGCTGAAATGTTCTCCCTGTCTGCTGCTCTTTTGAATATAATTTGATAATCCCTTAGGTGCTACTGAAAGTGCTTAACATTTCAAGTCATCTATCAAGCATGTGAATGACAGGATGAGCTAAGAGGACAGCACCACCATTCTGTCTCAGAGCTGCCACTCTCTGAAAGGGGCTGGGCGCTGCTGGCGCAGAACTGGATCCACGGGCTGTGGCCCTGAGCAGAGAATCCTCCTTGGAGTGACAGGATGTGTCATTGAGCTGGACACTTTTGCTCTACCTTTTGCTCATTCCTTTCACTTCTATTGAGTTCTCAGCATTTTTTTCCCAAGGAAAATAAAGCTATGTTCTGCTTATAGATGTGTTTTGTTTTTACCTTAAATTCATGTGCTTATATTAGGCAAGTCTTAAAAGCATCAGTGTTAGCTAGGAAAAAACGCTATTGCTTTTTACTCAGAGGTGAGACTGATCAAGTTGTCAGAAATTCACAAATGACTAAGATTGTCTGAAGTTGATCCAACTTTTCCAAGTTTGACAGCCTGTATTACTCTTAATAAAGTCTGTGATGGCCAAAAGCGGATCAGTGATTGGTAACACTGGATTTAACGTAGACTTTAACTACAGCTCATACCTCTGCTCTAGACCAATTAACCCCAGGGAGGGGCTTCAAAGTGTGCTTTCATTAGAAACTCAGGAGTCATTTTAACCTAATTGCTCCCTCCTCACTTCTTAAAACTGACACCTAAGCCTTTCAGAATAAACTTAGTCCCTGACTCCTGACAATGTTCACCCTTGGTAAGTGCTCCCCAGAGGACCTGAACACTCTTACTAATTGAAGCAAATGTTTTCATGATCTTGACTGTAGAGTTAATGCTAACAAGTTCCAGAGGAACCAATTTCCTGCTTGAAGAAACTTCTTTACCAAGTTCCCTAATTATTCCCAGATAGTCATTGCCCTGTGAAATCCAGCGGGCCAAGCGAGGTTGTTAATGGGCCACAGGTGGCAGTTATAGTTGAGTTACCAAGGAAACAGATCAACTGTACAGAGAGGCATGTTTGACATGGAGAG
The DNA here is from genome assembly GCF_014754425.2 of Oryx dammah. Classification (NCBI taxonomy): domain Eukaryota; kingdom Metazoa; phylum Chordata; class Mammalia; order Artiodactyla; family Bovidae; genus Oryx; species Oryx dammah. The sequence continues at coordinate 43,868,384 of NW_024070201.1, read as the reverse complement.
GCCAGGGATCTTAAAACGCATGTATTTCTGCTTCCTCTCATTTTCTTTTAGCAAGAGGGGAGTGGTGTCCCGTAGTCAGCATATATATCCTCCTCTTAAAATCAATGGAAAACAGTCTACAGTGAATTCACTAAACCACTATTGTCAAACTTTTTCAGTCTCAGGACCCCTTTGCATTCTGACAATTCAGCTCTAGAGAACCTCAAAGAGCTTTTCCTTATACATACAGATTATAGTAATTGATATTTACTGTACTGAAAATTAAAACTATTTTAAAATATTAATTTGTTTTAAAATGACAATAATAACCCACTACAACGTGCTAACAGAAGTAACATATTTGATAGAAAATAATTATATTTTCAAAAAATATATAGATTTTTGCAAATTTCTTTCATGCCTGGCTTAATAGAATACAGCTGAATTCTCATACGATTCTGCAGTTGACTTCTGCACTCAATCTGGTATGAGATATAATGTACAATAAACTGTAGCATGTAGCTTCTGGAAAACTCTACAATTCTAGAGAAAGAGATAAATAGTATTTTAACACTACTATGAAAATGATTTTTGATCTCACAGGGCTCCTAAAAAGGTCTCAGGGTCTTTTTTAAAGTCCCCAAAGCAACTTTAAGAACCTCTACTCTAAACAAAATCAGTTAAAAAATGGTCATTGAATATCTTTATATCGGAAATATAAAGCAAAACAATTAACCAAAAAAAAGTGTAGTTATTAATTGAAAGTATCTGTGCCCTATTCTTGATATTTACTGCTTTAGGCCATCCTAACCGACTGCAAGGAGGTGCAACCAGTCCATTCTGGGGAAGATCAGTCCTGGGTGTTCATTGGAAGGACTGATGCTGAAGCTGAAACTCCAATATTTTGGCCACCTCATGTGAAGAGTTGACTCATTGGAAAAGACTCTGATGCTGGGAGGCATTGGGGGCAGGAGGAGAAGGGGACAACGGAGGATGAGATGGCTGGATGGCATCACCGACTCGATGGACATGAGATTGAGTGAACTCTGGGAGTTGGTGATGGACAGGGAGGCCTGGCGTGCTGTGATTCATGGGGTCGTAAAGAGTCAGACACGACTGAGCGACTGAACTGAACTGAACTGAACCTATAAGGAGGTCCATCCTCATGCCATTGTTGTTGTTCAGTCGCTCAGTCATGTCCCACTCTGCAACCCCATGGGCTGCAGCTTGTCAGGCTTCCCAGTCCTTCACCATCCCTTGGAGCTTGCTCAAACTCATGTCCATTGAGTTGGTGATGCCATCCAACCATCTCATCCTCTGTCCTTCCCTTCTCCTCCTGCCCTCTATCTTTCCCAGTGTCAGGGTCTTTTCCAATGAGTCAGCTCTTCAAATCAGGTGGCCAAAGTATTGAGCTTCAGCTTCAGCATCAGTCCTTCCAGTGAATATTCATGGTTGATTTCCTTTAGGATTGACTGGTTTGTCCAAGGAACTCTCAAGAGTCCTCCAACTGTCCAAGGGAGACAGTTGTCTCTCCCTGCTGTCCAAGGGACTCTCAAGAGTCCTCCAACTCCATAATTTGAAAGCATCAGTTCTTTGGTGCTGAGCCTTCTTTATGGTCCAACTCTCATATCTATACATGACTACTGGAAAAACCATCGATTTGACTAGGCAGACCTTTGTAGGCAAAGTAATGTCTCTGCTTGTTAATACACTGTCTAGATTTGTCACAGCTTTTCTTCCAGGGAGCAAGTGTCTTTTAATTTCATAGCTGCAGTCACCATCCATGGTAATTTTAAGCCCAAGAAAATAAAGTCACTCACTGTTTCCATTGTTTCCCCATCCATTTGCCATGAAGTGATGGGACCGGATGCTTAAAATGGCACATAGGATGACCCTGTTTCTGGATGATAATGAGAAAAGCAGAGAAATTGCCCTAACACCAAAAACCAAATTTGCTATCACTTTATTTTGAAACATGACTTGATAATCTGCAAACTGCCAAATATCATTAAGTTCAAAAAGTTTATTAACAAAGATCACCATGTTAGGAGACATGGGTTCAATTCCTGGGTCAGGAAGATCTCCTGGAGAAAGAAATGGCAACCCACTCCAGTAGTCTTGCCTGGAGAATCCCATGGACAGAGGAGCCTGGCAGGTTACAATCTATGGGGGTCGAAAGAGTTGGACACGACTGAGTGACTAAGCACAATGTTAGGGGGAAAGGCATATAATACTTGGAAACAGTAATAACAAAGATTGAAAGAGTTTTTATTTTTTCAATTTTTATTCTCTTAACACCTAGTTAAGAAGTCAAAGAAAGGGGGAACAAGAACTTTCTAAGAAGAAATGCCTTTTTTAGTTCCCCAAAGAAACTGTCTTACACTCAAATGATTCATGGTGGGATCATTTTGATCCCAGAAGAGCTACGTGAGGATACTTGATGATCTGGGGTGGTGTTTCTGTGCTGCAAGGATAGTTGGTGTTGATCTGCCCACAATCTCTGTTCAGGATCTATTTCAAGTTGATAGTTCTGTCAGATGTGGCTTCCTCCAGGAGGGTCCTCCAGCTTGGGATGTACGGTGGCAACAACAGCTCAGTGCATGGCCACAAGAGAAATGCTTGGGGCCCACAAACCTGATTTGAGCATATTTCCAGGTCCCGTGTTTCAATCATGCAAGATACAGTAAAGCAAGCACAGGGGCCAAAAGCATGAACTCTGAAGTCCAAGAAACCTGTGTTCTAATCCCATCCAGCCACCAAATAATTTTGAATACTTGGACAAATTATTTAGTATCTCCCAACTCCTCTATTAAATGGTATTATTGTGAAGAATAAAATGAACTCATCCATATAGGGAACTTAGCTAAGCATATACAAGTGTCCAATAAATGCTAGATATTTTTTAAAAGTAAGTTTCATTCTATTTTTCCTTTAGGTAACCCTTCAGTGACTACCCCATAAACCTTCAGAATTTGAGTTCAAACTCCTTCAATTAATTCATAAAATCATTCACACTCTGGTTTCATTTCCTGCCACTCCTTGGTATTCTACACAGCTGTCACACAATTCTGTTTGAGACCTTATATATAATCATGCTTTTCAGACACTGGTATTTCTCCAAATATAGAGTTCTCTTTTCTGTTTTTACCATATAGCTAACAATAGTCTTAGAAATTATGATCACAATGAAAAAGTCAATTCCTAGGCAGGTTGATAAGAAGTCCGGGGGTCCCCAAGGAGAGAGGGGTCTGGAATTCTCAAGGAGGAGGAAAGGACAAACTTTTTTTTGTCTACATTCCTTAAGCTAAGCTAAGTCACTTCAGTCGTGTCTGACTCTGTGCGACCCCATAGACAGCAGCCCACCAGGCTCCCCCGTCCCTGGGATTCTCCAGGCAAGAACACTGGAGTGGGTTGCCATTTCCTTCTCCATGAAAATATTCCATAAATGAATTTCAGAACATCGTCAATTACACAACTCAGTTTAAACTCTGTGCTAGGGATTATACAACAACAATGTATCCTGCTTGAGGACAATTTCTTCTTCCTGAAAATCTTCTGGCTAATCTTGTTATCTTAAAATGTAAATTATGGGAGTGGGTCTAGTAAGATCTTTACAACCTCCAGACATTCTTTTGATTCATTGTAATAACTAATTAAAAGGTATATAATTTCATTGCTAACACTGGAGGGGGGAGGGGTACTCTTTCTGCCTCCTGATGTCTATGTCAGAAGCTTTCTCTATCTCTTTTATACTTTAATGAAACTCTATGTTATATTAATTATATACCTTTTAATTTTAATGAAATTAAAAGACACTTACTCCTTGGAAGGAAAGTTATGACCAACCTAGACAGCATATTAAAAAGCAGAGACATTACTTTGCCAACAAAGATCCGTACAGTCAAGGCTATGGTTTTTCCAGTGGTCATGTATGGATGCAAGTGTTGGACTATAAAGAAAGCTGAGCACTGAAGAACTGATGCTTTTGAACTATGGTGTTGGAGAAGACTTTGACAGTCCCTTGGACTGCGAGGAGATCCAACCAGTCCATCCTAAAGGAGATCAATCCTGGGTGTTCATTGGAAGGACTGATGTTGAAGCTGAAACTCCAATACTTTGGCCACCTGATGTGAAGAGCTGACTCACTGGAAAAGACCCTGACACTGGGAAAGATTGAGGGCAGGAGGAGAAGGGGACGACAGAGGATGAGATGGTTGGATGGCATCACCGACTCAATGGACATGGGTTTGAGTGGACTCCAGGAATTGGTGATGGATAGGGAGGCCTGGAGTGCTGAGGTTCATGGGGTTGCAAAGAGTCGGACACGAACTGAACTGTCAGCAACTGAACTGAACAGTCAGCAACTGAATTGACTGAACTGAAACTCTATTACCCAAAAGCTCTGAGTGATCAAGCCTCGTCCTGGCCCCGGATTGAATTCTTCTCTGGATGCCAAGAATCCCGGTGTCTTTCGTGGTTCAGCAACAACCTTTCAACAATCACCTCCTCCAGGAAGCCTTCCCTGATGCCTAGTCCTAAAGGACTTACCCAGTAAAGTCTCCCAGTATATGTTTTAACCACAATTGTAACACTCACCATACAAGGTGGTAGAAGTTAACTTATCTGTTTCAGTATTCAATTATAAGTCCCTAGAAATGAGTGCTTGTACCTGATCTTTGTGATTAATATCTAGCACAGCAGCTAGCACATGGTGGCTATCCAATAAGTGACTTTTAATTTATGAACAGACACTCAAATGTGATAATAAGCGGAATCCATGAGTGTGTAAAGTGTCAGGTGCTGCTGCTGCTGATGTAATGCTGCTGGTGGTGGTGGCAAAAGAAGAGAGAAATACTGGGAAAGAAGATGGGGAAAGAGGGGAAGGAGGAAGAATTCAACTCAGTGCTTCTGCTTCCAAGTCTAACAAAAAGATAGATACATCTACACCTATTAAGGACATGAAACGTGCCCCTACATTTACCCTCCTTCTAAATCCATTGTGACGTAATTGATTCTAGTATTTCCTGTGAGTTCAACAGGAATGATTGGGTGAACTATGGATAAGCTTAGTTCCCTGGACCTGCTGGGGTGAGATTATAGCAATTACATGATTCAGCTACTAGATGGCAGTGAGAAGTTAGTCCATTTTTTGGCATAATTAACCCAACTTCTTCTGGAACTTTCCTTCATTTAGTGCTTAAGGATTGCTTCCCAGATCCACCTTCTCTGTCCCAGGTACCCTGTCCCCTAACCTTCTAAGATGAGTTCCTTGGTGCCTGGAATTCCTGTAACTTCACAGCTTTCTAGTTCTTTCTCTGTTACCCATGTTATCACTTTGTTGATTTGTGTCTATCTTTTCCTCAAATAGAAACACATCACTCCAAAGCCTAAGCCACAGTGGTTCAGTATCCCTTCTTCTCTTTTGGATTCTTTGCATGGAACTTCATTCTGTGGTTTCTCTATTTTAAGAAGCCCTCTCTCTAGTGCTCTGTAGCTCTGTTTCCCTAATTTAAATCTCCATTCTGAGCCTGACCTATATATCCCTATAAGCTATCTACTTGACTTTAATTTCACACAGACATCTCAAACTTCACTCCTCCAAAACTGGATTTTCCCCAAAAAAGTCTTCTCTTCCAGTGTCAAAAAATGGAAGCCCCACCCACTTTGCTCCAGAAATATGAGTTCATCCTTGACTCCTCTTTCTGTTCTACCCCTCCCCGACATACAATCTATTACCAAGTCCTTGAATTTGATTTCTGAAATATGGGCAGAATGATTCACACAGCTCCATTCCCACTGCCATTGTCCTAGCCCAAGCCACGTCACCCTCACATGGGCTAGAGCAATTGCCTCTTCCTTGCCTATTTCCAGTCCTGAAATCTTCCCATGAATTATCTACTCAGCAGCCAGAAAGGCACTTTGAAGTACAAGTATGTCCATGTCACTGCTTTGCTCTACACATCACTAGTCACCTATCAGTAGTAGGTGAAGTTCAGAGTTCTTACTTCAGACTTGGCATGTTCTGGCTTCTGCCTACCTCTTCATCTCACTCCTCCCTCTCTGTCTCCAGTCTTCTCCCTTTCCTGGAATGACATCAAGTCCCTTCACATTTTGGATGGTTCCACACTCTGCAGGTGGGCATGGCTAACTCCTATCAGCCTTTAAATGTCACTTTCCCTGGAGGCTCTCTCTGTCGTCCTCTAGAGTCCTTCCTCCCCCCAGCCACTCCCTCCAGGTTGCATAAGGTCTTCCTGTTATAATGTCTAGGTTGCTTGTGCTTTTCCTTTGTAACAGTTGATACAACCATGTATACTTGCATGCGTTTAGTCAGTTGTGTCTGACTCTGCATCCCCATGGACTGTAGCCCACCAGGCTCCTCTATCAATGGTATTCTCCAGGAGTGGGTAGCCATTCCTTTCTCCAGGGAGTCTTCCTGACCCAGGGATCAAGCCCAGGTCTCTGGCATTGCAGGCAGATTCTTTACCACCTGAGCCATTGGGGAAGCTCCTAATACAACCATAATTATATCTTTATTGTGTTTATTTAATAGAGTCAGGAGGAAAGCATTTTTCTCTACCCTTCTAAATGCTTCTGGCTGGTCTAAGAATTAAATTGACATGAGAAAATCAGAAAAAAATTAATAACATATACATATATGGGAAAGACCCAGGAGAACTGATTAACCCATCAAAATAATCAAAGTCCTCCTCTTAAATACTGTGCTAGCTTGCTTGCTAAGTCACTTCAGTCATGTCCAACACTTTGTGATCCTATGGACTGTAGCCTGCCAGGATCCTCTCTCCTTGGGATTTTCCAGACGAGAATACTGGAGTGGGTTACCATGCCTTCCTTCAGGGGATCTTTCCGACCCAGTGATTGAACCTGCTTTTCTTACAACTCCTGCATTGGTCAGTTCAGTTCAGGTCAGTAACTCAGTCATATCCAACTCTTTTCAACCCCGTAAACTGCAGCATGCCAGGCGTCCCTGTCCATCACCAACTCCTGGGTTCTTTACCAGTAGCACTACCTGCTAATGCTACTGCTAAGTCACTTCAGTCGTTGCTGGGGACCAGCCCTGGTGGATCCAGGGTGATTTGAAGGTGGGGATGAAGTCAGCGTCCTTGGAAAAATACATATTTAATTACAGATAGAGAGGGATTAGAAATGGATAGCGTAGTAGGAAAATTAGTGGAGAAAAAGAGGCTGAATAATTTGGTTTACGTGGAATAGCATCCATGCTCCAGATGGGAATTCAGCCAGAAAAATGGGGAGCAAGAAAGAAACGACATGGGGGAATCAGTCTTTCCGGAAACTGATCCGATTTCTTTATTTTTGGGTTTGCTTATATACCTTTTGTTACACGTAGGGATGAATAGAGAGTCACACGGGGGTCAGCAGACCTGAATCTTGTCAAAATCAGGTGCTTCACATAAATGTATAAAAAAAGGTTTTAGGGGTTTTACATCATCTTCTGGCCATGAGGCCTGCTGACATTTTATGACCCTTTCTTTCTGATAACCAAAATCTTATTTTTTCCAAGGGTGTTTTTTTTTAAGCCAGGCACCACCCTCCAAATAAAGTTTCATTCCTATAAGGTGAGGGTGTAGTGAGTTACAATCAAGAAAGGAATTTATTTAACCCAAGGTTAACATGATTAATCTTAAAGGTTAATACTTATTTCTCCTATATGCTTAAAGGTTAATACTTATTTCTCCTATATGCTAGTTATATTCATTATAAGGGCAGGGAACATGGAGATTTAGCAGCAAACATCAGCCCAACAAATGAAAATCCTTTCGCCAATGTTCCACTTAAGATCTATTTAGTCTTAACATAGTGATAAAGTTACATTTTTACATAGCAAGGACACAGTGATTTATAACAAAGTACAGTGATCTATTACAAAAGAGAAAAGTCATTAACCAAAAAGTCTAGTGTTGCTAACCTTAAAACTACTATATTTCCTTTTCTATATTCCAAATACATTGATTAATATATTCCCAGGTGCCTAAGGATATGGAGGCAATCATTGACTCAACAATGAGAAAAGCCCTATGCTAATTAAGACTTTCAAAATACTCCAAAACTCTCTGTGCTGTTTATGGTTGAGAGGTAGTAAACAATCATGTGCGTAGTGGCAGGAGTATGGAAAATCCTGTCACACAAGCTAGTCTGTCAGTAGAGAGGTTTGACCTGAAACACCCTTGTCCCACCCAGGGGAGGGAATTAGCAGCAATTATTGGCCCAACTAATGAAAAACCCTTCACCAATATAATTCCTAACCAAACCACTATACTAATAATTTCTAACTCCCCAAAAGAATTTGCCTTTAGTAAGTCTAAAACATCTCATGCCTCTCAGGTTGGGAGGCTGTAATCACATGTGGCCGGACGAACCTATACAGGCGGACTAGATAACCTTCAGAGGAGTCCGTAGGCTGAAACACTCTTGTCACGCCCAGGAATTTTTATTGCCTTGGAGCTGCACGTTTACTCCTTCTCCAAGAAAAACGGTTATGGGGGAGAGCATAAAACAGACTCTTGTTTTGGGGTAGATGCTCGGGAACAGGGGGTTTCCTGAGGCTTGATCACGCCTTTGCGTATGCCAAGCCTCCTTCCTCATGACCTTTGCCATGGGCGGAGTTCCTCACGCTGGCCCCCAGCAGTCGTGTCCGACTCTGTGTGACCCCATAGACGGCAGCCCACCAGGCTCCCCCGTCCCTGGGATTCTCCAGGCAAGAACACTGGAGTGGGTTGCCATTTCCTTCTCCAGTGCATGAAAGTGAAAAGTGAAAGTGAAGTCGCTCAGTCGTGTCCGACCCTCAGCGACTCCATGGACTGCAGCCCACCAGGCTCCTCCGTCCATGGGATTTCCCAGGCAGGAGTACTGGAGTGGGGTGCCATTGCCTTCTCCCGTAGCACCACCTGGGAAGCCCTAAATACTATCTATCCTCAGATAAATACAAAAGAGGATGTTGAGAGGTTGGGAGAAGAGCCAGTTATGGGAGATTATCAGGGAAAACACAGTAAATAAGGATAGGTTAGGGCTGTTTTGCAGTTTCAAATCCTTGCTTGGTTCATTATAAGAGTTTCAAGAGATTTGCTCATCATCTTCTTCTATATCCAACCAGGAAGGCACCTTATAAATGGAAATTTCCCTTACAAGTATTTCTTACAAAAGGTAACTCCTACAAGGTTTTCCAAGTTTTTCCTGTCTGCTGTTTCTTAGAAAATAACCAGCTTAAAATTTTAAAAGTGCCAAAGAGGTATATTTTGGGGTGGCAAACTGTTCCTCTACAATAGCTGTCTCTCTCATTGTACTATCTTCTTATCTTTATGTTCTGAACACCTAACAGTGTATCTGGTACATACAAGTCATTCAACAACTGTTGTTGAATAAGTATTAATGGACTTCTCTCCCTCTCTCAAACTGGCCATTCTCCCTCCCACCAGTGTCTTTGCATAAGCTTCACATACACAAAATTGGCCCTATACAAATAAGATAGCACTCATCCTTCCATTCTTAGTTGAAATATCACACTACAAGTGCACTGATAATGAAACACTAGAGGATAAGCCTTATGGCTGGTTCACCAGGTTCCCAGTCTCAGGCGCTAAGATGAGAGTAAAGGGCAGAATCAAAAGGTGTCTTAAGGATACCACTAATGAAAGCTTAAATAGCTGAGGGAGATTATTCAAGTAGGACTTGCAAACTATTAAAGAGAAAAATCACAGGCCTAAAATGGTATCAGTCGAGCTTAAGCCCATGATAACAAACCTAGATTTACTACCTACCCTAATCGCACTTTTTGACTTTGGCCAGAAATGCAATCTGAATCAGCCAGTTTGAACTTTTCTTGTCAGCACCTATGAGATGCAAGCCCAAAAAGAACATCCTCATCCAGTTATACAAATAGTTGTTGCAAGCAACAATGCCCCCTAGGGGAATTTTGGATGGAAAGAACAGGATGAGAAGTTCTGTGCTCTGGATTAAGTGAGCCCCGCCCCCCCGCCCCCCCCCTCCCCCCACCCCACCGGGATAGTAACAGTTAAGATATGTATGTCAGGATGAATCTCAGTGACCCCCGATTCTTACATTTTCCATACACAAAGCACTAAAATCATTTACTTGATGTATCCATTCTTTGTGATTAGCATCTTTTACCAAGATGATGTGATTAACACCTTTTATCAAGACGTATGCTTGACTACTTTCTTAGCCAAAAATATATACATATACTGGCTTCTCCCCCACCTCTTTGGAGCAGTTCACTCAGAGCTACTGAGTGGCTGTCTCTGGGCTAATGTCCTCAGTGTGAGCGTGACTCAGGCTAAGGTGGACAGTGAAGGCCATTTTGGTTAGCGCATTCATGTTATTGTAAGTCTAGCTCATGGAAATAGAGAGTAGAATGGTTGCCAGGGGCTGGCTGGGGCAGGATGCGGGAGGTGATTGTGGGGAGATGGGGAGATATTGGTGAAAGGGTACAAACTTTCAGTTACAAAGTAAATAATATACAGCATGGTAATCATGAGGTAATTAAAATAGGAAAAAGAGCCCAGAATGGCAGTGGCTAAAAGATAAGGAAGGGAAAAATCCAGCCAAAATGCAATAAATGAAGGTCCAAGGACCAGAGTGAGGACCTTAGGTAGAACAAACAGCACTCCTGGCTATCCCAATTTACATAGGGCAGGCCCAGGGGGGAGGAGAAAAAAACGTATAAAAAGAGGAGCCAAAGGGCCAGGGGTCCCTCTCTCTCTTCTCTTCGCATCTTTTGGGTCGGCATGCCCTCATGCCTTGAGGATGTATTTTCCTTTTTTTCTAAATAAAACTGAGCTGTAACATGGAGCTGTTAACATTGGTCTGTCTGAGAGCTGTAACACTGGTCCATCCGAGGGCTGTAACGCTGGTCCGTCGCTTCAAATTTTTGTTGTGAAGAGAGAGAACCTAGGAAATTACACACTCCCCCGACATCTATGGTGCTGTGACTCGGATTTAACATGGCTGCACAGCAGGAGCACGACTTGGTGAACGCTCCTGCAGTGGAAGCTGAACATGAAGAAAACCCAGCGCAGGGGAAGTAACAAGAAGCCCAACGTGCTGGAAACTGGGACAGTGAAAAACTCAGCAGAAAGCTCACGTGGCTCAGTCTCAGATTCCAGAAGACCTCTGGTTAAGGTAGGAGGGCCTCCCTCCTATGGCTGGAAGGACATATGCCTAACAAAATCTTAATTCCTGTACAATCTCTCATTTCTTGTTTCCTCAAACCCCTGTGAACAAGCAAGGGGCAGTGGGTGCAACTGAGAGACTCTGGCAGGGTCTACTCTTCAATGTGTCCCAAAGGGTTCATTATCTGCTGGGTCCCAGTAGCTGTTACCCAAGCCGGTGGGGCTTCTTCTGTCCTTCGTCTTCTTTGCGCCAAGGATCAGGCAAATGAAAACTGTGAGCACAGGTCAGGTATTTAGCAGATTTTCTGACAGGTTATGAAGGGGATTCCCACTTGTTTTTCCCACTGCTTTTTCCTCCCATCCTTCAGCTCCTCTTTCCTAGGACTTGAGCCCAGCTAAAACCCATGATGCCTGGCTTTAGGATCTAATGAAGCTCAGGCTCTGATGTCTCACTGTAAAAATTCAATGAGAAACACAGTGACAGGTATGAGGTGGATTTGGTTGGATTCAGAGAAAAGCACACTCCGCAGGGTGTGGGCCATTGCAGAGAGCAAGGGTTTAGGCCATGGAATTTGGTCTGGCTAGGTTTTGCGAGCTGGATGAATTCATATGCTAATGAGTGGGAGGATCATCCCAACAATTGGGGAACCATCCACTCCTCCATCTTTTGACAGTGACTTGGAACTGTCCTGCCACCTCTGAGTGTTTCATTTAGCTTATAGATTGAGGATTAAGGTTTACTTGAATTTGACTTGTCATCTTGGACCCAATTGATTTTAATCAGTTTATGTTATGCCCGTGTGCTATGTCATTCTTTCAAAAGTTGTGCCCTGCCCCTTTCCCTCCTGTTTCATGCTCTTTTCCTGAACCCCGTCCAGGCGCACAATGTTGCCTCTACAGTCTTCTGGAGGGACAACCAGAAAATAGCTGGCCCTTGGGAGGGAAATACTGTATAATATCCAATCCCTCTAGATATTCAGGCCTTCATCTTCCATGTTTCCTACATGTGTGCAACATCAGCATGAGACAAGCACACGATGCCTGCTAGAAGTCCATCTGCTGGCATCCCTTCAAAGGCAACTGGGCTCCCAGGGATAATGTTTGCCACTTTGGGAGTTAGCCTTGCAGGCCATTTGGGCCCAAACCCTTACCACCCTTCTCCCAAAGTTACAAACATACCCCCGGATCAAATCTCCACTCCACTTTTATGGAACATATGGTCTGTTGCCTCTTATCAATTTGTTTTAAGCCAATTACTAACTCCTACCACCAGGACCCTGCCCCCTTTGGGGCAACATTGCTCCACCCCGCTTATTATTAAAATATTCTTAATGCCCCTAACAGGGCCAGATAACCGACTCCTTTGTCATTACTTGTGTTATTACCTAAAATGGGTCTATGACAATGAATTGTTTACCATTGGAGACACCCTAACCTGCTCTTATGGAGGACTAGGGGAGGAAATCAGTGACATACATTCTCTCAGAGCAGTAAGTGGATAAGGCTATGGCTGCTTCACCAGGTTCCCAGTCTCAGGGCACAGGCTTGGATTTCTTTACATCATGATATCTATTCCCATCGGCAGTGAACAAACAGGCAATAAGTTAAAATTGCAACCCCTTAATCCTACCCAGCACTGGTCATGCTGGAGACCTTGGGGACGCCCAACTCAAGTCTGGGAGTCCCAGGAGGTCAACCTGCCTAGGGATCTGGTCCTCAAAAGGTTGTCATGCCTCAACCTGCTCAGGGATCAGGGGTCCCAGGAGGTCGACATGCCTCGACCTGCCCAGGGACCCAATTCTCAGGAGGCTGACATGCCTCAACCTGCCTGGGGATTCAATCTCTAGGAGGCTGTCACGCCTCAGCTTGCCTGGGGATCTGTACCCTTACCCAGGGATGCCTGGCTCTCAGGTTGCAACAGTACTGGGTAGGATAAATTTCAAAAAGACTCACCCCTAAGGAAGTCCACCTATCAAAATTGAAGGAGGCCTATTAGTTCTTTCTTTTCCTCCCTTTCATGACTGTCTTTCAGATGGGAAATAACCAGTCCACTTCCCGACAGATGCCCTTGAGATGCATCCTTGATAACTGGAAGCTGTTCGATCCTCTAAGGAGAAGTCTCTTAAAATTCTTCTGCGCCACTGCGTGGCCACGGTATCCCCTGGGGGACAAGGAACACTGGGCTGAGGGTGTGAGTGTAAATTACAATACCCTCCTGCAGCTAGACTTATTCTGCAAAAGACAGGGGAAATGGACAGAGATCCCTTATTCCAAGTTTTCTTCCAACTAAGGGATATGAAGGAACTCTGTCGTAAGTATGGGATTGTTGTACGCCCTAAAAGTGAGCCTACTAGGCAAATGGTGTTAGGCACAGACAACCAAGAGAAGGAACCCCCGCTCCCCATGAAGGCTCACAGCCCACAGCTCCTGAGTTGCCTGGTGCTCCTTCCTTGTATCCAAACATGCCCCCATATCTGGGAGCACCCCCTCCACAAAAGCCAACTCAAGTATGTCCCTTAGTCAAAACTGGAGGAGAATTTGGACCAACCCAGGTCCATAAGCCCTTCTCCCTCTTAGAACTAAGACAGATCAAACAAGACCTGGGGAGCTATACAGATGACCCAAGCAAATAATAGATACATTCCAACACACTACCTTGGCCTTTGACTTGACTTGGAAGGACATCAAGGTCATATTTAGTCAAACTTTATCTGACCCTGAGCATACTAGGGTCTTAAAGGAAGCCTGAAGGTATGCAACGGGGCTTCACATGTCAAGTGATAAATATCCAGTAGGAGAAACTACAGTCCCCTCCTCAGATCCTATTTGGAATTATAATGACCCTGAGCACTTCTGGGAAAGGGATCATTTTCTGATCTATGTGAAGGACACCAAAAAGGGAGCATGGAAGTGGTATGAGGGAACCAAGCAGCCGATCAGGCAGCTAAGAGAGCAGCATTACAGAACAATGACTTAATAGGGGTTGCCACCTTAGTTCCACAGACTAATTTGCCAGAAACTCCTTCATATACTGAAGGTGAGACTCTTAAAGCTAAAAGTGAGGGCTTTCAAGAAGATCATATGGGGTGGTTCCAAAAGGAGGGACTCATTTTTCTGCCTGGGAACCTCCAATGGAAGTTGGTTAACTCCTTAAATGCAACCACTCATTTAGGGGAAAAGGCTCTCCAAAGATTACAAGAAAAATCCTTCAGAGGAACAAGCCTCCAAACGACTATAAGGCAAGTGGTCTCCTCTTGTCCCACTTGCCAATTAAACAACCCCCAAGGAGCTTGGGCTGGAAGAAGCACAAGCTGGAATCAAGATTGCCGGGAGAAGTATCAATAACCTCATATATGCAGATGACACTACTCTTATGGCAGAAAGTGAAGAGGAACTAAAAAGCCTCTTGATGACAGTGAAAGAGGAGAGTGAAAAAGTTAGTATAAAGCTCAACATTCAGAAAACGAAGATCATGGCATCCAGTCCCACCACTTCATGGGAAATAGATGGGGAAACAGTGTCACACTTTATTTTGGGGGGTTCCAAAGTTACTGCAGATGGTGATTGCAGCCATGAAATTAAAAGATGCTTACTTCTTGGAAGAAAAGTTATGACCAATCTAGATAGCATATTTGAAAGCAGAGACATTACTTTGCCAACAAAGGTCCGTCTAGTCAAGGCTATGGTTTTTCCAGTGGTCATGTATGGATGTGAGAGTTGGACTGTGAAGAAAGCTGAGCACCGAAGAATTGATGCTTTTGAACTGTGGTGTTGGAGAAGACTCTTGAGAGTCCCTTGGACTGCAAGGAGATCCAACCAGTCCATTCTAAAGGAGATCAGCCCTGTGTGTTCTTTGGAAGGAATGATGCTAAAGCTAAAACTCCAGTACTTTGGCCACCTCATGCAAAGAGTTGACTCATTGGAAAAGATTCTGATGTTGGGAGGGATTGGGGGCAGGAGGAAAAGGGGACGACAGAGGATGAGATGGCTGGATGGCATCACCAACTCGATGGATGTGAGTTTGAATGAACTCTGGGAGATGGTGATGGACAGGGAGGCCTGGCGTGCTGCAATTCATGGGGTTGCAAAGAGGTGGACACAACTGAGCAACTGAACTGAACTAACTGAACTGAAGGATCTTGAAGACCCCAGCTGGCCCAGACTGTCCAACAGGATTGGCAGATGGACTTCACCCAGATGCCAGTTCCTCAAGGGTATAAATACCTATTAGTCATGATAGATACATTCACAGGATGGATTGAAGGCTTTCCTACCTGGACTGAGAAGGCTGAGGAGGTGGTAAGAAAACTGCTCCATGAAATCATTCCAAGATTTGGTCTGCCCAGGTCATTACTAAGTGACAATGGGACATCATTTACTTCTAAAGTCACCCATGGGATCTCTAAAGCATTGGGCATTACTTATCTCCACTGTGCCTGGAGGCCTCAGTCTTCAGGAAAAGTAGAAAGAGCCAACCGATTCTTAAAATCAGTGATAAAAGAGATAACACAGGAGACCTCCCTGGGATGGAAGGAGGCTTTACCAATAGCTCTCCTCCACACCTGTATTGCCCCTAAGAAACAGGTTGATCTTAGTCCTTATGAGATGCTATATGGGGAAGCCGCAGGGGCCACCTAGAGAA
Source organism: Oryx dammah (assembly GCF_014754425.2). NCBI lineage: Eukaryota > Metazoa > Chordata > Mammalia > Artiodactyla > Bovidae > Oryx > Oryx dammah. Next base: position 43,852,598 of record NW_024070201.1, on the reverse strand, counting down.
GAGGCTGTGCTCTGGGGCTCCGGCTCCTCAGAGAGCCTCGGCTAGGGACACATGGAAGAGACTCAAGGCTCTGTATGAATCAGGCCCGCCACCTGAACCCCACCGCTACCGGCCAGGAGACTGGGTGTTCATGCGCCGCCATTGCCAGGAGACCCTAGAACCCAGATGGAAAGGACCCTTCCTGGTTGTCTCGACGACGCCAACTGCACTTAAGGTTGACGGCATATCCACTTGGGTTCACTACACTCATGTATGGCCTGCAGACCTGTTTGTCTTGAGAGAAGAGTTCCTTCCCCAATGGAAGGCCAAGCTGGACAAGACAAATCCCCTCAAGCTCAAGCTACAAGGACGATAAAAATACTGCTTATTCTGTTGTCTCTATGGCCTGATACTGCCGCTAACCCCCATCAACCCATGAACCTGACTTGGATGATTTTAAGTACGACCACAGGAGAGGTAATTAACTCTACCTCGGCCATCTATCCTAAAAATACCTGGTGGCCAGACTTGGAATTTGACCTCTGTCTTCTGGCCGCAGGATCTTGGGACATCGGCGACTGGGAGGTAAGAACACCTGGTAAACCAGAATGTGGGGCCGGCATTGATCGTTGCAATACCCGACCCTCTACCAACTCAGGACCTGGATGCAGTCATTTCATTCAACGAGCGGCCTTGCGGGACACTATCTTCTATGTATGCCCCGAGGGAAGACGGGACCGGGCAACAGTCAGTAACTGCGGGGGGGCTGACAAATTTTACTGTGCCACTTGGGGATGCGAGTCAACGGGGACTGTCGACTGGGAACCTCCTACTCGAGGAGACTTGATTACTTTGAGTCATGTCCCAGGGCCTGCTGGATTAACTGGGGGACATGGGAAGGGATCTCTTGTTACAGGGCCTTGTATGAGGTTTCTTTGCAACCCGGTAAGGCTCAAATTTTCAACCAAAGGAAAAAAGTTCCCCAGTTGGGAGGTGGGACAATCTTGGGGCCTCCAGCTGTATCAATCAGGATATGATAATGGATTGTTATTCACTGTTAGGCTAAAAATAGAGCCCATACAGACAGGCCCAAGTTAAGGCATAGGGCGTAATTCTGTCCTAGTGCCCCGAGAGCCTACCCGGATGCCTCCCAGGCCCAGCTTTACCAGTACAAACAACCCCCCTCAAATTAACTTTACAGGGCCCACTGTTAAAGATGATCGGGACCTGTTATTTGACATGATAGTTAGTACCTATCAGGTCCTAAATTCCACCCGCCTGGACCTGACTAATAGTTGCTGGTTATGTTATGACATCAAACCCCCTTATTATGAAGACATAGCCGTCCTGGGAAATTACACCCAAACGAGAGACCACAGAGATTGCTGATGGCAGCAAAGAGGGGATGCAAGATTAACTCTGCAACAAGTGACTGGATGGGGCCTCTGCACAGGGAATGTCCCCCAAACTTAGCAACACCTCTGCAGTGCCACAGACTCTATAAAAACAACTGAGTACCTGGAACCTCCCCAAGAAAATTGGTGGGCATGCTCCACGGGCTTAGCATCTTGTATACATGGGCAGGTGTTAAATGACTCAGAAGATTTCTGTGTGTTAGTACTATTAGTCCCCCGACTGTTCTATCACTCCAATGATGAACTCCTCCAACAACTAGGAGACTCTCACCGGCCCAAGAGAGAACCGGTCACGGCTTTAACCCTCACAGTCTTGTTGGGGTTAGGAGCAGCCGGGGCAGGAACTGGGATATCCTCTTTGGTATTGCAGAATCAACATTATTCCAGCCTAAGGGTAGCCATTGATCTTGATATCGAGTGGCTAGAAAGCTCAATCAGCCACCTCCAAGAGTCGCTGAGCTCCCTGGCGGAAGTAGTACTGCAAAATAGAAGGGGGCTAGACTTGGTTTTTCTCCAGCAAGGGGGCCTATGCGCCGCATTAGGAGAAGAGTGCTGTTTTTATATAGATCATTCAGGGGTGGTCAGAGAATCCCTGGCCAAGGTAAGAGAAGGGCTGAATCAGAGAAAAAGAGAAAGAGAAATGTCTCAGAGTTGGTTTGAATCCTGGTTCAACTCATCCCCCTGGTTCACAACCCTCATATCTTCCTTGGCAGGGCCTCTGATTATCTTGCTTTTGCTACTCACCGGACCATGTTTATTAAACAAACTAATAACCTTCATCAAAAGCTGCATCAACATGGTGGAGCTTATGGTGCTCAGGTCCCAATATACAGCCCTACCAACAGCCCCCTTAGCGGGAGACAATATAGATCTGACTACAGACCCATGATTGGGTCTATCCTGGATCCTTGTGAAGTGGGGAATGAAGAACCTAAGCTACTCCATCTTATCAAAAAGAGAACTCCATTTTGGGAGGTTCCCAGAAAAAGACTTTGGAAATCACCTGATCTCACCCCACTATCCACGCGCCAATCAGACCTCAGACCAAAATCTCCTGACTTTACGTTCAGGAATTTGTGGTTTGCCTAGGTAATAAGACCCAATCAGAAATCAACACACAACCCTTCGAAAGAGGGTGACCAATCAGATGTCCTCCAGCCTGGAAATCCCCTTTTACATGAACATACCCTATATAAGCACTGTAACCCAAAACTCGGGGCTCTTTCCCATAGCCACTGCGTCGGTAACAGTGGGAGCCCCAGCTCAAGCTTGATAATAAAGACTCCCTTGCTTTTGCATCGGAAAAAAAAAAAAGAGATGCTATATGGGAGACCTTTTGTTTATGTCAATGACCTCTTCCTAGATCCAGAGGCTCAGACCCTCTGTTCTTACACCATGGCCAATGGGCAATTCCAATAAGATATACACTTGTGAGGTGTCAACTAGGACCCAAAAGATTCTAAGGAGTCACCACTATATGCTCCAGGGACTAAGTCCTAATTAAAGTCTGGAAAGATGGGTCCCCAAAGGCTCAACTTCAGCCCACATGGAAGAGCCTCTACAATGTAATACTTTCTACCCCCATAGCAGTCAACGTACCAGGAAATGACTTCTGGATTCACTACTCATGAGTCAAGCTGTGGAAGAAAACAGAAGAGGACACTCATTACACCTGTGAGCCCCAGGGAGATCTCAGACACCTATGCAGGACTACAAATGAGTGCCATTCTAATGAACACCCCCAAAATTAGGGGATAAGATTTCTCAGGACAGCTCTAAAGATCCAACACAGTTTGGTGGGGGTTGCACTCCAAAACAGACAGGAGATAGATCTTCTGATCCCTGAACAAGGAGGGACTTGAGCCATCTTGAATGAGACATGTTGTTTCTAGGTAAATGCTTAAACTACTGCACAATTGCATTCATCTCACATGCTAGTAAAGTAATGCTCAAAATTCTCCAAGCCAGGCTTCAGCAATACGTGAACCGTGAACTCCCTGATGTTCAAGCTGGTTTTAGAAAAGGCAGAGGAACCAGAGATCAAATTGCCAACATCCGCTGGATCATGGAAAAAGCAAGAGAGCTCCAGAAAAATATCTATTTCTGCTTTATTAACTATGCCAAAGCCTTTGACTGTGTGGATCACAATAAACCGTGGAAAATTCTGAAAGAGATGGGAATACCAGACCATCTAACCTGCCTCTTGAGAAATCGGTATGGAAGGTCAGGAAGCAACAGTTAGAATTGGACATGGAACAACAGACTGGTTCCAAACAGGAAAAGGAGTACGTCAAGGCTGTATATTGTCACCCTGCTTATTTAACTTCTATGCAGAGTACATCATGAGAAACGCTGGACTGGAAGAAACACAAGCTGGAATCAAGATTGCTGGGAGAAATATCAATAACCTCAGATACGCAGATGACACCACCCTTATGGCAGAAAGTGAAGAGGAACTAAAAAGCCTCTTGATGACAGTGACAGAGGGAGTGAAAAAGTTGGCTTAAAGCTCAACATTCAGAAAACGAAGATCATGGCATCCAGTCCCATCACTTCATGGGAAATGGATGGGGAAACAGTGGAAACAGTGTCAGACTTTATTTTTGGTGGCTCCAAAATCACTGCAGATGGTGACTGCAGCCATGAAATTAAAAGATGCTTACTCCTTGGAAGAAAAGTTATGACTAACCTAGATAGTATATTCAAAAGCCGAGACATTACTTTGCCAACTAAGGTCCATCTAGTCAAGGCTATGGTTATTCCTGTGGTCATGTATGGATGTGAGAGTTGGACTGTGAAGAAAGGTGAGCACCAAAGAATTGATGCTTTTGAACTGTGGTGTTGGAGAAGACTCTTGAGATTCCCTTGGACTGCAAGGAGATCCAACCAGTCCATTCTGAAGGAGATCGGCCCTGGGATTTCTTTGGAAGGAATGATGCTAAAGCTGAAACTCCAGTACTTTGGCCACCTCATGCGAAGAGTTGACTCATTGGAAAATACTCTGATGCTGGGAGGGACTGGGGGCAGGAGGAGAAGGGGACGACTGAGGATGAGATGGCTGGATGGCATCACGGACTCGATGGACGTGGGTCTGAGTGAACTCTGGGAGATGGTGATGGACAGGGAGGCCTGACGTGCTGCGATTCATGGGGTCGCAGAGTCGGACACGAGTGAGCGACTGAACTGAACTGAAGCTAAAGAAAGTCTCACAATCCTCAAGAAAAACATTCAGATCCTACAGGATCTCAAAGAACCAGCTGGAGAGTTCTTAGGGTGGCTACAATCCCTCTTTGGGGACCCTCCTGGTGATGGAAATTTGGAGTTGGCTAATGCCCCTACTAGTCCTTGTTATCACTGTGTTGATGCTGCTCATGATTGCTCCATGTATTATAAATTGTCTAACCGGTTCTGTGTCTGCCCAAGTCAACAAGCGGAGAAGGAAATGGCAACCCCCTACAATGTTCTTGCCTGGAGAATCCCAGGGACAGGGGAGCCTGGTGGGCTGCCGTCTATAGTGTCGCACAGAGTCGGACACGACTGAAGCGACTTAGCAGCAGCAGCAGCAGCAAGTCAACAAGCAGTGCCAGTTCAACAAGGATATATAAAACTACAGCCAACCACAGAAAATATCAGTCACCCTTAGATGGACACCACTATAAGGACTCTGAGGCTTGAGACTAGCAAGAGGGGGAGGCCCAATACCCCTCACCATCCCAGTTCAGCAGGAAGAAGCCAGAAAGACCTTGCCACCCCTATTCCCAAAGAATTGGGCCTCCCATCTTTGAGGGGGGAGTGTTAGGTAGTTAGAATAGGAAAAAGGAGGCCAGAATGGTGGTGACTAAAAAACAAGGAAGGGAAAAGCCCGCGAAAACAGAACAAAAGAAGGTCTGAGGACTGGAGTGAGGCCCCCAGGTAGAACAAACAGCACTCCTGGCTATCCCAATTTACATAGGGCAGGCCCGGCGGGGAGAGAAAAAAACATATAAAAAGAGGAGCCAAAGGGCCGGGGGTCTCTCTCTCTCTTCTCTTCTCATCTTTTGGGTCAGCATGCCGTCATGCCTCGAGGATGTATTTTCCTTTATTTTCTAAATAAAACTGAGCTGTCACATGGAGCTGTAACACTGGTCCGTGCAAGGGCTGTAACACTGGTCCATCACTTCAACTTTTTGTTGTGATGAGACAGAACTGAGGAAATTACACACACCCCTGACATAACTGTGGTCAATAATAGTGTATTATATACTAAAAATTGACTGAGAGAGTAGATAGCAGGTGTTCTCCAACTCCCAAAGAGGTGACTATGTGAGGTAATGGATGTGTTAATTAACTTGATTGTGGTCATCATTTCACAACCTATATGTATGTCAAATCATCATTTTGTACACTTTAAATACATACAATTTTGTCAATTATATCTCAATAAAACTGGTAAAAAGACAAAAATTAAAGCATTTAAAAAGAAAAATTGATTGTTTTATTGATTATTATGTAATCAATAAATGAACAAGTGAACTAAAGAATGATTAACAGGAAACTCTGTTTTTAGCTTCATTTTCTTATCTGTTTTTAGATAAGTTTTACTTAATTAGTCATTATAAGAGTTATGAGAAAGAAATTTCAGGATATCAGGGGATGAGACTCAATTAAAGTTTTTTGTAGATGTTTCTTTGATGTCTTACCAGGAACACTATTGTACAACATTCATATATTATTCACAAGATTTCAGCAACCTACTAATGAAGTTTCTCTGTTTTGTTTTATTTTGTTGAAAGTTGAAGTTACACTCTACTCCCATTTTTGGCAGGGGTACATATGAGTATAAAGAAAAGTTTTTTCCCATCAAAATCAATGGTTGTTTCATTGGACTTCCCTGGTGGTGCAGTGTATAAGAATCTGCCTGCCAAGGCAGAGCACATGGGTTCAATCCCTGATCCAAGAAGATTCCACATGCTGCAGACACCTAAGCCTCCATGCCACAACTACTAAGCCCGTGCTCTAGTGCCTGTGAGCCACAACTGCCAAGCCCATGTGCTCACCTTGCTGAAGCCCTAGCACCCAGAGCCTGTGCTCTGCAACAAGAGAAGCCACCACAATGAGAAGTCCACGCACCACAACTAGAGAGTAGCTCCCACTCTTCACAACTAGAGAAAGCCCGCACAAAGCAACAAAGACCCAGTGCAATCAAAAATAAATAAATAAAATTATTTTTTAAATGCTTTCAAAAATCAATGATTGTTTCATAAAGGCAAAGTGCTCCAACTTCTTTTTTTAATGTCACTTTAAGCTGAAACAAACAGTGGTACTCCTTTGGAGTAGATTCACTGTCAGACACTTTCTGTTGTCTTTTAGCAACATTAAAATAGGAAACAAGAATGAGATAGTATATTTTTGCAGTGTCTAATTATTCTTTCTGGAGAAGATATGCATAGATTGATATGATTCATGGATAATAGAAAACAAGCACAATTTATCATGTTTATATTCTACAAGAAAAAAAATCATATACTGTTTGACAAATGTTGAGGTGTTGAGGGCATTTTTGCTCTATAGTAGAAATTTTGACAAGATTTCCAGACCATGGCTTATAAGTGAAAATGAAATATGATAAATTACTCTCAAAAATAGTAATGCACTGGAAGAATATATTCTAAAATAACCAAATGAAATACAGTTTTGGATTATAATGTCTGTAGGTCCTTGACTAGAACCAGTGTGGTCATTCTCAATAAAGAGCTGTTTTTTTCAACTCATGCATGGACATATTTTCACTCAAAAAATAAAAAGCTCATCTTTCTATTTTTTGGTTTCCTGGAGATGAAACTAGTCAGTAGGGCAGAGTGGGCTTTCAGAATCAATACAAAATTGTTAATATCATTTTTTAAAGGTTTGGTAACATTAATGAAAGTTTGCAAACTCAGATTATTTACTCCATGAAAACCATACTGTGAAACCTATACTACAGAAATTAAAGCCACCGTGTTTGTGAAAATATAAAACTAGTTTCTTTATTTAGCATTCTCTAGATGAACAAAAAATTAACACACACCCATATGGCCACCAATAAACAAGTTTTTGAAGAAACTGTGTGACACCTAATATTAAGGAGTATTATGCATCTATGAAAAAAGAACAAAACCATTAATATATAAAGATGTTCTACTATATTATCAAATTTGTAGAACTCAAAAATTAAGCATAGTCGTACCAAGAAATGCAAACAGTCTTTCAGTTCAGTTCAGTCGCTCAGTCGTGTCCGACTCTTCGCGACCCCATGAATTGCAGCACGCCAGGCCTCCCTGTCCATCACCAACTCCCGGAGTTCACTCAAACTCATGTTCATCGAGTCAGTGATGCCATCCAGCCATCTCATCCTCTGTCATCCCCTTCTCCTCCTGCCCCCAATCCCAGCCAGTATCAGAGTCTTTTCCAATGAGTCAACTCTTTGCATGAGGTGGCCAAAGTACTGGAGTTTTAGCTTTAGCATCATTCCTTCCAAAGAACACACAGGGCTGATCTCCTTTAGAATGGACTGGGTGGATCTCCTTGCAGTCCAAGGGACTCTCAAGAGTCTTCTCCAACACCACAGTTCAAAAGCATCAATTCTTCGGTGCTCTGCTTTCTTCACAGTCCAACTCTCACATCCATACATGACCATGGGAAAAACCATAGTCTTGACTAGACGGACCTTTGTTGGCAAAGTAAGGTCTCTGCTTTTCAACATGCTATCTAGGTTAGTCATAACTTTTCTTCCAAGGAGTAAGCATCTTTTAATTTCATGGCTGCAGTCACCATCTACAGTGATTTTGGAACCCCCAAAAACAAAGTCTGACACTGCTTGTCCTTATTGCCAAATTCAAACTTAAATTGAAGAAAGTAGGGAAAACCAGTAGACCATTCAAGTATGACCTACATCGAATCCCTTATAATTATACAGTGGAAGTGAGAAATAGATTTAAGGGCCTAGATCTGATAGATAGAGAGCCTGATGAATTATGGATGGAGGTTCGTGACATTGTACAGGAGACAGGGATCAAGACCATCCCCATGGAAAAGAAATGCAAAAAAGTAAAATGGCTGTCTGAGGAGGCCTTACAAATAGCTGTGAAAAAAAGAGAAGCGAAAAGCAAAGGAGAAAAGGAAAGATAGAAGCATTTGAATGCAGAGTTCCAAAGAATAGCAAGAAGAGATAAGAAAGCCTTCCTCAGTGATCAATGCAAAGAAGTAGAAGCAAACAACAGAATGGGAAAGACTAGAGATCTCTTCAAGAAAATTAGAGATACCAAGGGAACATTTCATGCAAAGATGGCCTCGATAAAGGACAGAAATGGTATGGACCTAACAGAAGCAGAAGATATTAAGAAGCGGTGGCAAGAATACACAGAAGAACTGTACAAAAAAGATCTTTAAGACCAAGATAACCACAATGGTGTGATCACTCACCTAGAGCCAGACATCCTGGAATGTGAAATCAAGTGGGCCTTAGAAAGCATCAGTACGAACAAAGCTAGTGGAGGTGATGGAATTCCAGTGGAGCTATTTCCAATCCTGAAAGATGATGCTGTGAAAGTGCTGCACTCAATATGCCAGCAAATTTGGAAAACAGTCTTTACCATTTATTAAATTTAAATAAAGTTCAGTCCAGCAGTATTATCACATAGACCTCTCAGCATAGTCAGAATGTACATAAATCCACTTTTCTTCGCCATAATTTTATCAAAGCTCTTTTCAGCTCACTATTCCTCAGACTGTAGATCAGTGGATTCAGCAGACGTGTTAAAAGTGAGTAAGACAAGGACATCAACTTCTTGGTTTCTGGGGAGTAGCCAGATTTAGGTTGTAAGTAAGTCATACTGGCTGTGCCATAGAAGAGAGTAACAGATGTGAGATGGGAGGCACAGGTGGAAAAGGCCTTTTGCCTCCCAATGGTTGATGGCATCTTCAGGATGGCAAAGAGAATTCGAATGTAAGACAGAATTATCAACATGAAAGGAACCATGATAATCAAAATGGTGCCAGTGAAGGCATAGATTTCAAACAAAAATGTGTCTGCACATGCCAGCTCTAGCACTGCTGGAGTTTCACAAGAGATATGATTGATTTCACTGGGGCCACAAAAGGGAAAACTAGAAACCCATGTTGTTTGTACAGTACCTAACATGAAACCCAAAGTCCATGAGCCTGTAACTAATTTCATAAAAACCCGTTTGTTCATAATCATTGGGTAGCTCAGAGGATGGCAGATTGCAGCAAATCGGTCATAAGCCATTGCCCCTAGGAGAAAACATTCGGTCCCACCAAAAAAAAGAATAAAATACATCTGTGCAAAGCAGCTCACAAACGAAATTGACGTTTTTTCATTGGAGAGGACCACCAGCATTTCAGGCATAATGACTGCACTGATACTAACATCCACCACAGACAAGTTCTGGAGGAACAGGTACATGGGAGCATGCAGGCTCTGTTCCAGGCAGATGACGACTATAATGATGGCATTTCCTATCAATGTCAGCAGATAAATAGTCAAGAAAATCCCAAAGAGCCACCCTTGGAGTTCAGGAAAGTCAGAAAAGCCCAAGAGGATAAACTCAACCACAGAGCTTTGATTTTGCCTTTTCATTTCAATAGTGGAGCATATTTTGCATTTATGGGCATAGTATATAAATTATGAAGTCACAATTCAATAGCTATGTTTTCATTCAACCCTAGATATTCTTAGGAGAAGATATAAAGAACTCATTCTGACAAAAATTCAGTTTGGCAATTTTGGAGAGTGGACAATTATTCAAATTAATGAATCTTTTCCCGAAAAAAGGAGGAAGGGAAGAAGTCTGGCTCAGAAATCTTGTCTGAAAAGTACAAAATAATATCAAAATCCTTTTCCAACTTGTGTAGCTTGAAAATGAAAATAGTCTTAAAACAAATGTTTTATAAAATATAAAAGTTAACAACTGGAAAAACATACCCATGAAATTTTTTATGTCTAATAATTCAAAGATACAGCACGGTCAATTGTTATTTATTATAACTATTTGTCTAGTTCAAAATCCCTTTTGTGATTTGGTTAAATATGAAAACTCTACAGAAAAATAAAAAGGGACTTGTGTTTCAGATCTTAGGTGGTCTGTAAATAATGAGAAGTGACTTCAGTTTAGTGATTTTTTCATAGACTGCGAAATAATAGTCAATTATCTTGCAACTGACCTTCATAGAAAATATTCAGGGTTAATTCTTTATGGTTCATCTTCGTCATGATGATTTTAAGAAAAGTCCAATTTTGATCATTCCAAAATTGTGATTTAAATGTGTTTTTTCTCTCTATTTTTTCTCTTTTACTCTCCCTCTCACCAAGAAGTTAATCATTAATTATTCAACAAACACTGATTGAATACCTACCATTTTCTGGGCTCAGTAATCTCAGGTACACATTTAATCCCACAACTCAACAAAGAGCTGGAAACACTACACAAAATAACATTCTATCCTTGTCTCAGTATTCTCTAAGTCCTAGCTCTATCTTTGTCCATTGTCCATTACCATCAATTGTCAAAAAGTTCATCCAGGCTTTTCCATAACATCTTACAGAAAAGATATATATATATGGATTTAGATTATACATATAAATATGAACTCTAACTCCCTCACTAAAATATTAACTCCAGGAGTCAAAGATTTTTTTTTGTTTTTTTGCTATACTCACAATGTCTATAACACCCTCTGGCCCATAATAAATGTTAAACCAAATTTAGATTAATAAAGGAATAAAAAATGAAGAAAATCCAAAGAACCTTTAAGGAAAAGAGAGTCAAAGGAAAGTGCACAACACTTTTGGGAAGCAGAGGTGATAACAAATGCTTCAGACATTCCAGTGAGGTATGGATTACTTCTGATTTGGGACAAAGTAGAAAGAAATATAATCATAGAATGTCATCAGTGAGAAGTACCTTAGGTGAGACAAAGAAAACCAAAGGTGGAGAGATGACTTGCTCAGATCAAAGGTTTTTGATGACAACTTAGCATCCCATTGAAGGCTTACTGGCCCTTGGGTGGTGACTTGAAAATCATCAGGAAGATGATGTGGAACCCAGGAGAACAGAAGATACAGCAAGATGAAGACATTTAATGTCTTGGGTGCAGATCAGTAGGACATTAGTAGACGCTAGAAGGCAAGTTGATTTGTTCTGAATAAATCATCATTAAAATTGAATGTCTGTATTAACCATAACAATTATGTTTAGGATATAAAAATCCCCTAAAATTAATAAAATATACTCACAGGATCAAACATTTAAGATAAATTTCCAAGAAAGAATAATGTGTATTCAATGCCAATATCTAAAAGTGGATGGACTTTGACATTAGAAAATTTAGAGTATAATATAAATAAAATGAAAACTTTTTAGGACTGATTTTAAGCATGTTATGGAAAAAAATGTGAATGGTAAAAAGCAAGTGACCACAGATGTTCCACAATATTCAACTAAGACTATAATGCTCTCTTGATAACTCACTGACACAAAATACTTGAGCAGATCACTTCCTTCTCCAGGTTTCATCCTTACAATGGAAAAAAGTAGGCGTTGGACTTGTTAAACAAGTTCCCTCCCAGTTGCAAACTTCTAAGATTTGATTTTAGTGCATGCAAAGTACTTGACACTTCTAATTATTGCCTGAACCTTTCTCTGAAATGAGGAGAAAAATAAATTGACCAGCATCAACATCAGTTTACTGACTCAAATGTTTCATCTATGTCTAGTGATTCTTAAGCACTGAGACATCACGTGAGCAGCGTCTCCAACTATCAGTGGAAGATGAACTACAAATGGAACACCCACTAATGAGCACACAGCAGAATTTTCACTTTTTTACCTATTGAATCTGCCAATTTAAAGTTCACACTACTTTGTCAGAAGTTTCACCTCTAGTCAAAACCCATTTCCTCATAAATACAACTCAGTGATTCAGTGTACTGATGCTAGAACAATATATGGCGTTGAATCATATGGCCTGGGGAGCCCATCCCTGGAGAACTTGGAATTACTTTGTACATGCTTTCTTGTATTTTTGCATAACTAAAGAGACTTGAAATTGGGCCCCTCAGGTGAGAAATCTCAGAGGGACTAACCTGGAGCACCACTCCTTAATATTCCTACAGGGACTAAACACCTCCTTACACAAGAAACTCAATTTCACCATGACATCTCCCAATAGCAAGTAGAAACAGAGGCTGAAAAAAGTTGTAAATGTGAAAGAAGAGAGTGGTGGGATAAGGGTGTGAGCAAAAGTAGGATGATAATTGGATGGAATGTATATTTTGTGCAATGATGAGAAACAAGTTAAGGCAAGTAGATTAAAGCCTCTTTGTAATAAGTCTGGATGCCAAATCTCTAGCCCTATTCAAGAAACTTTGATCATTTGTATTACAAATACAGTCACTAAAATATTTTTACCAAAAATGTCACTACAATCAACGTCATAGATAGATCTTTTAAACTAGGAGTCAAAAGCTAGAATAGTTTGTATGTTGTGAACAAGTCATTTAACTTCTCTGATTCTATTGCTTCCTCTGTAAAACAAACATTAACATTACATATTCCAGAAAAACATCTACTTCTCTTTCATTGACTGTGCTAAAGCCTTTGTGTGGATCACAACAAACTGGAAAATTCTTCAAGAGATGGGAATACCAGACCACCTTGTCTGCCTCCTGAGAAACCTATATTCAAGTCAAGAAGCAACAGTTGGAACCAGACATGGAACAACGGACTGCTTCAAAATTGGAAAAGGAGTATATCAAGGCTGTATATTGTCACCCTGCTTATTTAACTTATATGCAGAGTACATCATGCAAAATGCCGGGCTGGATGAAGCACAAACTGGAATCAAGACTGCTGGGAGAAACATCAGTAACCTCAGATATGACACCACCCTTATGGCAGAAGAAGATGAACTAAAGAGCCTCTTGATGAAGGTGAAAGAGAAGGGTGAAAAAGCTGACTTAAAGCTCAACATTCAAAAAGCTAAGATCATGGCATCTGGTCCCATCACTTCATGACAAATAGATGGGGAAAAAGTGGAAACAGTGACAGACTTTATTTTCTTGGGCTCCAAAATCGCTGGACAGTGACTGAAGCCATGAAATTAAAAGACACTTGCTCCTTGGAAGGACAGCTGTGACAAACTTAGTCAGTGTATTAAACAGCAGAGACATCACTTTGCCGACAAAGGTACGTCTAGTCAAAGCTATGGTTTTTCCAGTAATTATGTATGGATGTGAGAGTTGGACCATAAAGAAGGCTGAGTGCTGAAGAATTGATACCTTTGAATTGTAGTGCTGGAGATGACACTTGAGAGTCCCTTGGAATGCAAAGATATCAAACCAATCAATCCTCAAGAATATCAACCCTGAATATTCATTGGAAGGACTGATGCTAAAGCTCCAATACTTCGGCCATCTGATGCGAAGCATTGACTCATTGGAAAAGACCCTGATGCTGGGTAAGACTGAAGGCAGGAGGAGAAGGGGACAATGAAGATGATGAGATGGTTGGATGGCATCACCGACTCAATGGAAATGAGTTTAAGCAAACTCTGGGAGATGGTGAAGGACAGGGAAACCTGTTGTGCTGCAGTCCATGGGGTTGCAGAGTCAGACACAACTGAGCAACTCAACAACAACAATATTACATATGAGAATCAAGGACTCACGGATCATCTAAATTGATCTAAACAATTAAGGAGACCACTGGCTCAGTCCCAACAGAGTGAATAGATGCCTGAATCTGTAGGTGTGGCTTGTCCAGAGCTAGGCAATGTGGTCGAAATGCAGCTTACCTATGTCTACTTCTCATCACTGCAGGTTTTTGGAGCAGGTTCCGCCTTCAAGGAAGCTTTTTCAGGACTTCCTTGGCGATCCAGTGGCTAAGACTCCATACTCTCAATGCAGGGGAGAAGGGTTTTATCCCTGCTCGGGGAGCAAGATCCCAAATACTTGACCTAAAGATTCTGCATGTCATGACCAATAGTTCCCACATGCTGCAACTAAGATCCAGCACAGCCAAATAAATAGTTTTTATTTTAAATGAAGCTTTCTCCTCCTGTCAGCAATAGGTTTCCAACAACACTTAGAGATTCACTCTATTTAATCTGTATCCAGTGGGAAATATACTATTAATAATTATTCTATCTGCTTGTGTGCCATCTGTGTTTCTGATACAGTAAAGATGAAAATCACTATAAGCAGCACATCTTGGAGGACAAAACCAATAATCCTGTTATTGCAACAAGGAGAATTAGATGCAGAAGACATGCTACTATACATAGAAAACCCTAAAGACTCCACACAAAAAATGCTAGAACTGACAAATTCCACAAGGTAGCAGGATACAAGCTTCCCACTTTTGTGGGGAAATGTCTGTTCAGGTTCTTTGCTTCTTTTAATTGAATTATTAAGGGTTTGCTATTGATCTGTATGAGCTCCTTGTTTTTTTTTTAATATTGACCCCTCATCAGATAGATGGGTGCAAATATATTCTCCCACTCCATAGGTTGTCTGTTTGTTGATCATTTCTTTGGCTATGTAGAAGGTTTTTAATTTGATATTCAATGTCAATGAAATTTTGCCCTATGTTTTCTTCTTGGAGTTTTACATTCTCGGGTCTTGTGTTGAATCCATTTTGAGTTAATTTTTGTGAAGAGTGTAATACAGAGTTCCAATTTCATTCTTGCATATGAATGTCCAGCTTTCAGTATTATTTATTGAAGAAATTATCTTTTTCCAGTGTAGCATCTGGGCTCCCTTGTCAAATAATGTGTTCATATAGGTGAGGGTTTATTTCTGGGGTCTCAATTCTATTCCATTGGCTTATATGTCTGTTTTTTTTAATGCCATTACCATACTGTTTTGATTGCTATAACTCTGGAATTTAGTTTGATACCAGGAAGTGTAATGCCTTCAGCTTTGTTCTTTCTCAGGATACTTTGGCTACTTGAGGTCCTTTGAGGTTCCATATACACTTTAGGACTGTTTTTTCTATTTCTGTGGAAAATGTCATTGGAATTTTGATAGGGACTGCATTGAATTTATCATTTTGGGTAGTATGAACTTTTTAACAATATCAGTTCTTATGTTCCATGAACAAGGCATATTTTTCCATTTGTTTGTACCTTCACTTTCTTTTACCTATGTCTTATAGTATTCAATACATAGATATTTCACCTCCTTGGTTAGATGTACTCACGTATTTTATTGTTTTTGATGCTATAGTAAATGGGATTTTCTTTACCTCCTTCTCAGATAGTTTGTTCTTTGTGTACAGAAATATAACTGCTTTGTGACTGTTGGAATGGTATCGTGCAACTTTAATGATTTTGCTAATTAGTTATAACAGATTCTTGCTGGAGTCTTTGGATTTCCCATATATAAGATGTTATCATCTGCCAACAAAAACAATTTTACTTCTTCCTTTCCAATTTGGATGCCTTTTATTTATTTGTTGTCTAATTGCCCTGGCTAGGACTTCAAATACTGTGTTGAATAGAGGAAGTGAGAATGGGCACCCTTCATTTATTCCTGATCTTAAATTTTCAACCTTTCATCATTGAACATGATGTTACCTGTAGGCTTGTCATATAAGAACTGTATTATGTTGAGGTACATCTCTTCAATACTCATACTGTTGAAAGTTTTTATCCTGAAAGGATGTTGGATTTTGTCAAAACCTTTCTCTACATCTCTAGAGATTTTGGTGTGGTTTTTACCTTTCATTTTATTAATGTGGTATGCCACATTACTGACTTGCATATGTTGAATCATTTTTGCTTCCCAGGAATAAATCTTATTGATAATGGTGTATGATATTTCTAACATGCTATTGAGTTCAGTTTGCAAGTACTTTGTTGAGAATTTTTTTTACACTGATATTCATCAGGGATATGGCTTTTAGTTTTTTATTCTTAAAGTTGCTATATCTGGATTTGTTATCAGGATAATAGTGACAGGTAAAATGAGCTTGGAGTGTTCCCTTCTCTTTAATTTTTAGAAGAGTGAAGATTGCCATTTAATTTTTCATTAAATATTTGGTAGAATCTACCTGGAGAAGGAAATGGGAACCCACTCCAGTATTCTTGCCTGGAGAATCCCATGGAGGGAGGAGCCTTGTAGACTACAGTCCCTGGGGTTGCAAAGAGTCGGACATGACTGAGCTACTTCAATTTCACCAGTGAAACCATCTGATCTTGGGCTTGTAGGAAAACTTGTAGGAAAATTTTTGATTACTAACTCATTTTCCTTACTAGTAACTGATATATACAGATTTTCTCTTTCTTTATGATTCAGTCTTGGTAGATTGTATGTTTTAAGGAACTTTTCCACTACTTCTAGATTGTTCAGTGTTGGCTTGGAATTATTCATAGTAGTCTCTTATAACTCAAATATATTTGTATGATATCATTTATAATGTCTCCTCTTTCATTTCTGATTATATTTATTTGAGTCCTCTTTCTTTTTCTTCGTGAATCTGGATAAAAGTTTGTCAATTTTATCTTTTCTAAAAATCAGTCCTTTATTTCATTGATCTTTTCTACTGTTTCCTTATTCCCTATTTCAGTTATTTCTGCTCTCATATTTATTATTTCCCTTCTTATGTGAACTTTGAGCTTATTTTATATTTCTTTTTCTAGTTCCTTGAGGTGTAATGTTAGTTGTTTTGTCTGATATAAGTGTAACTATCATTGCCTTCTTTTGGTTACCATTTGCTTGGAATATTCTTTTCTGCTTCTTCACATTCAGCCTAGATGTGTCATTAAAGCTAATATAAGTCTCTTGTAGGCATCCATTCAGCCATTCTATGTCTTTGATTAGAGAATTTAATCCATCTACATATATTTAAAGTAGTTATCAATTGGTAACTTATTATTGCCATTTTGTTTCTCAATTTTTTGTAGTTCCTTTGTTCTTTTCTTCCTCTCTTGCTGTCTCCTTTGAGATTTGATGACTTTTCCTGGTGATATGCTTTGGTTTCTTTTTCTTAATCTTTTGTATTATCTACTACAGAGTTTTTCTTTGTGGCTATTAAGAGGCTTACAATATATATAAGCTTACTATATATATAAGAAATATAACATCCTATTTTAAGTTGGAAACAACTATGACAGCATACAGATATTATACTTTTACTTCTCTGCTCTCACATTTTAGGTTTGGATGCCAAAGTATACCATTTTTGTACTGTGTATCCAATAAAAAATGGTTGTGGTTATAGTTATTTTTAATAAGAGTTGAAAGTGATTCATAGATCACCATTAGTATATTGGAGAATCTGAAGTTTACAATATACTTAACTTCATTTTTGTTTTTTATATTATGTTCACATTGTCAATATTCTTTCATTTTACCTTAAAGAGGTCCCCTTAGATTTCTAATTTGAATGGTAATGAACTCCCTCATTTTGTTTTTTTTTTGGGGGGGAGGGAATAAGTCTTCTACGTTTTTGAAGGATGCTTTACTGGGTACTCCTATTTGTCAGTGTTTTCTTTTTTTCTTCTTATAATATTTTGACTATATCATCCCATTCTCTCCTGGCCTGCAAAGTTTCTATTGAGAAATCCATCTTAAGTGGAAAACCTTTTATGTGTCAAATCACTTTCTCTTGCTTCTTTCAAAATTCTCTCTTTGTCTTCAAATCTTGAAAATTTCATTGTAATGTGTCTTGATGAATTCTTTTTCAGCTCAACCTATTTGGGTACCTTTCATCATCATGAATCTGGCTGTTCATTTCTCTCCCTAAGTTTGAAATGTTTTTAACCACTATTTAATTAGACTTCCTGTTGCTTTCTCTCTCTTTTCTTACTGTGATTTCTACAACATATATTTCAAATGATAGTCTTTTGAGAAATTTTGAACAACAGAGACAGAACCTGTTGGAAGAATTTGTATATGCCTGTTTGATGCCCTACTGAAAAGTATACCACATTCAAATATTATTCAAACTAATCTCAAATATTTGATGATGAAATTTCATTGTGAAAATCCAATCAATTTTATACCTACATTTCTGATTGTAATAGAGGTAATAGCAATTAAAACATTTTTTTCACAATTGAGTGACAGCTTTAAATGAAAATAATATATTACCTTTTCATTATCATTCCAAAAACAGAAATTAAGGACTGTAAGAGCTCATATGATGTAGATTCAATAAATGGTCCCTCTTTATTCACTGATCAGTTCAGTTCAGTCAGTTCAGTCGCTCAGTCATGTCCAACTCTTTGTGACCCCATGAATCGCAGTACGCCAGGCCTCCCTGTCCATCACCAACTCCCGGAGTTCACTCAGACTCATGTCCATCGAGTCAGTGATGCCATCCAGCCATCTCATCCTCGGTCGTCCCCTTGTCCTCCTGCCCCCAATCCCTCCCAGCATCAGAGTCTTTTCCAATGAGTCAACCCTCCGTGTGAGGTGGCCAAAGTACTGGAGTTTGAGCTTTAGCATCATTCCTTCCAAAGAAATCCCAGGGCTGATCTCCTTCAGAATGGACTGGTTGGATCTCCTTGCAGTCCAAGGGAATCTCAAGAGTCTTCTCCAACACCACAGCTCAAACACATCAATTCTTCAGCGCTCAGCCGTCTTCACAGTCCAACTCTCACATGACTACTGATAGAAACATTCAAATATGAAGCAAGCATGAAATGTTTCAAATATTGTAATTTGGGATATAATTCACGCTGAGAAAGACCACACAGTGATGTGACTCAAGAATCAATTGAAAATATGCCCAATTAGTTAATCATAGTACTTTCACACAATTAAAAAAAAAAACACCCATTGTTTATAAACAAAGTGTCTAGAGGTAGTATGGGCCTACAAAACCAAATTTAATACAAATCTCTAAAAATAGATGCCTATAAGTGAAAAGGTACCAGTACAATCAAGCGTTATTTCAGGAAAGTTCCCATGGAGTCCTCTGGTCACCAACATTGGATGAGCATCTCGAAAAATACCAAGAGAAATACTCTTCTGAATTATAACCTGTTTCAGCCCATGAATGAGAGCCATGTCTATCTCCCCCAAACAGCTACACTTTGTTTACTCATTCATGGAACAGCTTTCACTCCAAAAATATAAACCTCATCTATTTATTGATCGCGTTAAGCTCTACCTTATTACTGCAACAAAGTGGGCCTTCAAGTCTACCTGACAGAACTACAATCATTTTGAAAAGTAATTCTATAATAGCTATTAAAATCTATAAGCACAATTGATCTTCATCCCTTCAGGCCCACTTTGAGGAATGTATCATAGAGAAATAAAACAGTCGCACAGAGTTGGGCATGACTGAAGCAACTTAGCAGCAGCAGCAGCAGCATACCTGAACATATGCAAGTAGGTGTTCATCTGAGCTTTGTTTAAATGACCATAGCACAGTGATGATTTGGATATTCATATACAGTAACAGATGCCTACTGATGCAAAGAACTGACTCATTTGAAAAGACCCTGATGCTGGGAAAGATTGAAGGCAGGAAGAGAAGGGGACAACAGAGGATGAGATGGTTGGATGGCATCACCGACTCAATGGACATGAGTTTGAATAAACTCCAGGAGTTGGTGATGGACAGGGAGGCCTGCCTTGTGCAGTCCATGGGGTCTCAAAGAGTCAGACACGACTGAGCGACTGAACTGAACTGATACAGTAACAGATGAACAATTAAGTTAAATGTCATCAAAAATTATGTATCTATGACAAATAAGGACAACAGTACATTGTCAAAAGAGAGGAATCCCTGCTATATTTTCAAACTTGGAGAACTTTAAATATATTCATATCAAGAAATGCAAACTATTTTCACCATTATTACATTTAAATAGAGTTTAGTAGCAGTGACCAATATCACATGGCTTCTCAGCACAGTCAAAACGTGTGTAAATCCATCTATATTATCTTATATGAAATAGATCACCAGTCCAGGTTTGATGCATGAGATAGGGTGCTCAGGGCTGGTGCACCGGGATGACCATGGGGGAAGGGATGGGGAGGGATGTGGGAGGGGGGTTCAGGATGGGGAACACATGTATACCCATGGCTGATTCATGTCAATGTATGGCAAAACCCACTACAATATTGTAAAGTAATTAGCATCCAATTAAAATAAATTAATTAATTTAAAAACAAAAGTTACAGACTGGAGAGAAAATATTTGCAAACTATATATCCAACAAAGAACTAGTATTTTTAATATATAAAGAACCTTCTAAACTGAACATTAGAGATCTCTGTTATTTTTTGTAACTACATGTAAGTCTATAATCATCTCAAAATTTAAAAAGTTAATTAAAAAATGTATGTAAATCCACTTTTCTTTGCCATAATTTCATCAAAGAACTTTTCATCTCACTGTTGCGCAAGCTGTATATCAGTGGATTCAGCAGAGGTGTAAGAAGAGAGTAAGCCAAGGACATCAGCTTCTTGGTTTCTGGGGAGTAGCCAGATTTGGGTTGTAAGTAAGTCATATTGGCTGTGCCATAGAAGAGGGTAACAGACGTGAGATGGCAGGCACAGGTGGAAAAGGCCTTTTGCCTCCCAGTAGTTGATGGCATCTTCAGAATGGCAAAGAGAATTCGAATGTAAGACAAGAGTATCAACAAGAAAGGAATCATAGCAATCAAAATGGTGCCAGTGAATGCGTAGATCTCAAACAAAAAGGTGTCTGCACATGCCAGCTCTAACACTGGGGGAGTCTCACATGAAAGATGATTAATTTCACTGGAGCCACAAAAGGGAAAACTAAACACCCATGTGGTCTGCACAGTAGCCACCATGATTCCTGAGACCCATGAGAATATAATTAATTTCATGAAAACCCTTCTGTTCATAATCATTGCATAGTTCAGAGGATGGCAGATTGCAGCAAATCGGTCATAAGCCATTGCTCCCAGAAGAAAACATTCAGTCCCACCAAAAAGAAGAATGAAATACATCTGCGAAAAACAGCCTGCAAAAGTGATCACAGTTTTTTCATTGGAGAGGACCACCAGCATTTCAGGCATGATGACTGCACTGAAACCTACTTCCACCACAGACAAGTTCAGGAGAAATAGATACATGGGAACATGGAGGCTCTGTTCCAACGAGATAACAACTATAATGATGGCATTTCCTATCAGAGTCACTAGGTAAATAACCAAGAAAACCTGGAAGAGCTGCCTTTGGAGTTCAGGAAAATTAGAAAAGCCCAAGAGGATGAATTCAACCACAGAACTTTGGTTTTGCCTTTTCATTTTGGTAGTACAGCATGTAATATTTTATGGCAAAAAATGTAAATTATGAAGCCACAATCCAATAATAGAGTTTAGGTCTCCATTCACCTCAAATAATCCTGGTAAAAGCTGTAAAGAGGAAGCTATCTTGACAGAAGTTATTTTGACAATTTTGAAAAATGGCCAGTTATAAGAAATAAATGTATCTTTCAAATATAAAAGGAGAATGAACACTTCTGGCTTATAAATCTTATCAGAATAGCACAAAATAATATCAAAGTTCTTATTTTCTAGTGCAATTCATACCCTATATATTTTGATATTTTAGCATAACTTGAAAGCAAACATAAATAGCTTGTGTCACATTCCTATTACATTGCTGTCAGTTTCCCCAGTTTTATATAAGTATGAAATCTAACACCACAGAAAATAAAGTATCAAAAGTGACAAAAGGAAAAAGATACCCACAAAAATTTTATAACAACCAAACAATTTAAAGTTACAGCACAATTGATACATGTTTATTACAAATATTCATAGGTTAAAAATTGTTGTATGTGACTCGGTTAAATGTGACAACAGTCTGCAGAAGCATATAGTGAAGGTTGTAGTATTACTTAAATTCAATGATCTGTAAACTAAGTGAATAATTGACTTCAGGTTTATTGATAACTTCCTCAACTGGTCATGGCAAGTTGTGTTGATACTAGCTTCACCATGGCCCATTCTTGTGAACCACAATGACTTATGAAAAAAAACTAAGTTTTGAAGATTGTGAAATGGTGATTTTAAAGATTCTTTCTCCCTCCCTCCCTCCTTTCCTCCCTCCCTCCCTCCTTTCCTCCCTCTCCCTATTCTATCACTAAGTTCATCAAAATGTTCATTTCATTATTTCTTATTCAACAAACACAGAAAGAGCATCTACCATTTTCTAGGCTCAGTAATCTCTGGAACTTTTGATTTCACAGCTCAACAAAGAGCTGACAACACAACATAAAATAGCATTTGATTCCTGGGTCAGGAAGATCTGCTGGAGAAGGGATAGGCTACCCACTCCAGCATTCTTGGTCTTCCCTTGTGGCTCAGCTGGTAAAGAATCCACCTGTAATGTAGGAGACTTGCGTTCGAGCCCAAGGTTGGGAAGATCCCTTGGAGAAGGGAAAGGCTACTCATTCCAGTATTTTCCGTAGAGAATTCCATGAATTGTATAGTCTATGGGGTCCCAAAGAGTCGGACACAACTGAGCGACTTTCACTTACTCACTCACTCATATACTTCAGTACCTTCTAACTTTCTATCATTTATATCTTACCCAACATCTCCAGTGTGAAAACTCCAGAAGGGCAAAGATTTTCTTTTGTTCTTTGTTGTCACAATACCCATAAGAATCCATGACTCATAATATATGCTAAACAAATATGTGATGAATACAGAAAACAGGAAATCGAGACAGTATTTTAAAGGCATAGAGTGTCAGAAAGAAAAATAACATCAGCACACCATCCTATTGGGAAGCAAGAGTAATAAGTGTTTTAGACATTTCAATGAGAAAAACATTACTTCTAAATGGAAAAGGAAAGTGAATAACCATAATTAGAGGTGTCATGTGTGGAAGATACATCAGGTGGAAAGATCAATACGTGAGCGAGACTGAATTGCTCAAGTAAAAAGGCATTTGATGACAACTTACACTAGAATCAAGACCTACCGGTCATTGTATGATATCTTGAAAACCAGTGGAAGTTCACTGTGTCAGATGAAAAGGACAGAAAACAAGTCTTCAGTACAGATCAGTATCACATAAGCAGACAGTAGAAGGCAAGCTGACTTATTCCTGAACTTGACCTTAATCATGTATTAACATCAATGTCTGTATCATCCATAATAGTTATATTTGTATGTAAAGATTCTCCTAAATTTAGTATTTAAACTGAAAGATCAAATACCTAAATTTCTAACAGAGAAAAAAATAATGTGTATTCAGTTCCAAATATTTTAAAGTGGATAGGTTTTTAAACTAGAAAATTTAGAATATTGTATACACAAAGTGGAAAACTTTTAAAGGACTTTTTAAAAGCATGCTCACCATGGAAAGAGCAAATAACCACACATGATCCACATTTTATCTATAACTTATAAGATTATAATCTTGTCTTGATAACCCTCTGACATAGAATACTTGCGCAGATCACTCCATTTTCTAAGTTCGAGTCCTCCAACTGAAAAGGTAGGCAGTGGGCTCATTTACCAAATTCCCTTTCAGTTGCAATGTTCTAAGATTTGATGATTAGTGCATGAAAAGTACTTACATCTCTAATTACTACCAAAAATTTTTCTCTGAAAAGAAAAAGAAATTGACCAGCATCAACACCAAAGAGTCTACCAATTCAAATGTTTGATCTGTGTCTAGTGATTCCTGAGCACCAAGACATCACTTCAACAGCATTTTCAACTATAAGATGAAGATGAATTGTAAGTGGAAACCTAACAAGCACACAGCAGAACCTTCACTTTGGTTCCTACTGGCTCTGTCATTTTAAAGTTCACACTACTTTACTAGATATTTTACCTCCAGTTAATAGCCACCTTCTCAGTCAGAGATTCTGTGCATTGGTGCTATAACATATGACATTGAATCACATGCCCTGGAGAATCCACCCCTGGAGAACTTGCAATCACCTTTATACATGTTTTCTTGTATTTTTACATGATAACTAAGGAGGTTTGAACTTGGCCCTTAAGGTAAGAAAGCCCAAGAGGGCTAAACTGGAGCACCACTCCTTTGTATTCCTACAGGGAATAAATACCTTCTCACTCAAAAAACTCAGCTTCACCAAGACATCTCCCAACAGGAAGTGGAAACAATGACTGAATAAAGGATGAAAATGGGGAAAGAAAAGAGAGGTGGGAAGAGGGTGTGAGCAAAGGCAGGTGAGCCAGAGGGAAAGGAATGACTGGATGGACTGTACAGTTAGTGCAGTGGTGGGAAATAAGTTAGTGGTGGGAAAAACAGTTAGGGCAGTAGTGGGAAATAAGTAGATAGAAGACTCTTTGCAAAATAAAAGCCTTGATGCCCTCTCACCCAGCAAGAACTTTTTATCTTTTGTAGTAGAAATATAGAGCCACTGAAAATTTTAGGAGAAAAATGTAATTAAAATTTATTTCATTGACAGAGTCTTTAAACCAGCAGTCAAAAAATCTGGACTAGCTTGTCTAATTTGAGCAAATCATCTAACTTTCCTGATTATATTACTTTCTCTGTAAAATAATCATTAATATTATTGATCTCCACTGCATATTTGTGAAAATCAAGGGACTCAAGGATGAGTCTAAACTGTCTTATACAATTAAAGCCATTGGTTCAGTCTCAAAAGAGTGAAGAGTGAATGAATCTGCAGGTTTGGCTTTGTCCAGAACTGGATGGTGAGTCTGGAATGCAGGTTCCCTTTGTCTACTTCCTATTGTTGCTTTCCTGATGTAGGTTGTTCCATTCTCAAGGAATCTCACCTTTCCTGGCAATTATAAGGCTGCCCTCTACATTGAGAGGCTCATTCCATCTAATCTGTCCCATGGGAAATGTACCAGTTACTCTGAGGAAAAAGGATGTTCTTTACAGAATCCAATCCAAGGAATATTTCCATATCATTCAGTATAGGGATAACACCCTATTTATGAGCCAGTCATGTGCAGTAGGCATGGGAAATGCTACTTAATATATGATTTATCCCATCAATTCCATGGGGGCTTCTGAAATACTGAAATATCGTATTTCTTGCTGTAGGTGGTGGTAACACAGGTGATGTGCCGATTGTGAGAAGTCATCAATATGTGGAGCTATGATTTGCACATTTTCCCATGTGTACATTAGAATTCAATCAAAACTGTATAGAAAAATTGTAGATACAAGCTAAAGGGGATAAAAAGGAAATGATATTAATATCAGGCTATATCTTAAAGGCAATAGTACTAAGTTGAAAAAAATAATAATCTGGAGATTTAACACACCTTCCTCAATGATTGACAGACAATATAGACAACAAAGACATAGAAATGAGAATATTTTAACAATAAAATTTTTATTTATAAGATGATAATGAGAGAGTAAATATAAGTCAGAAACAACAGATTTTATGTGGCTAACTATATTTTCCTCTTAAAATATTTACAAAAATTGATTATGTATTTGTCATAAAGAAAACAATCAATAAATCCAAATTCTTAGCACTCACATACATAATACACTTTGCAATAAAACTGCAGAACAACAACCAAATATGATGAAAGGAAACTAAGGTTTTGGAAATTTAGAAACATTCTGAAATTATCTTTTGCTAACTCAAAGTTGGACATGAACTATAGACTATTAAGAAATGAACTTTTAAATTAAATGACCAGATTTTCATTTATTAATGTCTTCAAAACTTTATTTCTAGTCTTGTCCTAAACTCTGTTCACCCTCAGCATCCCCTCATTTCAGGTAGTAGTAGCTTAAATTTTCTAGTTACACAAACCAAACACCAAGGAGTCATCCTTGAATTCATTTCCACTGCCCTGTCTCCAGCATTGCAGGGAGATTCTTTACTATCTGAGACACCAGGGAAACTCTTTTCCTACCAGTTCAGTTCAGTCGCTCAGTTGTGTCCAACTCTTTGCGACCCCATGGACTGCAGCACACCAGGCCTCCCTGTCCATCACCAACTCCCAGAGTTTACCCAAACTCATGTCCATTGAGTCGGTGATGCCATCCAACCATCTCATCCTCTGTCATCCCCTTTTCCTCCCAACTCATAGTAAATCCATAATCTATCTAAAGCACTATGTTCTAAGTATGGTGTATCAAATTTGAACATTCTCACTCTTCTTAAAAGGGCTTCCCAGTTGGCTCAATGGTAAAGAACCCATCTGCCAAATGCAAGAGATGCAGGGGACACCAGTTCTATTCTTGTGTTAGGAAGATCCCCTGGAAGAGGAAATGGCAACCCCCTCTACTATTCTTGCCTGGAAAATTCCACGGACAGAGGAGCCTGGCAGGGTACTGTCCATAGGGTCACAAAGAGCTGGACACGACTGAGCAATTGAGCATGCACTCACCCTTCCTAAAGCTAATATCCTGATCCAAGTTCCTTTTGTCTCCCAGTTGAATTATTGCCGTAGCCTCTGAACTTCCCCCTTCTTCCTCCCATGCCTCTGCTCAAACCCTCCTAAAGCACCCTATCCCATTCACTGCAGAAGTCACACTTACAAACATAGACTAAAATCTGTTTCCCTAGGCTTCCCTTGTGGCTCAGTGGTAAAGAACTCGCCTGCCAATGCAGGAGACGATCTCTGATCTGAGATCACACATGCTGCGAAGCAGCTAAGCCCGCGTGCAAGGACTTTAGAGCCTGTGCTCTAGAGCCCAGGAACCACAACTATTGAGCCCACACGCTGAAACTACTGGAGCCCCCACACCATAGAGTCCATGCTCGGCAACAAGAGAAGCCCCTACAATGAGAAGCCTATGCATCAAAACAACCCAACATAGCCAAAAATAAATTAAAAAAAATTTTTTTAAAAAAAAGGTCTGTTCCCTCATTGCTCTTGGAGCTCATCTCCATTACATCCTCTTGCTTATTCTCATCCAGCCAAGGTCCCTTGATAGTTTTTGAATCCCCAGATATATTCTCACCCCACAGTTATTGCTTTGCTTTTCCTGAACATGGGCTCTTCCTTTCCAAAATGCTTATTCCCTCATGCCCCTTTGCCCAAGGGATATCTTCTCCAGGAGAACTTCCCAAATCAATCTATTTAAATTGAATCTCAAACCCAACTCTACTATCCTGATTTATTTTTCTCCACAATATTCCTCAGCAGAGATACATCCAAATCATAAGGACAAGTTAAAAATAAAAAGATGGAGAAAGATATTCCAAAATGCTAACCAAAGGAAATTCATGTAATTATATTATTGGGTTGGCTACACAGTTCCTTCAGTTTCTAAGTAAAATAAAAGACACATTTTTCATTTTCACCAAGAATTTTTAATGAACAACATATTCACTGTTTTGTTCTGTTACCTTCTGCCATTTTTCAGGTGACATCATAATTCCATCTTCCTGAAATATTTATCTTTTTGAGCAAACAACTGTTCCAGGTGCCTTTTATACCCTTACAGGGAATTGAAATTTTTTCTATTAAGAGAATTTTGTGGACTCAAATAAATGGAAATCTGAAGGTGCAATGTCTGGTGAATACAGTGGGTGAATCAGAACTTCCCAATCAAGCTGTAACAGTTTTTGCCTGGTAATCAAAAAAACATGTAGTCTTGTGGTAGAAGATTATGCATTTTCTGTTGACTAATTCTGGATGCTTTTGTTGAGTGCTGCTTTCATTTGATCTAATTGGGAGCAGTACTTGCTGGAATTCATCATTTGGTTATCCAGAAGGAACTCATAATAGAGGACTCCCTTCCAATCCCACCATATACACAACATCACCTTCTTTGGATGAAGACCAGCCTTTGGTGTGGTTGGTAGTAGTTCCTTTCACTTGCCTCATGATCTCTTCCATCCCATATTGCTTCACCTCCCATCATTATTTGTTTTAAAAATAGAACATTTTCATTATGTTTAAATAGAGAATTGAAGGCAAATAAATGGTCAAGAAGGGTTTTGTTTTTTTTTCACTTAAACTATGTGGGACCCAAACATCAAAGTGATAAACATAAATAAGCTGGTACAAAACATTTTCAGTGCTTCATTTGGACATTTTGAGTGTGTCAGCTATCTCCCACGTGGTACACTGATTGTTCTTAATTAATGTCTCAATTTAATCACTATCAACTTCAACTGGTTTACCCAACTCTAGAGCATCATCCATGGAGAAATCTCTGGCACAAAGCTTCATGAACCACTTTTGACACATTTAATCTGTCACAGCACCTTCTCCATACACTGCACAAAGCTTTTCTCTGCATTTTAGTTGCATTTTACCTTTCTTAAAATAATAAAGCATAATAAGCCAGGCCATCCTAAAGGAGATCAGTCCTGGGTGTTCATTGGAAGGACTGATGCTGAAGCTGAAACTCCAATACTTTGGCCACCTCATGCGAAGAGTTGACTCACTGGGAAAGACTCTGATGCTGGGAGGGATTGGGGGCAGGAGGAGAAGGGGAAAGACTGAGGATGAGATGGCTGGATGGCATCACCGACTTGATGAACATGAGTTTGAGTGAACTCCAGGAGTTGGTGGTGGACAGGGAGGCCTGGAGTGCTGTGATTCATGGGGTCGCAAAGAGTTGGACACGACTGAGCGACTGAACTGAACTGAAGCCAAAAATGCTGCTTTTTTCTTCCATCTTCAGTATTGAAGTGACTACACAAAAATTCACCAATTGTGTCATTTTCTTAATGCACACTAATGTGATAACTGTCACAATACAATCTAGCAAAATTGTTTCAAATGAAGTTAAAGACAACTAAGTGCTACTAGAGCCAGCTTGTGGAAAATACCAAACAAATTTTTCTGTCAACCCAATACTACCAGAAAAAACAAACTGCAGAGCATGAAGTTTTATTAGGGATAAACTGAACTGGACTCTTAAGGACCTTCATGGATATATTAGCCCCCACTCCCCACCCTGCGTGTATCCCCTGTGTCTTGAAGTAAAAGACTTTGCTTCAGGCCTCCCCTAAGTGTCAAAACCCTGGCTCAAGAGTTAATGATTATGAAATGTGATCATGTAGTAACAAAGAATAGCTGTTAGACTGGGAAACTGGTAATAATTTTGACTATAAATCAACCACATAGCAGAGAGATTGAACTCCCAGTTTCCTGAAAGATAAAGATATAGCTCTGACACACATTCCTAAGTTGTTTGGACAGAAAGCTGACCCCTACCAGATGAAAACTGCTAACCACAGCACATAGTCCCAAGACCAGTTGACCAGAAGGTTGATGATGCTCAAAATTTCACCTTGATACCAAGCAATCTGAGAACTGAGCACAAGTTGATCATGCACCCTCTGGCCCACCTTTTCATATCACCTTAAAAATCCTTCCCTGAAAGCCATTAGGGAGTTCAGGCAGCATGAGCTGCCCATTGCCTTGGCTTAGTGCCCTGCAATAAATGCTGTGCTTTCTTTCAATACAATCTAATGTTCACAGATTTTCATTGCTGTGCACTGGGCAAGTGGACCCAAATCTAGATCCAGTAATAGGAAAAAAAGAGTCACTTTATAATGAGAAAAGTTTCAGTTCTCCAAAAATATGTAAAAATACTAAACCTGTAAGTATCTATTAATATGGCTGCAAAGCATATCAAGCAATTATTTCTTTATGAACGAGCACCCAAAACCTTGTTTGTTTGTCCTATCAATTCTTCACCTTGGGCCACTTCTTAGGTCCCATTTCTATTGTAAAAATACCAAGAGAAACTCTATTTTGAATTATAACCTGTGTGAGTCATGAAGCAAAACAGTTTGGTCTCCTCAAAACAACTGCCCCTTGTTTACACATTCATGGAACAAGTTTTCACTCCAGAAATTAAAATCTCATCTATTCTTAGTGTCTGAAATTCCACCCTATTAGTGCAGCACAGTGGGCCTTCAGGTCCATTTGAAGAATTTATAGTGACTGTGAAAACTAATTCTGTAATAGCTACTAAGATCTATAAACACACATACTCTTCATCCCATGAGACCCAGGCCTATGTCTTATAGAAATAAGATGTTAGTAAATATGAACATATGGAACTAGCTGTTCATCAAAGCATCATCTTAAGGATAATAATCTGGTAAAACTTGAATGTACATGATAGAGGAATAGGCAAATAAATTCTTATATCATATATCATCAAACTTAGGCACCTAGAGAAAATGAATGTGAATAGCCTTTAGAAACAGAGAGCTCCCTGACATGTTTTCAAACTTGGGGAACTCAACAAATTAAATATATTTATATCAAGAAATATAAACTAGTTCATCATTATTACATTAGAGTTTGGTCAGACAGAGGATATTTATCACATGGCTTCTCAGCAAGTCAAAATGTATGTAAATCCACTTTTCTTTGCCATATTTTCATCAAAGCACTTTTCATCTCACTGTTTCTCAAGCTATAGATCAGTGGATTCAGCAGAGGTGTAAGAAGAGAGTAAGCCAATGACACCAGCTTCTTGGTTTCTGGGCAGTAGCCAGATTTGGGTTGTAAGTAAGTCATACTGGCTGTGCCATAGAAGAGGGTAACAGATGTGAGATGGGAGGCACAGGTGGAAAAGGCCTTTTGCTTCCCAGTGGTTGATGGCATCTTCAGAATGGCAAAGAGAATTCGAATGTAAGACAAGAATATCAATGAGAATGGAACAATAATTGTCAGAATGGTGCCAGTGAATGCATAGATCTCAAACAAAAAGATGTCTGCACATGCCAGCTCTAAGCACTGCTGGAGTTTCACAAGAGATATGATTAATTTCATTGGGGCCACAAAAGGGAAAACTAAACACCCATGTGGTCTGCACAGTAGCCACTGTGATCCCTGAGACCCATGAGAATGTAACTAATTTCATGAAAACCATTTTGTTCATAATCATTGGGTAGCTCAGAGGATGGCAGATTGCAGCAAATCAGTCAAAAGCCATTACCCCCAGAAGAACACATTCAGTCACACCAAGAGTGAGTATGAAATACATTTGTACAAGGCAGCCCAAAATAGGAATCCTCATCTTCTCAGTGTTGACCAGCATAACAGGCATAATGACCACACTGATACCCATATCCACCACAGACAAGTTCTGGAGGAACAGATACAAAGGGACATGCAGTCTCTGTTCCAGGGAGATGACAACTATGATGATGGCATTTCCCATCGGAGTCACCAGGTAAACCACCAAGAAAGCCCCAAAGAGCTGCTCTTGGAGTTCAGGGAAGTTAGAAAAGCCCAAGAGGATGAATTCAACCACAGAGCTTTGGTTTTGCATTTTCATGTCAACAGTGGAGCATATATTGTTTTTAAGAACATAGTTATAAAACATATTTTATAAATTATAGTACAAAGTTACAGTCTATAGTACAAAGTTACAGACCTCTGAGTCAGGATCTGCAGTCACCCCAAACAATCTGGGCAGAAGATGAAAAGAGAAGCCCATCCTGATAGAAATTTAGCTTGGCAATTTTGGAGAATGACCAATTATTGTAGCTTAGAAACCCTATCTGATATATAAAAAATAATGTCTAAGTTTTATTGTAACTTGTAT
The DNA here is from genome assembly GCF_014754425.2 of Oryx dammah. Classification (NCBI taxonomy): domain Eukaryota; kingdom Metazoa; phylum Chordata; class Mammalia; order Artiodactyla; family Bovidae; genus Oryx; species Oryx dammah. The sequence continues at coordinate 43,820,720 of NW_024070201.1, read as the reverse complement.
ACTAATAGTTTGGAATTTAAACTTAATGTTAAAGTAAGTAGGAACATATTGTAACTTAGCTGTCACTTATATAACATTTCTAAAGGTATCACCTATTTTCCTAATTTTATGTAAATATGAAATTTAAGACCACAAAAATATAGTGTCCAGGCTCATATCTGTTTGTGCTGATGAGAAAGTCGAGACATAAATGAAAAGTAAATGTGGGCTAAGGCTATCATCATTTCATTCAAAAGGCTCTGGACAGAGAAATATTTAAATATTTTCAAAAATGGAAAAGATAAGACAATTTGAACTTCCTTTAATATAAAATTACAGTAGGTTCTTACTGCCACAGAATTATATACTGACAGTGAAACTTATGTTACACATATTTAACCATAATAAAAATGTTAACAGATTAAAATTTTTAATTAAAAATATAGTCTCAAGAAGTCACAAAAGGAACAAGGTAACCCACATATAATTTTATAAAATTTTAATAATTGTAAGTATAACAAAGATGATATGTAGTTGTTATAACTATTCATTAGTTCAAAATGACTTGGTTAAATGTGACAGCACTGCAGAAACATACAAAGAGGGTTTATTTCTGAGGTTCCTGTCTTCGGTGATCCATAACTATGTGAATTTGCTTTACATTTGATTTTTGCTCAGACTGTACCTGGACAAATACATAGAAATTCATTCAGATGAGAAATTGGTGGGAGGAGGGGACAGTTCTCATTGGTATATCCCTATAATCATATGTTCTAAGGAAATGCTCATGTTTTATTCACTGTAAACTTATAATTTAAAAGTTTCCCTTCTAGTTCCCTTTTGCTGTCCTCTCTTTCTTCCTTCCTATTAAATTTCTCACCAAGGTGTTCAATTAATCATTAATTATTCAAACAACATTGATTGAGCATCTGCCATTTTTAGCCTCCATGCTCCAAGGCACACTTTGGACACCAGAGCTCAACAGAAAGCAAATCACACAACCTAAAATGGAAAACAAGGCCTCACTCTCTAAGCCAGTAGTTCTAACTCCTACCTCTCATACCATGCTCTAGTTTTTCATTATCTCCTACAGACATTGTATTTACTACTTTTATATATACATCTATACAGACATGGACACATATACAGACATATATATATATATGTATAGATACACAAAAATTCTTTCATTAAACATAAACTCCAGGAGGGCAAAGATTATGTTTTATAATAAGAATGCCTACAACATTTTCTGACCCATAACAAATGCAAAACCAATTTTTTCTTGAACAAATGAAAACAAAATTTAGGAAAATGCAGACTCCACCTTTAAGGAATATTCTATCTACATGACAAGTTAAATCAGTATAAACACTGTCAGGGAACAAGATTAATTACAATGGTCTTAGAGTTTTCAGTGAGGAAAATGTTAGTCTAAATGAGGAGAGATGAAAAACTATATCACAAGAAGTCAGAGGTGGAAGGGCAATTAGACAGGAGGAAGGCTGACTTACTCAAGTCAAAATGTAATTGATGACAACAGCACTAGAATGGAGGCCTTCCAGGTTTCTATGATAGTTTGAAAACCAGGGAATAACATCTGTGGGAGATGAGGAATCCAGGAAGACAGAGGAGCAATTGAAAACATAAAATGTTGCCTTGGGTACAGATCATTCAAATATCAGCAGACAGCCATGGTGGGTTGACTTATATATATCTGAATTTGCCTATAGTCTTGTATTAAAATCAAATGCCTGTATCAACCATAGCAATTATATTTTGGTTGTCAAAAATCACCTAAATCAATTAAAATAGGATCAAATATTTAAACCCATTTCTAGTGGGGGAAAAACGAGAAATGTGTATTCAGCTAAAAATCTTAAAAGTGGATAAGTGCTAAAAATAGAAAACTTAGAATATCATATAAACAAAGTGGAAAACCTGTAAAGGACTAATTAAACGAATATATGAAACAAAATGTTCATGATGGAAAGAGCAACAAACCAGTGGTGCTCCACATTTTCTCTGTAACTTAGAACATCCTAATGCTCTCTTGATTATTCTCTGACATGGAATAGTTAGGAAGATCACGTCAACCTTCCAGGTGAAAAATGTTGGAGTTGGACTTATTTACCAAGTTCCTTCCCAGTTGCAATCTTCTAAGTTTTCAGGATTAGTGCATTCCAGGTACACATTTCTATTACCTCAACATTTTCTCTGAAAGAAAAAAGAAATTGAGCAGTATCAACACCAAAGTGTCTTACTTATTCAAATGCTTGATCTGTGTCTAGTAATTCCTGAGCACTGAGACATAACTTCAATGGTATCTCTATCAGTAGAAGATGAACTACAAATGGAAAACCCACTAACAAGCACACAGCAGAACCTTTACTTCCTTACCTGTAGACTCAGACAATAAAGTTCACTGCTTTGTCAGAAGTTTCACCTCTAGTCAGAAGCCACCTTCCCATAAACACAACTCAGTGATTCAGTGCACTTCACACTGAATCGAGAACATTATGACACCGAATCATATGCCACAGAGAATCCATCCCTGGAGAATTTGCAGTCAATTTGTATGTGCTTCCTCAGGTCTTTGCACAATAGCTAAAGAGGCTTGAACTTGGGCCTTCAGTTGAGAAAGCTCAAGAGAGCTAACCTGGAGCACCTCATATTCCTATAGGGAACAAGCACCTCCTCACACAAGATTCAATGTCACCATGACACCTCCCAGTAGCAGGCAGAAACAAAGACTAAATAAAGGTTCAACTGGGGAAAGAAGAGAGTGGTGGGGTGACGGCATGAGCAAAGGCAGGTGAGCCAGAGGGTGAGGAGTGCTTGGGTGGAACATACAGTTTCTGCAGGGCCTAATACAAGCTAGGTCAGGAAGATGGAAGCCTGTTTGTAAAAAGCCTGGATACCCTCCCACCTACCCTTTCAACCAAGAATTTTTGACCATAGGTACTAGAAATGTACAGCCACTTTAAATTGTCTAGAAAAATATCAGGTACAAATGATTTCAAACAAACCTTTTAAACTGGGAATCAAAAGGCCTAGACTTGTTTGTATAATTTAAGCAAATACTTTAACCTCCCAAATTCCATTATTTTCCCTGTAAAATAATCATAAATTATTGATCTCACTGAGTATTTGTGAAAATCAAGGGCCTAAACTGTCTTGAACAATAAGACCTTTGGCTCAGTTGCAAAAGAGTGAAGAGATGAATGAATCTGCAGGCTGGGCTTTGTCCAGAACCAGATGATGAGCCCAGAATGAAGGTTCCCTTTGTATACTTCTTGTACGTGTGTGTGTGTGTGTGTGTGTGTGTGTGCGTGTGTGTGTTTTGTATACTTCTTATTGCTGCTTTCCTTGAGCAGTTTGCTCCATTCTCTAAGGAAGTTTACCCCTTTTGGCAGCAATTAATTTGCCAACACTTTGAAATTCATTGAATCTAATCTGTGTCAAGACCAGGAGCTGACTGTGGCTCAGATCATGAACTCTTTATTGCCAAATTCAGACTCAAATTGAAGAAAGTGGGGAAAACCGCTAGACCATTCAGGTATGACCTAAATCAAACCCCTTATGATTATACAGTGGAAGTGAGAAATAGATTTAAGGGACTAGATCTGATAGAGTGCCTGATGAACTATGGAATGAGGTTCGTGACATTGTACAGGAGACAGGGATCAAGACCATCCCCATGGAAAAGAAATGCAAAAAAGCAAAATGGCTGTCTGGGGAGGCCTTACAAATAGCTGTGAAAAGAAGAGAAGTGAAAAGCAAAGGAGAAAAGGAAAGATATAAGCATCTGAATGCAGAGTTCCAGAGAATAGCAAGAAGAGATAAGAAAGCCTTCCTCAGCGATCAATGCAAAGAAAGAGAGGAAAACAACAGAATGGGAAAGAGTAGAGATCTCTTCAAGAAAATTAGAGACACCAAGGGAATGTTTCATGCAAAGATGGTCTCGATAAAGGACAGAAATGGTATGAACCTAACAGAAGCAGAAGATATTAAGAAGAGGTGGCAAGAATACACAGAAGAACTGTACAAAAAAGATCTTCACGACTCAGATAATCATGATGATGTGATCACTCATCTAGAGCCAGACATCCTGTGAAGTCAGGTGGGCCTTAGAAAGCATCACTACGAACAAAGCTAGTGGAGGTGATGGAATTCCAGTGGAGCTGTTTCAAATCCTGAAAGATGATGCTGTGAAAGTGCTGCACTCAATATGCCAGCAAATTTGGAAAACTCAGCAACAGCCACAGGACTGGAAAAGGTCCGTTTTCATTCCAATTCCAAAGAAAGGCAATGCCAAAGAATGCTCAAACTACCGCACAAATGCACTCATCTCACATGCTAGTAAAGTAATGCTCAAAATTCTCCAAGCCAGGCTTCAGCAATACATTGACCATGAACTCCCTGATGTTCAAGCTGGTTTTAGAAAAGGCAGAGGAACCAGAGATCAAATTGCCAACATCTGCTGGATCATGGAAAAAGCAAGAGAGTTCCAGAAAAACATCTATTTCTGTTTTATTGACTATGCCAAAGCCTTTGACTGTGTGGATCACAATAAACTGTGGAAAATTCTGAGAGAGATGGGAATACCAGACCACCTGACCTGCCTCTTGAGAAATCTATATGCAGGTCAGGAAGCAACAGTTAGAACTGGACATGGAACAACAGATTGATTCCAAATAGGAAAAGGAGTACGTCAAGGCTGTATATTGTCACCCTGCTTACTTAACTTCTATGCAGAGTACATCATGAGAAATGCTGGACTGGAAGAAACACAAGCTGCAATCAAGATTGCCAGGAGAAATATCAATAACCTCAGATATGCAGATGACACCACCCTTATGGCAGAAAGTGAAGAGGAGCTAAAAAGCCTCTTGATGAAAGTGAAAGAGGAGAGCGAAAAAGTTGGCTTAAAGCTCAACATTCAGAAAACGAAGATCATGGCATCTGGTCCCATCACTCCATGGGAAATAGATGGGGAAACAGCAGAAACAGTGTCAGACTTTATTTTTATTTCTGTCTAGTCAAGGTTATGGTTTTTCCTGTGGTCATGTATGGATGTGAGAGTTGGACTGTGAAGAAGGCTGAGCGCCGAAGAATTGATGCTTTTGAACTGTGGTGTTGGAGAAGACTCTTGAGAGTCTCTTGGACTGCAAGGAGATCCAACCAGTCCATTCTAAAGGAGATCAACCCTGGGATTTCTTTGGAAGGAATGATGCTAAAGCTGAAGCTCCAGTACTTTGGCCACCTCATGTGAAGAGTTGACTCATTGGAAAAGACTCTGATGCTGGGAGGGATTGGGGGCAGGAGGAGAAGGGGATGACCGAGGATGAGATGGCTGGATGGCATCACGGACTCGATGGACGTGAGTCTGAGTGAACACCAGGAGATGGTGATGGATAGGGAGGCCTGGCGTGCTGAGATTCATGGGGTCTCAAAGAGTCGGACACGACTGAGCGGCTGAACTGAACTGAATCTGTGTCCAGCGGGAAATGTACCACTTATGCTGAAGAGAAGGAATTTTCATCACAGAATCCAATTCAAGGATCCCTCTCATATCATTCATTATGGCGGGATAATACCCCAAGCACAAATGTTTCAAGTTCACCAGGCATAGGGAGGCCTGCTTAATATGTACTTTGAATGATTCATACTCTATCAATCCCATCACAGGGATCCTTTCTAAAAAACACAATCAGGTTTCTATCTCAACTCATTTTTGTCAGAAACAGTTGTCCATAAAGACTGTTTTCTGCCAAAATTAAAAAAAATTTTTAATGCAAAGGATGTTTTGCCCATTTACTAATATCTCTGGAGCAGAAACTAAGGACAGTAGGAGCTCCTATAACACAATTCAATGAAAGGGTCTTTATTCACAGTTGTTTAGTCACAAAGTCCTGTCCAACTCAGTAGCAACATTAAAATTAGAAGCAAGCATTAAATCTTCCAAATGTTGCAAAATGAGAAATTAATCATGCTGGAAAGATCATAAGTTATGGTCTGCCTCAGCAACTATAGAAAATATGCTCATTTATTTACCATATTGGTTCCCACAGGAAAAAAACATTATCTATTGTTTATGAGAAAGGTATCGGGGGCATTTTAGGCCAACAAAGGGAAATTTAGCAAATGTCTTAAAAACTGTGGTCTACAAATGAAAAAGATATAAGACTTTAGGAAGTTCCCATGGAGTTCTACAGTCACGAACATTGGATAAATATGTAGAACAGAAACAAGAGAAATTCTGTTTTGAATTATAATCTGTGTGGGTCCCTTAAGTAGAACAGTTTGGTCTCCCGAAATAACTCAACTTTCTTTACATGTTCTTGGGATAGCTTTTCACTCGAGATTAAATTTCCTCTGTTTGTTGGTCTCCTGAAGTTCTATTTCAGTAGTTCACCAGAGTGGGACTTCAGATCAGTCAAAAGGAGTTACAAAGATTTTGAAAAGTTATTCTGTAACAGCTATTAAAATCTATAACTACACATTTTCTTCATCCCCTCAAGCTTAGTTTAAGGAATCTATCATACAGAAATAAAATGTCAATACATATGAACTTATGGATCAAGTTTTTATTAAAATTTTATCTTAATGACTGTAGTCCAGTAACAACATGGATGTTCACAATAGAGGAAATGATAAATAACTTGTTATATCATATGTCATCAAAGTTATACATCTATGAAAAACGAATGTGAATACACTATCTAAAGAGACATGTTTCCTTAATATATTTTCAAACTTGGAGAACTCAACAGATTGATTCATAGAAAGTAATGTAAACTATTTTCACCATAAGTAAACTTAAGTAGAGTACAGTCAGACAAGACCAAATATCACACAGTTTTACAACACACTCAGAATGTATGTAAATTCACTTTTCTTATCCATAATTTCATCAAAGCTCTTTTCATCTCACTGTTTCGCAAGCTGTAGATCAGTGGATTCAGCAGAGGTGTGAGCAACGTGTAAGCCAAGGACGTCAGCTTCTTGGTTTCTGGGGAGTAGCCAGATTTGGGTTGTAAGTAAGTCATACTGGCTGTGCCATAGAAGAGGGTAACAGATGTGAGATGGGAGGCACAGGTGGAAAAGGCCTTTTGTCTCCCAGTGGTTGATGGCATCTTCAGGATGGCAAAGAGAATTCGAATGTAAGACAAGAGTATCAACAAGAAAGGAACAATAACTGTCAGAATGGTGCCAGTGAATGCATAGAGCTCAAACAAAAAGGTGTCTGCACATGCAAGCTCTAAGACTGGGGGAGTCTCACAGAAGAGATGATTAATTTCTCTGGAGCCACAAAAGGGAAAACTAAACACCCATGTGGTCTGCACAGTAGCCACTGTGATCCCTGAGACCCATGAGAATGTAACTAATTTCACAAAAACCATTTTGTTCATAATCACTGGGTAGCTCAGAGGAGAGCAGATTGCAGCAAATCGGTCAAAAGCCTTTGCCCCCAGAAGAAAACATTCAGTCACACCAAAAAGAAGAATGAAGTACATTTGTGTGAAACAGCCCACTGTAGAAATTCTCATCTTCTCAGAGGAAAGGATGACCAGCATAACAGGCATAATGACCACACTGATACCCATATCCACCACAGACAAGTTCTGGAGAAACAGGTACAAGGGGACATGCAGGCTCTGTTCCAGGGAGATGATGACTATGATGATGGCATTTCCCATTAGAGTCACCAGGTAAACCACCAAGAAAGCCCCAAAGAGCTGCTCTTGGAGTTCAGGGAAGTTAGAAAAGCCCAAGAGGATGAATTCAGCCACAGAGCTTTGGTTTTGTCCTTTCATGTCAACAGTGAAGCGTATGTTGTTCTTATGAACATGGCTTGGAAAGTACAAAGTCACAGTCCAATAGCTTAAACCAAACCAGACTGGGCAGAAGATATAAAGAGGGGCCCATCCTGATAGAAATTTAGCTTAACAATTGTCAGGGGATGTTCAGCTTTAAGGAATCCAATATGTTATTCTTATCTTTTGTGTGCCGTTTCTCAAGGATTCTCTATTCCTTATTAGTTCCTGGAAAACAGGAATGAGCAGAGCTGCTCGCAGTTCTCAGGACTGAGGTCATGAGAAGGGGCACCTGCTTGGATTCCCTTCAGCGACCCCCTTCAGCGACCCCCTTCAGCGACCCCCTTCAGCGACCCCCTTCAG